>NC_135893.1:108278709-108408709 GCF_964194155.1 Cetorhinus maximus
GAAACAGAGCGAAACAGAGCCAAAAAGAGCAAAACAGAGTGAAACAGAGCAAGATAGACCCAAACTGAGCCAACCAGAGCCAAACAGAGCAAAACAGAGTCAAACAGATCCGAACAGAGCCATACAGAGCACAACAGAACCAAACAGAGCCAAACAGAGCCAAACAGAGCGAAACAGAGCCAAACAGAGCCAAACAGACTCAAACAGACCAAAACAGAGTGAAACAGAACCAAACAGAGCAAAACAGATCAAACAGAGCCAAACAAAGCAAAACAGAGTTAATCAGATCAAAACAGAGCCAAAGAGAGGAAAACAGAGCAAAACAGATCCAAACAGAACAAAGCACAGGAAAACAGAGCCAAACAAAGGAGAACAAAGGATAACAGAGCCAAACAGAGCATAACAGAGCCAAACAGAGCCAATGAGAGGAAAACAGAGCCAAACAGAACAAAACAGAACAAAACAGAGCAAAACAGAGTGAAACAGAGCAAAACAGATCAAACAGAGCCAAACAAAGCAAAACAGAGTTAATCAGATCAAAACAGAGCCAAAGAGAGGAAAACAGAGCAAAACAGAGTCAAACAGAACAAAGCACAGGAAAACAGAGCCAAACAAAGGAGAACAAAGGATAACAGAGCCAAACAGAGCATAACAGAGCCAAACAGAGCCAATGAGAGGAAAACAGAGCCAAACAGAACAAAACAGAACAAAACAGAGCCAAACAGAGCCTAACAGAGCAAAACAGTGCCAAACAGAGTGAAACTGAGCAAAACAGAGCGAAACAGAGCAAAACAGTGCCAAACAGACCCAGACAGAGCCAAACAGAGCCAAACCGAACAGAACAGAGTGCAACAGAGGAAAACCGAGGAGAACAGGGACAAGCTGAGCCTAACAGAGGTAAACAGAGCAAAGCAGAGCCAAACAGAGCAAAACAGAGTCAAACAGAGCCAAACAGAGGGGAACACAGCGAAACAGAGCCAAACAGAGCCAAACAGAGCATAACAGAGCTAAACATAGCAAAACAGAGCAAAACAGAGCCAAACAGAGCCAAACTGTGCCAAACAGAGCAAAAAAGAGACAAACAGAGACAAACAGAGCCAGAAAGAGCCAAAGAGAAACAAACAGTGCAAAACAGAGCCAGACTGAGCCAAACAGAGCCAAAAAGAGCAGAACAGAGCCAAACAGAGCAAAACAGTGCAAAACAGAGCCAAACAGAGCCAGACAGTGCCAAACAGAGCAAAACAGAGCCAAACAGAGGAAAACAGAGCAACACAGAGCCAAACAGAGGAAAACAGAGCCAATGAGAGCCAAACAGAGCCAAACAGAGCAAAACAGAGCCAAACAGAGTGGAACAGAGCAAAACAGAACCAAATAGAGCCAGACAGAGCCAAACAGAGCCAAACAGAGCCAAACCGAGCAAAACACAGCCACACAGAGGAAAACAGAGGAGAACAGAGCCAAACAGAGCCGAATAGACGTAAACAGAGCAAAGCAGAACCAAACAGAGCAAAAAGGAATCAAACAGAGCCAAACAGAGGAGAACAGAGCGAAACACAGTCAAACAGAGTCAAACAGATGAGAACAGATGAAAAGAGAGCCATACAGAGCCAAACAGAGCAATACAGAGTGAAACAGCACAAAACGGTCCAAACAGAGCTGAACAGAGCAAAACAGAGTCAAACAGAGGCAAACAGAGTAGACCAGAGGTAAACAAAGCAAAACAGAGCCAAACAGAGCCAAACAGTGCAAAACAGAGCCAGACTGAGCCAAACAGAGCCAAACAGAGCAAAACAGAGCCAAACAGAGCCAAACAGAGGAAAACAGAGGAAAACAGAGGAGAACAGAGCCAAACAGAGCAATACAGTGCCAAACAGAGCCAGACAGTGTGAAACAGAGCCAAACAGAGCATAGCAGAGCCAAACAGAGCCAAACAGAGGAAAACGGAGCAAAACAGAGCCAAACAGAGCAAAGCAGAGGATAACAGAGCCAAACAGAGCCAAACAGAGCCAAACAGGGCCAAACAGAGTCAGATAGAGGCAGACGGAGCAAAACAGAGCTAAACAGCGGAAAACAGAGCAACACAGAGCCAAACAGAGGAAAACAGAGCCAAACAGAACCAAACAGAGCCAAACAGAGCAAAACAGAGCCAAGCAGAGCGGAACAGAGCAAAACAGAACCACACAGAGACAGACAGAGCCAAACAGAGCCAAACCAAGCAAAACACAGCCAAACAGAGGAAAACAGAGTCAAACAGTGCCAAGCAGAGGAGAACAGATGAAAAGAGAGCCATACAGAGCCAAACAGAGCAAAACAGAGCAAAACAGAGTGAAACAGAGCAAAACGGAGCTGAACAGAGCAAAACAGAGTCAATGAGCGCCAAACAGAGGAGAACAGAGGAAAACAGAGCCAAACAGAGCAAAACGGAGCCAAACAGAGCCAAACTGAGGGAAACCGAGCAAAACAGAGCCAAACAGAGCATAACAGAGCCAAACAGAGGCAAACAGAGCAAAACAGGGACAAACAGAGGAAAACTGAGAAACACAGAGCCAAACAGTGGAAAACAGAACCAAAGAGAGCCAAACAGAGTGGAACAGAGCAAAACGGAGCCAAACATAGCGGAACAGAGCAAAACAGAACCAAACAGGCCCAGACAGAGCCAAACAGAGCCAGGCAGAGCCAAACAGAGCCAAACCGAGCAAAACAGAACCAAACAGAGCCAGACAGAGCGAAACAGAGCCAAACAGAGCCAAACCGAGCAAAACACAGCCAAACAGAGGAAAACAGAGGAGAACACAGCAAAACAGAGTCAGACAGAGCCAAACAGAGGAGAACAGACGAAAAGAGAGCCATACAGAGCCAAACAGAGCAAAACAGAGTGAAACAGAGCAAAAGAGATCCAAACAGAGCCAAACAGAGCAAAACAGAGCCAAACAGAGCAAACAGAGGAAAACAGACCAAACAGAGCCAAACAGAGCAAAACAGAGCCAAACAGAGCGGAACAGAGCAAAACAGAGCCAAACAGAGCCAAACAGAGCCAAACAGAGGAAAACAGAGGGGAACAGAGACAAACAGAGCCAAATAGAAGTAAACAGAGCAAAGCCGGGCCAAACAGAGCAAAACGGAGTCAAACAGAGCCAAACAGAGGAGAACAGACGAAAGGAGAGCCATACAAAGCCAAACAGAGTAAAACAGAGTGAAACAGAGCAAACAGAGCCAAACAGAGCCAAACAGAGCAAAACAGAGTCAAACAGAGCCAAACAGAGGAGAACAAAGGAAAACAGAGCCAAACAGAGCCAAACAGAGCCAAACAGAGGAAAACAGAGCCAAACAGAGCAAAACAGAGCCAAACTGAGCCAAACAGAGCAAAACAGTCAAACTATCGAAACAGAGCATAACAGAGCCAAACAGAGCCAAACAGAGCAAAACAGAGCAAAACAGAGCAAACAGAGCCAAACAGAGCCAAACAGAGCAAAACAGGGTCAAAAAGAGCCAAACAGAGGAGAACAAAGGAAAACAGAGCAAAACAGAGCCAAACAGAGCCAAACAGAACCAAACAGAGCAAAACAGAGCCAAACAGAGCAAAACAGAGCCAAACTGAGCCAAACAGAGCAAAACAGTCAAACTATCCAAACAGAGCATAACAGAGCCAAACAGAGCCAAACAGAGCAAAACAGAGCCAAACAGAGCCAAACAGAGCAAAACAGAGCAAAACAGAGCAAACAGAGCCAAACAGAGCCAAACAGAGCAAAACAGAGTCAAACAGAGCCGAACAGAGGAGAACAAAGGAAAACAGAGCCAAACAGAGCAAAACAGAGCCAAACAGAGCAAAACAGAGCCAAACAGAGCCAAACAGAGCCAAACAGAGCAAAACAGAGCAAAACAGAGCATAACAGAGCAAACAGAGCCAAACAGAGCCAAACAGAGCAAAACAGAGTCAAACAGAGCCAAACAGAGGAGAACAAAGGAAAACAGAGCCAAACAGAGCCAAACAGAGCAAAACAGAGCAAAACAGACCAAAACAGAGCCAAACAGAGCCAAACAGAGCCAAACAGAGCAAAGCAGAGCCAAACTGAGCCAAACAGAGCAAAACAGTCAAACTGTCCAAACAGAGCATAACAGAGCCAAATAGAGGAAAACAAAGAGAAACAGAGCCAAATAGAGGAAAACAAAGAGAAACAGAGCCAAACAGAGCCAAACAGAGTGAAACAGAGGAAAACAGAGGAGAACAGAGGAGAACAGAGTGAAACAGAGCAAAACGGAGCCAAACAGAGCCAAACTGAGGGAAACCGAGCAAAACAGAGCCAAACAGAGCATAACAGAGCCAAACAGAGGCAAACAGAGCAAAACAGGGACAAACAGAGGAAAACTGAGAAACACAGAGCCAAACAGTGGAAAACAGAACCAAAGAGAGCCAAACAGAGTGAAACAGAGCAAAACGGAGCCAAACAGAGCGGAACAGAGTAAAACAGAACCAAACAGGCCCAGACAGAGCCAAACAGAGCCAGACAGAGCGAAACAGAGCCAAACAGAGCCAAACCGAGCAAAACACAGCCAAACAGAGGAAAACAGAGGAGAACACAGCAAAACAGAGTCAGACAGAGCCAAACAGAGGAGAACAGACGAAAAGAGAGCCATACAGAGCCAAACAGAGCAAAACAGAGTGAAACAGAGCCAAACAGAGCAAACAGAGGAAAACAGACCAAACAGAGCCAAACAGAGCAAAACAGAGCCAAACAGAGCGGAACAGAGCAAAACAGAGCCAAACAGAGCCAAACAGAGCCAAACAGAGGAAAACAGAGGAGAACAGAGACAAACAGAGCCAAATAGAAGTAAACAGAGCAAAGCAGGGCCAAACAGAGCAAAACGGAGTCAAACAGAGCCAAACAGAGGAGAACAGACGAAAGGAGAGCCATACAAAGCCAAACAGAGTAAAACAGAGTGAAACAGAGCAAACAGAGCCAAACAGAGCCAAACAGAGCAAAACAGAGTCAAACAGAGCCAAACAGAGGAGAACAAAGGAAAACAGAGCCAAACAGAGCCAAACAGAGCCAAACAGAGCCAAACAGAGGAAAACAGAGCCAAACAGAGCAAAACAGAGCCAAACTGAGCCAAACAGAGCAAAACAGTCAAACTATCGAAACAGAGCATAACAGAGCCAAACAGAGCCAAACAGAGCAAAACAGAGCAAAACAGAGCAAAACAGAGCAAACAGAGCCAAACAGAGCCAAACAGAGCAAAACAGGGTCAAAAAGAGCCAAACAGAGGAGAACAAAGGAAAACAGAGCAAAACAGAGCCAAACAGAGCCAAACAGAACCAAACAGAGCAAAACAGAGCCAAACAGAGCAAAACAGAGCCAAACTGAGCCAAACAGAGCAAAACAGTCAAACTATCCAAACAGAGCATAACAGAGCCAAACAGAGCCAAACAGAGCAAAACAGAGCCAAACAGAGCCAAACAGAGCCAAACAGAGCAAAACAGAGCAAAACAGAGCAAACAGAGCCAAACAGAGCCAAACAGAGCAAAACAGAGTCAAACAGAGCCAAACAGAGGAGAACAAAGGAAAACAGAGCCAAACAGAGCAAAACAGAGCCAAACAGAGCAAAACAGAGCCAAACAGAGCCAAACAGAGCCAAACAGAGCAAAACAGAGCAAAACAGAGCAAACAGAGCCAAACAGAGCCAAACAGAGCAAAACAGAGTCAAACAGAGCCAAACAGAGGAGAACAAAGGAAAACAGAGCCAAACAGAGCCAAACAGAGCAAAACAGACCAAAACAGAGCCAAACAGAGCCAAACAGAGCCAAACAGAGCCAAACAGAGCAAAGCAGAGCCAAACTGAGCCAAACAGAGCAAAACAGTCAAACTGTCCAAACAGAGCATAACAGAGCCAAATAGAGGAAAACAAAGAGAAACAGAGCCAAATAGAGGAAAACAAAGAGAAACAGAGCCAAACAGAGCCAAACAGAGTGAAACAGAGCAAAACAAAGCCAAACAGAGCCAAACAGAGCCAAACAGAGGAAAACAGAGGAGAACAGAGTGAAACAGAGCAAAACAGAGCCAAACAGAGCAAAACTGAGTGAAACAGAGCAAAACACGCCAAGGTCCCTTTTTTCCTCAGAACCTCCTAGTGCCATGCCGTTCATTGAATACTTCCTTGTCAAATTACTCCTTTCAAAGTGTATCATCTCACACTTTACAGGGTTAAATTCCATCTGACACTTATCTGCCCATTTGACCATCCCGTCTATATCTTCCTTTAGCCCAAGACACTCAGCCTCACTGTTAACCATCCGGTCAATCTTTGTGTCATCCACAAGCTTACTAATCCTACCCCCCACATAGTCATCTATGTCGTTTATATAAATGACGAATAATAGGGGACCAAGCACAGATCCCTGTGGTACGCCACTGGACACTGGCTTCCAGTCACTAAAGCATCCTTCTGTCATCACCCTCTGTCTCCTACAACTATGCCAATTTTGAATCCACCTTATCAAATTACCCTGTATCCCATGTGCATTTGCCTTCTTTATAACTCTCCCATGTGGGATCTTGTCAAAGGCTTTGCTGATATCCATATAAACTGCATCAACTGCACAACCCTCATCTACACACCTCCTCAAAAAATTCAATCAAATTTGTTAGGCATGACCTTCCTCTGACAAAGCCAAGCTGACTATCCCTTATCAAACCTTACCTCTCCAAGTGGAGATAGATGCTCTCCTTCAGAATTTTCTCCAATAGTTTCCCGACCACTGACGTGGGGCTCACTGGCCTATTGTTCCCTGGCTTCTCTCTACAACCCTTCTTAAATAGCAGAACCACATTAGCTGTTCTCCTGTCCTCTGGCACCACCCCTGTGGCCAGAAAGGAATTAAAAATTTGGGTCAGAGCCCCTGCCATCTCCTCCCTTGCCTCCCTCAGCAGTCTGGGACACAAATCATCCAGACCTGGAGATTTGTCCACTTTTAAGCCTGCCAACACCTCTAATACCTTGTCACTCCCTATATCAGTTTGTTCAAGAATCTCGCAGTCTCTCTCCCCAAGTTCTATACCTTCATCCTCATTCTCTTGGGTGAAGACGGATGTGAAGTATTCAGTCAACACTCTACCGATGTCCTCTGGCTCCACCCATAGATTGCCCCCTTGGTCCCTAAGGGTGCTACTCTTTCCCTGGTTATCCTCTTCCCAATGATATACTTATAGAATATCATGGGATTTTCCCCACTTTTACCAGCCAGAGCTTTCTCTTAACCCCTATTTTCTCTCCTAATTGCTTTCTTAAGCTCCACCCTGCACTGTCTGTACTCCACTAATGCCTCCGCTGATTTGCATCCCTTGTACCTGCTAAAAGCCTCTCTTTCCTTCTCATCATAACCTGAATATCTCTGGTCATCCATGGTTCTCTGGGCTTGTTACTCCTTCCTATCACGCTAGAGGGAAAATGTTGAGCCTATACCCTCTCCATTCCTTTTTTGAACACCCCCCACTACTCCTCTGCAGATTTCCCCACAAGTAACTCTTCCCAGTCTACCTTGGCAAGGTCCTGCCTTATTTTACTAAAATCCACTCTCCCCCAATCCAAAACATTTTTTTTGCCACTTGTCTATTTCTTTTTCCATAACAAGCTTAAATTGTACCATGTTGTGGTCGCTATCGCTAAAATGCTCCCCCACCACCACCTTAGACACCTGTCTGGTTTCAATCCCCAGAATTAGGTCTCACACTTCCCGGTACCTTGTTGGGCCCTCTACATATTCACCTAAAATGTTCACATGTGCACATTTCAAGAAATCCACTCCATCCAAGCCCTTAACACTATGTCTATCCCAATTAATGTTGGAAAAGTTGAAATCACCTAATATAATTACCCTATTGTTATTGTTTTTACACACCTCTGCAAATTGTGCACATATTTGCTCCTCAATTTCTTGCTGACTATCTGGGGGTCTATAATAAACACCTAACAATGTAGCCGTCTTTTTATTCCAAAGCTCTACCCACAAAGACTCATTCAATGCCCCCTCCAAGATATCATCTCTCCTTACTGCAGTAACTGACTCCTGAACTAATAATGCAACGCCTCCTCTTATTTTACCCCCTCCCCTGTCTCGCCTGAAGATTCTATATCCTGGAATGTTGAGCTGCCAATCCTGTCCCTCCCTCAACCATGTCTCAGTGATGTCTACTATATCACAATTGCACATGTCAATCCTCACTCTTAACTAATCCGTTTTACCTGTAATATTCCTGGCATTAAAGTAGAGGCCATCCAGCCTTGCCTTACTCCCTTGAAACTTAGTGCAGCTCTACTCCCTCTGACTTGATTGTTTTACTGTATTATGATGTGTCCCTATTCTGATAACATTCTGTGTCCCCTCCCCCTGCCGAATTAGTTTAAACTCCTCCCAAGAGTACTAGCAAGGATGTTAGTCCTGCTCTGGTTCAGATGTAGACCGTCCCACTTGTACAGGTCCCACCTTCCCCAGAAACGGTCCCAGTGATCCAGGAACCTAAAACCCTCCCTCCTGCACCAACTCTTAAGGCACATATTCATCTGCGCTATTCTCCTATTTCTGAGCTCGCTAGCACGTGGCACTGGAAGTAATCCAGAGATTACAACCAGAGAGGTCATGCTTTTTAGTCTACTGCCTCACTCCCTGAATTCTTGATGCAAGACCATATCCCACTTTCTACCTATGTCATTGTACCAACATGTACCATGACCTCTGCCTTATCACCCTCCCCCTTCAGGATGCCCTGCAGCTGTTCAGTGACATCCCGGACCCTGGCACCAGGCAGGCAACACACCATTCTGGAGTCACGTTGATGGCCACAGTAGCGTCTATCTGTTCCTTTGACTATAGAATCCCCTATTACTATTGATCTTCCTCTCTTCCTCCCCTCCTGTACAGACAGTCTGCTTGTGGTGCCAGAAGCTTGGCTCTGTCTGCACTCCCTGGAGGAACCAGCGCCCTCATCAGCTTCCAGAATGGAATACCAATTTGCAAGCGGGACACCAGGGGACTCCAAAACTACCTGCCTGTTTCTCCTGGACTGCCTGGTGGTTATCCATTCCCTTTCTTCCTCAAGTCCCTTCAGCTGTGGTGTGATCACCTCTCTAAACGTGCTATCCATGATGCTCTCAGACTTGTGGATGCTCCACAGTGTCCCCAGCCGCCGTTCCAGCTCTGAAACCCGAGCTTCCAGGAGCTGCAGCTGGACACACTTCCTGCACACATGCTGGCCCCAGGCACTGGAAATGTTCCCGGCTTCCCACGAGGAGCACAAGGAGCACACCATGGCTTTGAGCTCTCCTGCCATGACTTATCCCTTTAAATTAAAACTTTTAAATCAATTACTCTGGGGACCTTCTTTCCTGATCCTCGTTACTACAGAATATACAAACTATAAACCACAAAAAGACTTGAAACTATAAGCGATAAAAGTAGTAAGTACTTACCCGGCCTTACCCACTACTTACCAGTCATTCCTTTCCCTTGTAGCCTCTACTGCTGCAGCAGGGCAAGACCACTCTCTGAAGATTTAAGAAGTTGGATAGCAAAGAAAAAATGCAAAGAGCACCTCTTCCCCAATGCACTGAATTCCCACTATGCACCAAACTGCCAATACCCACACTCACTCTGGCTGTGTCTCACTCAGGGTGAGGTCTCTTCTCTGTTCATGTGAAAGCACACTGTAGCGTGCTTCTAAATAGTCCCTTTCTTAAATAGAGCTGAAGTGAGCTGAGATGATTCACACTAGTAAAGCTTCAAATAGTAATCAACACCTATTCAGGCCCAATCATGCTTCAGGTGATTGACAGTTAACTGTCACATAGTCAGCTGAGTCAACTACCTTACCAACCTTTTAACTAGACTATTGAACTTACAAAAATTAAAGAGAAATTAAAGAGAAAGACTTACCGCTTCAATTCCTACTGTGCACCAAACTGCCAATACCCACACTCACTCTGGCTGTGTCTCACTCAGGATGAGGTCTCTCTCCGTTCACATGCAAGCACACTGTAGTTAACTTTTTTCTTTTTTAAATATTTATAAAAACTATTATTATCTGTTTTTTATATTTCTGGCTAGCTTTGCCCATACTCTAATTTCCCCTCCTTATTTGTCTTTTAATCATTCTTTGCTGTTCCTTATGCTCTGTCCAATCTTCCTACCTGCCAGCTGTCTTTGTACAATTATATGCTTTTTCATTAAGTTTGATACTATCTTTACCTTTCTAATTAACCACGGATGGTGTGTCCATCCCTTAGACTCTTTCTTACTCATTGGAATGTATCTATTTTGTGCATGGTCAAATACCTTCTTAAATATTAGCCACTGCATCTCTATTGACCTATCCCTTAACCTAATTTTCCAATTCACTTTAGCCAGCTCAGCTTTCATGCCCTCATAATTGCCCTTATTTAAGTTCAAAAACTTAGCTTCAGGCCCACTCCTCTCTCCCTCAAACTGAATGTAAAATTCAATCATACTATGGTCGCTGCTACCTAGGGGCACCTTCACTATACGATCATTAATTACTCCCATCTTATTGCATAATGCCAAGTCTAGTATAGCCTGCTCTCTGGTTAGCTCCAGACATGCTGTTGTAAGAAACTATCCGGAAAACATTCAATGTACTCCTCACCTCAGCTATCTTTGCCCATTTGACTTTTCCAGTCTATATGTAAATTAAAATCTCCCATGATTTTCACTGTACCTTTCTGACATTTCTTCATTTATGCTCAACCCTACCATGTGGTTACTGGTAGTGGACATATACACAACTAGCACAAATGGCTTCTTGCCCTTACCATTTCTCATCTCTACCCAACTTGCTTCCAAATCCTAGTTTCCTGAACTTAGGTCATCCCTCTCTATTGTGCTAATACCATCATTAACTAACAGAGCCACCCCTCCACCTTTTCCTCACTTCCTGTCCTTCCTAAATATCCTGTACCTTTCAATATTCAGGTCCCAATCCTTGTCCTCCTGCAGCCATGTCTCCGTAATGGCTATCAAATCATTACTATTTCTTTCTATGTGTTCCCAGTTCATCTGTTTTGTTTCGAATGCTACATGCATTCAGATACGGAGCTTATAGTTTTATCCTTTTATTGTTTTTATAACCTCCAGTGTCATCTCTTGATTTACTGTTAGTTTTGTATTCTCTATCCCTTCCTGTCATTGTCTGTTTTTCATTTCCCATAATATTACCTTTTTTCTTTTTTGTCTCTGGCCTTTGACTTACCACATCTTCCCAAGTTTGTACCTTTGCCCCCATTATTTAGATTAAAACTCTCTCTACTCCCCTAGTTAAGCGGTTCACAAGAACACCAGTCCCAACGAAGTTCAAGTGTAGGCCGTCCCAACGGGACAGATCCCACTTTCCTCAGTACTGGTGCCAGTGCTCCACGAACTGGAACACGCTTCTCCCACACCAGCCTATGGGCTACACATTTCTCTCTCTAATCTGATTTGTTTTATGCCAATTTGCACGTGGCTCAGGTAATAATCCAGAGATTATGACCTTTGATGTTCTGCTTTTTAATTTGGTGCCTAGGTCCTCATACTGACTATGCAGACCATCCTTCTTTGTCCTGCCTATGTAATTGGTAGCCAGATGGACCACAATGATTGGGTCCTGCTCCTCCCACTGCAAGTTCCTCTCTAGCCCCGAGCAGATGTCCCACACCCTGGCACCAGGCAGGCAACATGCTCTTTGGACTCGCTCTTTGCTGCAGAGAATGGTGTCATTCCCTCTGACTACACTATCCCCATACTACAATTACATTCCTTTTTGCTCCCTCCACTTGAGTGGCTTCCTGTGCCATGGTGCCATGGTCAGTTTGCTCATCCACCCTGCAGCCCCCACTCTCACCCAAACAAGCTGAAAAAACCTCAAACCTGTTGGACAACTGTAATGGCTGAGGATCCTGCGCGCCTGCCCTCTGAGTCCCCTTACTTGCTTCACTTGCAGTCATAGTCTCCTATCCCTGACCATTGACCAAATTAGAAGACCCTGTTCTAAAAGATGTGACATTCAAGGCTATGGGCCAAGTGCTGGTAAATGGGGTTAGGTAGGTAGGTCAGGTGTTTCTCACGTGTCGGTGCAGACCCGATGGGCCGAATGGCCTCTTCTGCACTGTGTGATTCTGATTCTGTGCCTCCTGGTACAAAGGATCCAGGTAACTTTCTCCCTCCCTGATGTGTCGCAGTGTCTGTAGTTCATCCTCTGGCTGACAAACTCTGAGCTGAAGCTGCTCAAACTTCACACTGCTGCAGACATGTTTGGCCTGGATCAAACTGGCCCCCAGGAGCTCCCACATGCTGCAGCTGTGACACATTATCTGTCCTGACATCTGTAATGTGTTCTAATTAACTATTTAATTATTTTATCCAATTATATACTTTACTTTTGCTTTTACCACCAGTTGCTAGGCTATTGTGAACCTTAGGAATAGAATAAACCTTAGTCATTTACCAGATACTCACCAAATAACTAGCTTCTTCTCCTGTAGCAGAGTACGAACACTTCCTGAAGGCTGAGAAAGTTAGAAAGCAGAAGGCAAAAGAGCACCTCTTTCCCTTCCTACCCTTAATTACCCAACTCCCAGCAATCTATTCTAAGTCACACTTCTTGCAGTAAACTTTACCTAAAGCACCTCTTTCCCCCTGCACCAAATTCCCACTTTGAACCAAATTCCCAAATATACCCACTCGGCCTCTGTCTCACTCAGGCCAAACTCTCCACTGACTGATTGTGCACCTCTTAATGATGGAAGGATGGTAGATGCCATGGAGATTCTAGTCCAGCAGAACGCAGAGATGCGCACAGACCTGCACTCCATTGAGGTAGCCATAGCTGAGTTCCTGCAATGACAATTCAAGAGGGAAATGGGGCACCTCGACATCCCTCCAGGTGCTGCTTCCCCTGAAGGAATCAGGTCAGGGCCCTTGGGCACCTGAAGGGAGGAAGAGCGATGGCTGGATACCCTTAGGTCATCTACTCAAGAATCTCAGAGGCTGTCCTATTTCTCTGAGTCCCCTTTGCCTGTGACCCCCTCAACCTCGTCCTCTGTCACTGCAGAGGGAGCAGCTGGCCCACAGGAGGACAGGCAGAGCACAACTGGTTGCATCATTTTGTCACTACATAATTTGAAAATATATTCACCTTCACTGAATATTGTGTAATGGTGCCTTTCAGCTTCATTGACAGACTTCGCAAGTCGTCCTACGGCAACTGCCACTAGCAGTTCAGCTGTATGCAGCCAGCCCACGCGTGATTCTGGAGGGAGACGTGTGTGTGTGGCAGGGCCTTTCAGAGCTTCGTGCAAGCCTCTCCCACACATGCAGAGCCTTCCTCCATCACACTCATTTCAATGCCCTGAGCATTTTCAATGCTGCCTGCTCGGGTTCTCTTTCAGTTGTCCATCTGAGCCAACCTGCATCCCTACCCACCCACTGATCACACTCCCCTGCAGCACCTGTTCCCGCCTACCATGAGCCTCCTCTCGCTTTCGGATTTACAAGTGTGGTGCGTGTAATGTTCTTCTTTAACTCCCCCATCCTCTCCTCTCCCCCAGTCACCCATGTCCTCTCTCCCAAAAGTGTTGACCCCCATTATCACCTTCCACCTCCCCAGCATCACCTACCACATTCCCTACCTTCCTGAAATCCCAGCCCCATCTATAAGACCACAGGACCATAAGACGTCAGAGCAGAAGTAGGCCATTCGGCCCATTGAGTCTGCTCTACCATTCAATGAGATCATGGTTGATCTGATAATCCTCAACTCCACTTTCCTGCCTTTTCCCCATAGCCCTTGATTCCCTTACTGATTAAAAATCTGTCTATCTCAGCCTTGAATATATTTAACGACCCAGTCTCTACAGCCCTCTGCGGTAAAGAAATCCATAGATTCACTACCCTCAGGGAGACAAAATTCCTCATCTCTGTCTTAAATGGGTGCCCCCTACTCTGAGATTATGCCCTCTGGTCCTAGACTGTCCCATAAGGGGAAATAGCATCTATCCTGTCAAGCCTCCTAAGAATCTTATATGTTTCGATAAGGTCGCCTCTCATTCTTCTAAACTCCAATGAATACAGGCCCAACCTACTTAACCTCTCCTCATATGAAAATCCATACATCCCCGGGATCAACCTAGTGAACCTTCTCCGGACTGCCCCCAATGCTAGTATATCTTTCTTTAGATAAGGGGACCAAAACTGTTCACAATATTCTAGGTGTGGTCTAACTAGTGCCTTATATAAAAGCATTTTTATATGCATATTAGATTATGCATTTCTAAATGCTCTGCTATTACATCCTCCAGGGAGCAGAGTCGGAGGGTGGAGTTCCAGAGAGGTGAGTATAAAAACCTTACCTCGGGGATTCGCGGGCTAGTTCCAGGGAGCAGAGTCGGAGGGCGGAGTTCCAGAGCGGTGAGTATAAAAACCTTACCTCGGGGATTCGCGGGCTAGTTCCAGGGAGCAGAGTCGGAGGGCGGAGTTCCAGAGCGGTGAGTATAAAAACCTTACCTCGGGGATTCGCGGCCGAGTTCCAGGGAGCAGAGTCGGAGGGTGGAGTTCCAGAGCAGTGAGTATAAAAACCTTACCTCGGGGATTCGTGGCCTAGTTCCAGGGAGCAGAGTCGGAGGGCGGAGTTCCACAGTGGTGAGTATAAAAACCTTACCTCGGGGATTCGCAGCCTAGTTCCAGGGAGCAGAGTCGGAGGGTGGAGTTCCAGAGTGGTGAGTATAAAAACCTTACCTCGGGGATTCGCGGACCTCGGGTCTTAAAAAAAAAATTAAAAGTGGCGTCAGGGTAAATCTGTGACCTGATTGGCTGGTAGGGAATCTACACTGAATTTGAAAATAAAACATTGTTAAACTAATTAAACCAAATAAATTAATCACTTAATTAATAAGTAGAGGGTATTTAGACCAGAATCAGGGGATTAATGTTCTTAGAATTTAACATTTATAGTAGAAATCTAGCCCTAGGGAACATATAGTTTATAAGGATCAATAAGCAGTTATTAGATTTAAATTAATTTATTAAATAGTTCTAGAAATGGCAGTTGCTGGGGTGAAGTGCTTCACCTGTGGGATGTGGGAAATCTGTGACACTTAAACTGTCCCGGACAACTACATCTGCAGGAAGTGTCCCCAATTGCAGCTCCTCACAGACCCGCATGGATCGGTTTGAGCAGCAGTTGGATGCACTTAGGAGCATTCAGGTGGCGGAAAGCGTCATAGACAGGAGTTTTACAGACGTGGTCACACCCACGGTACAGACAGATAGATGGGTGACCGCTAGAAGGGGCAGGCAGTCAGTGCAGAAATCCCCTGTGGCTGTTCCCCTCTCTAACAGGTATACAGTTTTGGATGCTGTTGGGGGGGGATGGCCTATCAGGGGAAAACAACAGCAGTAGCCAGAGCAGTGGCACCACGGCAGGCTCTGTTGTTCAGCAGGGGGGTCAAAGCACAGAAGAACAATTGTCATAGGGGACTCTATAGTCAGGGGCTCAGATAGGCACTTCTGTGGTCGTGAAAGAGACACCAGGATGTTATGTTGCCTCCCTGGTGCCAGGGTCCAGGATGTCTCTGATCGGGTACGGGACATTCTGAAGGGGGAGGGAGAACAGCCAGAGGTCGTGGTACACATTGGTACTAACGACATAGGCAGGAAGGGTGACGAGGTCCTGCAGCGGGAGTTCAGGGAGTTAGGCAGAAAGTTAAAAAACAGGACCTCTAGGATTGTAATCTCAGGATTACTCCCTGTGCCACGTGCCAGTGAGGCTAGAAATAGGAAGATAGTGCAGCTGAACACGTGGCTGAACAGATGGTGTAGGAGGGAGGGTTTCCGATATCAGGATCAGTGGGATCTCTTCCGGGGCAGGTGGGACCTGTACAAGAAGGACGGGTTGCATCTAAACTGGAGGGGCACCAATATCCTGGCTGCGAGGTTTGCTTGTGTCACTCGGGAGGGTTTAAACTAGTATGGCAGGGGGGGTGGGAACCAGAGCAATAGGTCAGCACGTGAAATAAAGGACTGGGAACCAGTGAATATGGCCAGTAGGACTAAGAGGAAGGGCAGGCAGGGAGAAATTACTGAACACAGTGGGACTGGGGGTTTGAAATGCATTTGTTTCAATGTGAGAAGTATAACAGGCAAGGCAGATGAGCTTAGAGCTTGGGTTAGTACTTGGGACTATGATGTTATTGCTATTACAGAGACTTGGTTGAAGGATGGACAGGATTGGCAGATAAACGTTCCAGGATTTAGATGTTTCAGGCAGGATAGAGAGGGATGTAGAAGAGGTGGGGGAGTTGCACTGCTGGTTAAGGGGAATATCACAGCTGTACGACAGGAGGACACCTCGGTGGGCTCATGCAGCGAGGCAATATGGGTAGAGCTCCGGAATAGGAAGGGTGCAATATTGGGGGTTTACTATAGGCCTCCCAATTGCCGATGGGAGATTGAGGAACAGTTATGTAGGCAGATTTTGGAAAGATGTAAAAGCAATACGATTGTTGTGGTGAGTGATTTTAACTTTCCCTATATTGACTGGGAATCACTTAGTGCTCGGGGTTTGGATGGTGCAGAATTTGTAAGGTGTATCCAGGAGGGCTTCCTGAGACAATATGTAGATAGTCCAACTAGGGAAGGGGCAATACTGGACCTGGTATTAGGGAATGAACCCGGCCAGGTGGTCGAAGTTTCAGTAGGGGAGCATTTCGGGAAAAGTGACCATAATTCAGTAAGTTTCAAGGTACTGGTGGATAAGGATAACAGGAGTCCTCGGGTTAAGGTGCTTAATTGGGGGAAGGCTAATTATAACAATATTAGGCAGGAACTGAGGAATCTAGACTGGAGGCGGATGTTTGAGGGCAAATCAACAACTGACATGTGGGGGGCTTTCAAACGTCAGTTGATAAGAATTCAGGGCCAGCATGTTCCTGCTAGGATGAAGGATAAGCATGGCAAGTTTCAGGAACCTTGCATAATGAAGGATATTGTGAGATTAGTCAAAAAGAAAAGGGAAGCATTCGTAAGGGCTAGAAGGCTGGGAACAGATGAAGCCCGTGGAGAATATAAAGAAAGTAGGAAGAAACTTAAGCAAGGAGTCAGGAGGGCTAACAGGGGTCATGAAAAGTCACTGGCAACCAGGATTAAGGAAAATCCCAAGGCCTTTTGTACATCTGTAAAAAGCAAGAGGTTAGCCAGGGAAAGGGTAGGCCCACTCAGGGACAGAGGTGGGAATCTGTGTGTGGAGCCAGAAGAAATGGGAGAGATACTAAATGAATACTTCTCATCAGTATTCACCAAAGAGAAGGACTTAGCGGTGGATTTGTCTAGGGAAGAGTGTGTAGACAGCCTGGATCATGTTGAGATCAAAAAAGAGGTGTTAGGCATCTTGAAGAATATTAAGGTGGTTAAGTCCCCAGGGCCAGATGGGATCTACCTCAGAGTACTGAGGGAGGCAAGGGAGGAGATTGCTGGGGCCTTGGCAGAAATCTTTGTATCCTCACTGGCTACAGGTCAGGTCCCAGAGGACTGGAGAATGGCCAATGTTGTTCCATTGTTTAAGAAGGGTAGCAGGGATAATCCAGGATTACAGGCCAGTGAACCTTATGTCAGTGGTAGGGAAATTATCGGAGAAGATTCTTTGTGACAGGATTTACTACCATTTGGAAGCAAATGGGCGTATTAGTGAGAGGCAGCATGGTTTTGTGAAGGGGAGGTCGTGTCTCACTAACTTGATCAAGTTTTTCGAGGAAGTGACAAAGATGATCGATGACGGAAGGGCAGTGGATGTTATCTACATGGATTTCAGTAAGGCCTTTGACAAGGTCCTTCATGGCAGACTGGTACAGAAGGTAAAGTTACATGGGTTCAGAGGTGAGCTGGCAAGATGGATACAGAATTGGCTTGGTCATAGAAGACAGAGGGTAGCAGTGGAAAGGTGCTTTTCTGAATGGAGAGCTGTGACTAGTGGAGTTCTGCAGGGATCAGTGCTGGGACCTTTGCTGTTTGTAGTATACATAAATGATTTGGAGGAAAATATAACTGGGCCAATTAGTAAGTTTGCAGATGACACTAAGGTTGGAGGAGTTGCAGATAGTGAAGAAGATTGTCAAAGGATACAACGGGATATATATCGGTTGGAGACTTGGGCGGAGAAATGGCAGATGGAGTTTAATCCGGACAAGTGCGAAGTAATGCATTTTGGAAGGTTTAATACAGGCAGGAATTATACAGTAAATGGCAGAACCCTTAAGTGCATTGATGGGCAGAGGGATCTGGGTGTACAGGTCCACAGGTCACTGAAAGTGGCAAAGCAGGTGGATAAGGTAGTCAGGAAGGCATATGGCATGCTTGCCTTCATTGGCAGGGGTATTGAGTATAAAAGCTGGGAAGTCATGCTGCAGCTGTATAGAACCTTGGTTAGGCCACACTTGGAATATTGTGTGCAATTCTGGTCGCCACATTACCAGAAGGATTTGGAGGCATTGGAGAGGGTGCAGAGGAGGTTTACCAGGATGCTGCCTGGTCTGGAGGTTATTAGCTATGAGGAGAGGTTGGAGAAACTCGGATTGTTCTCACTAGAGCGACGGAGATTGAGGGGCAACTTGATAGAAGTTTACAAAATTATGAGTGGAATGGACAGAGTAGATAGTCGGAAGATTTTTCCCAGGGTGGAAGAGTCAATTACTAGGGGACATAGATTTAAGGTGAGAGGAGAAAACTATAGAGGAGATGTGCGGGGCAAGTTTTTTACGCAGAGGGTAGTGAGTGTCTGGAATTCGCTGCCAGAGGAGGTGGTGGAAGCAGGTACGATAGTGGTGTTTAAGAGGCAGCTTGACAAATACATGAATAGGATGGGAATAGAGGGATACGGACCCCGGAATTGCAAAATGTTTTAGTTGACGGGCAATATGATCGGCGCAGGCTTGGAGGGCCGAAGGGCCTGTTCCTGTGCTGTACTTCTCTTTGTTCTTTGTTCTTTATAATAGTCTCCAACATTTTCCCAATGACAGATGTGAAGCTAACTGGCCAATAGTTGCCCTGTATTTTGTATCACTTCCTTTTGAATAAGAGTGTTACATTGGCAGTTTTCCCATGCTCTGGGACTTCTCCAGAAACTAAGGGTTCTTGGAAGATTACTACCAGTGCATCCACTATCTCTGCAGCTATTTCCTTTAATATCCTAGGATGCAACCCATCATGTCCAGGTGACTTATTGGCCTTTAGCCCCATTAGTTTCCCTCATACTTTTTCTCTAGTGATAGTTATTGTATTTATTTCCTGTCCCCTCTTTTGCCCCATGTTTATTTAGTATTTTTGGAATACTATTAGTATCTTCTACCGTGAAAACTGATACAAAGTATTTATTTAACTCCTCTGCTGTTTCCCAGTTCCCCATTATTATTTCCCCAGCCTCATTCTCTAAGGGGCCTATATCAATTTTGGCCTCTCTCTTCCTTTTTATATATTTAAAGAAGTTCTTACTGTCTGTTTTTATATTACTTGCTAGTTTACCCTCAAAGTTTATTTTCTCCCTCTTTATTATTTTTTGGTCATCTTCTGTTGGTTTTTAACTTTCCCAATCCTCTGGCTTACCACTAACCTTTGCCACATTTTATGTTTTTTCTTTCACTTTGATACTATCCTTAACTTCCTTGGTTAACCATAGTTGGTTTATCACCTTCCTAACATTCTTATTCATCAATGGGATAATATCTTTGTTGTGAGTCAAGACGTGTATTTTCTTACACGTCTGCCATTGTTCATCAGCCGTCTTTTCTGCTAAACTCCTTTCCCAGTCCACGCCAGCCAACTCTGCTCTCATTCATTTGTAATTACCCTTATTTATGTTTAGCACAGTTGTTTCCGAACTAAGTTTCTCACTCTCAAGTGGAATACTAAATTCCACTATGTTATGGTCACTGTTTCCAAGGGGATCTTTTACTCTGAGATCATATATTAAACCTGCCTCATTACACATTATCAGATCCAAAATAGCCTGATCCCTGGTTGGATCCACAATATATTGTTCTAGAAAACTCCTAAATACACTCTATGAATACTTGCTTGTGGCTATCTCTGCCAATTTGATTTTCCCAATCTACATGAAGATTCAAGTCACCCATGATTAATGTGCTGCCTTTTTTACATGCCCTCATTATCTCCTGATTTATTCTCTGTCCTACAGCATAGCTACTGTTAGGGGGCCTATAGACTACTCCCACCAGTGTCTTCTTCCCCTTGTTATTTCTTACTTCCACCCACCACAATAACCTCCCTGACCTCCTCCTCCTGTGAGAATGCATGTTACTTTTTAAAAAAACTACTTTTGGGGCATATCGTGTTATTCTGTGAAGAAGGTTGTGTGTCTGTTTGTGTAAATGATTTAATTAAACTAAGGAAAGATTACTAGATGGCAGGTTGCCTGGGAGGTTTAAGACATAAAGGAGAGAGGCGTTAGGTTTGTACATTTGTAATGAGATAGGTTGGGTCTAACATTTACATTTTTAAGTAAATTCAGAGTTTGTTTGAATATCAAAGGGATGTCAGAGGTAAAAAGAAACATGTTTGCATCTTGTAGGAGTTCCATAGGTAAATAGAAGAGAGTAAATTACTTCTACTTTTTTAAAACGTTTACTTTTAGTTTTTAGAATCCCAAAAGTGTTACTGGACTTCTTGCTGCTGGGATCAGTACATATTCTTCTCATTTTAAGAATTAAAAGAAAAGGGTATGGCCTGTAAAGCAAGTTTCCCTCTGGGATTTGGTTTGCGCAGCAATTAACATCTGCTGTGGCCATAACACTTCCAACCCCCAGGGTCCATTTCTACCTCTGAGTCCCCACCAACCACCCTCCCTGTCCCTGTCCCTTCTACCGATACTGTTGCACCCACACCCTCCCACCCTACCGGCTCACTCTGCCCTCTCTCATTCTCACCATTCCCTCCTACCGTGCCCACCCTCATTTTGCTCCCCCGGGAGGCAGCCATCGACTACACATACCCCTCCCTTGCACGTTTACCTGGATGTCAGCCCTACACCTTGTCCCTCATAACTCCTTCCCCCTCAGACTCCTTGCTTTCCCTTTCTCCTTCCTGACTCCTTCGTCCACCCTTACTTATTCCTCCACCCCTTACTCCTTCCCCCACTGGACTTCTCCCCATCCCACTGGACTCCTTCCTCCCCCCAGACTTCTTCCACCCACTGGGCTCCTTTCTCCGCTCCCCCCCAACCCCCCCACCCCCAGATTCCTTCCCCGCTCTGGCCTCCACCCCACTTCTGGACTCCTTCCCTTATGACTTCCTCCTCCTTTACACCTACCTCCCCAGTTGCCATATTCTCCCCAAGACCCCTCATCCCCATACTTTCTCCTTCCTTCCCAACCTCACCCCCCGACGCCTTTGTTCCACCCCTCTCAACCTCAACAGCTCACAGTTTTGTCCCCCCTCCCAATCTCATCCCCTTGACAGACCTTCCTCTCCCACTCACAGCTGGATTTTCCTCTCCTCTCCCTCGACGTACATCCATAGCCGACCATGGCCAAGACACTGAAGTCCTGAAGCAGTGATTTTCCACCTTCTGTGAGCTGCCTCACGTTGGAGTCATGTTCATGAGAATCCACCCAGCATGTGATGCATGACCCTCCAAGGCTTGGCTGCTGTCGGACTCCAGCATCTTCTGCTCTTTGTACGTCTGCGATGTGAGCAAGGCTTTGATGGTGAATGCTGAGTTCTGCACGTCACACTTGTCAAGAGGTGTTCTGCACCAGCATGTTTTCCTGCCAACATGGGCAGTAAATTTGACGCAGAGGGATGATTCCGGCGAACTCGGCTTATAATAATATGCAGATGTACTACAATGAAGTTCCCGATGTCCGGCAGCGGGAAACACAGCCCACCATTGATGCGCAGAGTGGACGATTGCAAACGTGTTTCAAGATGGCGTGAAACTAATTTTTGGCCTTCCTGCCATATTGCCCTCTCACACCTGCCATCACGCCCGCTGCCAGAGGGCACAGATGATTCTGTCCTCAATCTCTCTTCTCTCAGAAAACGTGCTCTTCTGGTGGGCTCTCTTGTTCCTAAGACAATCTGATCAGGTCATCCTTCAGTTGCCCAAACTCACAAGATTCAGTTTGGCATCTCAATGCAGTCATATACGGATTAATATTCTCCCCATCCCCCACCCCCCCCCCCAACCTCCTGAGCTCTGGTGTTGAGTCCGTAGCATTCATAAGTAACATTAGTTGAGGGTTCAAAGTGGGTCCTTAAGGTCTCCAAATTTTCACAAGCCTGGCTTTTCTGCTCCTCAGTGAGGTCTAGGCTGCAATAAAGCTTGGAGCGTGCTTTTCCCAGCACTGATAATAGAGTTGCTACTCTTATTTGTCCAAGTTTCTTATTTAACTCTATGGCAATTTCATAGTTTTGCCATTGAGACTGGAAGAATTTCTAATTTACTTTCAAATCTGCCTTCATCTCCTAGGAGCCAGTGCTGGGATATTCAAAGCCATACTGACTTACCCAGTGACCAATATCCTGTACAAAGTTGCAAACTGAAGTTTTAACTATTCACTGCTGCTTTTTACAGCTGCTGGCTCACTTACAACTATCAAAATCCACTCAATTTCAGCTGCATTCTCCTAACACCATGTTCCAAGCAATGCATGAAATGGCTTCTGCTCTGAAGCTGTTATACACCATGGGTGACATCAGAGGTCACATGACTGTGGAAAGCCTTCAGCAAGCCACATTGCACAAAGATGTGTCTCCATACACCTACGTCTCACTTAGACACACATTCAGACACAAACCAGTAGACACATGCGATCTTGCGCTTTTCAGCTTATTATATATGCATGAGGGGCACAGGGAATGTTGTGGTGGGGGTGGGCTGGAACTCACCGTCACCCTTACCTCATGGGATTGAAGGTCCTGACACCACATTTAAAGGACTCCCGGACAGCCAGGGGTTCCAGATTCTGAATCCATCAGAGTGTCATGGAGAAGACGTGTAGTCCCACAGTTGCCTCACTGCAGGTTCTCCTCCAGGCTGTCCAGGAAAGGCGGGAGGTCCCATTTCCCAGAGGTGGCAGCATGGTGCCCTCCCAACTGACCAAGTCAGTCTGGACGGAAGTCACAGTGGAGGGTAGTGCCCGTGGGGCCCACAAAAGAACCACCCAGGAGTGCAGAAAAAGAATGAACAATCTGATGCACTCCGCCAGGGTAAGTGGCAGTATTTATTCACTCAAAGTGATATTTATAAGGGAGTGTAAGTGTGTGAGTGCACAAAGATGTTAGACAGGCGTTTAGGTTGCAGGTCTCAGCAGCAAATGGGACATACCAGAAATGTTGGGGCACACAGGGTTTAGTAAGAGGGAGGAACTGAAAGAAATCAGTGTTAGTAGGGAAATGGTGCTGGGGAAATTGATGGGATTGAAGGCCAATAAATCCCCAGGGACTGATAATCTACATCCCAGAGTACTTAAGGAAGTGGCTTAGAAATAGTGGATGCATTGGTGGTCATCTTCCGAGATTCTATAGACTCTGGAACAGTTCCTACAGATTGAGGGGTAGCTAATGTAACCCCACTATTTAAAAAGGGAGGCAGAGAGAAAACAGGGAATTATAGACCAGTCAGCCTGACGTCGGTAGTGGGGAAAACTCTAGAGTCCATTATAAAAGATTTAATAGCTGAGCACTTGGAAACAGTGTCAGAATCGGACAGAGTCAGCATGGATTTACAAAAGGGAAATCATGTTTGACAAATATTCTGGAATTTTTCGAGGATGTAACTAGTAGAGTTGATGAGGGGGAGCCAATGGATGTGGTTTATTTGGACTTTAAGAAGGCTTTCGACAAAGTCCCACATAAGAGATTAGCGTGTAAAATTAAAGCGCATGGGATTGGGGGTAGAGTATTGAGATGGATAGAAAACTGGTTGGCAGACAGGAAACAAAGAGTAGGAATAAACGGGTCTTTTTCCGAATGGCAGGCAGTGACTGGTGGGGTACCGCAGGGATCGGTGCTGGGACCTTAGCTATTCACAGTGTATATTAATGATTTAGATGAGGGAATTAAATGCAATATCTCCAAATTTGCAGATGACACAAAGCTGGGTAGGAGGATGAGCTGTGAGGAGGATGCAGAGATGCTTCAGTGTGATTTGGACAAGCTGAGCGAGTGGGCAAATGCATGGCAGATGCAGTATAATGTAGACAAATGTGAGGTTATCCATTTTAGTAGCAAAAACAGGAAGGCAGATGATTATCTGAATGGCTATAAATTGAGAGAGGGGAATGTGCAATGAGACCTGGGTGTCCTCGTACACCAGTCGCTGAAGGTAAGCATGCAGGTGCAGCAGGCAGTAAAGAAGGCAAATGGTATGTTGGCCTTCATAGCCAGAGTATTCGAGTACAGGAGCAGGGATATCTTGCTGCAATTATACAGGGCCTTGGTGAGACCACACCTGGAATATTGTGTGCAGTTTTGGTATCCTTATCTGAGGAAGGATGTACTTGCTTTGGAGGGAGTGCAGCGAATGTTTACCAGACTGATTCCTGGGATGGCGGGACTGACATATGAGGAGAGATTGAGTCGGTTAGGATTATATTCGCTGGAGTTCAGAAGAATGAGGGGGATCTCATAGAAACCTATAAAATTCTAACAGGACCACACAGGGTAGATGCAGGAAGTGTGTTCCTGATGATGGGGGAGTCCAGAACCAGGGGTCACAGTCTGAGGGTACAGGGTAGACCATTTAGGGCTGAGATGAGGAGAAATTTCTTCACCCAGAGAGTGGTGAGCCTGTGGAATTCGTTACCACAGGAAGTAGTTGAGGCCAAAACATTGTATGTTTTCAAGAAGGAGTTGGATATAGCTCTTGGGATGAAAGGGATCAAAGGATATGGGGAGAAAGCAGGAGCAGGCTATTGAGTTGGATGATCAGCCATGATCATAATGAATGGCGGAGCAGGCTCGAAGAGCTGAATGGCCTACTCCTGCTCCTAGTTTCTATGTGTGTTTCTCTGTGCAATGAATGTGTGGCAACCACTTCATACTGTTAGTGTTCTACCAGTTGCAGGACATCATGCTTGTTAAGCACTTATTGGAGAGGCCTTTGAGCTAGCATAAGCATGCATGCTCCTAAACTGATCATGGACCCACTGGGATGACACTCAATCCTATTATCTGTTGTTATGATCCCAGCAATGTGAATACTGGCTAAACCGGGTTAGGATCTGGTTTGATAGGCCACAATGATTTAAAGATTGTAATTCATGGAAGAGCAAAGACTAAGGAAATAAGCGGCAGGAGTTCAAGATTAAATTTGAACACCACAAGAATCTTTACTGTCCAATTAGGGATGGACAGTAAATTTTGGCCTAGCCAGCGATGCCCCATCCTGTAAATGAATTTTAAAAAAGCAATAATGACTAAATAGTCATTAGATAAGATATTGATTCTAAACAATATGAGCTTCTGCCTTATATTCATTCCAACAGACTTAGCCCAGTTTAACCTTTTCACTGTGGCTTTCATTTTGATATGCTTTTAAACATACTCATAAACTTGGAGGCAGTTTCTTTTTCGCTGGGTCTGGCTGCGCAGTCACAGCTCAGGTCTGTGGTATATACTGACCGATATGACCTCCTAGTCCATGTATTCACGTCATTGACAGTGACACAGCATAACCCACCAGACACATGTAGAAACTCACTTGGCATCTATTCCATAGCTAGACTTCTCTTTTTACAGAGCTATTTGGTGCTACCCAATTCTCTAGAACTCTCATTTTCCTCTCTAAATATACAGAAATGAGTTCTCTGGTTAAACACAACAGACTAGATGTCTGCAGCCTCTAGGTCAGCTTCTACAGTACACCTGTAAAATAAGCACACCTACTTATTTTCTAAAAAAAAACAAAACCCACCAGTTTTCCTTTTAGAGTATGGCTCCACCCTCAGCAATTTTCTCCATTGCAACCTCAAGGCTTTCTAGCTTCTAAAAGCCTCTCAGCTGGGTCATAAGTTCAAGTATTTATTGTAAACACACACAGATATACTAAACCAAATCGAAAGTAAACAACTCACCAGTTCACCTTAAACTGAAACCAAAACTCTTCATTCTTAACCCTCAATATAACCCACACTAGAGACAGTTATAATAATGTCTGCAGGACAAGAATACACATAACAAGACAGAACAGGCCCACCCCGATGGCTGCATGCCAAATATCAGAGTGCCCACCACCTTTGAGGAGGTGGGCGTCAAACCAGCCAGCATGGACCAGGGCCATGCATGCACTGAAGGCAAGACAGGATTACTTCAGCAAGCCAGCAACGCTGCCTCCAGTCTGCTATTGTTAGATGTGCCAACAAAGTGAGGCATTTTTTTAATAAGGAAGCCTGCTTAGGCACCCACTAAATCTTTCTTTTCTCCACTCCAAGTATCAACAAGAAAAAGGGAAGGGAAAGAACCTGGGCGGTTCACGTCTCTAGATCCAACCTCACCTCTGAGGATGATGACTCAGAATCCTCAGAGGATGTACCGTCACAGCATTCTCTTGCACCCTCAGCCAGCACAGAGACATTCACCTTGGTGGCTGCAGGTTCTAGAGTAGGCTCAGGGTTACAATCTGATGAGCACCTCACAGATGCAGGTTTGACATTCAGATGACTGCTGGAGACCAGTCCCCTACTAAGCCCCATGCAAACGACGAGTCTCTGGATTCAGCTATCAGAGACCTGATGGAGATGCAGAGACAGGCAGGGGAACATCAGGAAGAGATGCCACAGGGCATGCATATGCTGGACAAAGGTTTGAAGGAGTCCGTCTGAGTGGGCAAAAATGTGGCAGGTGGAGTATTATGTGGGAAAACGTGAACTTGTCCAATTTGTCAGGAAGAACAGAAAAGCAGCAAATTATTTAAATGGAGAGAGATCGCAGGGCTCTGCAGTACAGAAGGATCTGGAAATCCTTGTACATGAATCAGGAAAAGTTAGCAAGTAGGGACAGCAAGTGATTAGGAAGGCTAATGGAATGTTGGCCTTTATCACAAGAGGAATAGAATATAAAAGTAGGAAAGTTTTGCTACAGTTGTACAGGGTGTTGCTGAAACCACATCTGGAGTACTGTGTACAGTTTTGGTCTCCTTATTTAAGAAATGATATAATTGGATTAGAAGCAGTGCAAAGAAGGTTCACTTGACTGATTCCTGGGGTGAAGGAGTTGTTTTATGAGGAAAGATTGGGCCTAAATTCATTGGAGTTTAGAAGAATGAGAGGTGATCTTATTAAAATATTTAAGATCCTGAGGGGACTTGACAGGGTGAATGCTGAAAGGATGTTTCCCCTTGTGGGAAAGACTAGGACTAGAGGACGCAGTTTAAAAATAAGAGGTCTTCCATTTAGGATGGAGATGAGGAGAAATGTTTTCTCTCAGAGGGTCATTAGTCTTTGGAATTCTCTTCCCCAGAGAGCAGTGGAAGCTGAGGCACTGAATACTTTTAAGACTGAGTTAGACAGGTTCTTGACTGACAAGGGAGTCAAAGGTTACAGAGGGTAAACTGGAAAGTGGAGGCCACATCAGATCAGCCATGATCTTATCAAGTGGCAGAGTAGGCTCGAGGGGCGGAGTGGGCTACTCCTCCTCCTAATTGGTATGTTTGTATGGAATACCTTATATCAATTCAAGGCCTAGCCTTCATAACTAAAACGCTAGTGTCTCTGGCTGGCATGTTGTTGTTTTCCTTGATGATATTTGTTTTTATCTGTCGGCTTGGTAAGGTTTATTTTTGGAAAAACTGCACAAGCATTGCTTTCTCAGTCCAGATTATTTTATTGCAAAGTTGATGGGCAGTCATGGCAATCATTGCCCTGAATTTGTTAAAAAGTTGTTTTTTTTGCCTACACACCTCCCTAAGTGTCTTAGTGTGGCGTAACATACTATAACACTTTCATTAGTTGTTTCTTCTTGACTTTTTCATCACTTCTTAAATATATTTTTATATCTTGGCCGTAGCAGTGTTTGTTTCAAGGTGTTAAATGTGATGTGATGACCAAATTGAATTGCACATTTAAGCAAGTTGGATCTAAGCACATTATTCACAAGCACTATGGTAGCAATATGCTTTAACAATATTCTGAAATATTTTAACAAGGGAAATACATCCTTTCTCTAGCTGGTCAGGTTTGCGGAAAAATAAAATTTGTGATGACATCTGACAAGTGTCTACTTGAGGAATTGTCCCTGCTCAGATCTCTGCTTACAAATTTAAGAGTTGTTTTTCTTTTCTTTTCTGATTAATGCTTGACAGGAATACTACAATAATCAACTGGACAATTACCAGGATAATTCTTATCCACGGGTGGATTTCAATAGTCACACCAATATCCAACTAGGAAATTGTTGTCCAATATCTATGTTATTCCCCTCACCATGCACATAATGATCCCAGTCCTTCTAGGCTTCTCCACCTTTGCTTCTGTAGGTCTAAGCTCATTTGGTTAATATGGAACTATTTGACTTTTTTAAGGCAGTTGAACTGCATACACCATAGGACCTGCCCCATCCATTATACTGTACAGTCCCTTATACAAGGATTCATAAACACCTACTCTTGCAGGTAAGTTTCTTACCATCACTTGGTCTCTGATGTTCCACTCCTGTGGTTTGGATGAGGCTAATAGGAGCCTGTTACTGTGATGCATCTGGCCAATTTTGGTGGCAGCATCCAAGTGAAGCTTTGTCAGGGTTTCCCATAAATCTTTCAGGCACTTGTTCCTGGTTACTTCTCCACTTTGAATTTCAGTAAAGGTGGTAACAAGCAAATGTGTGGGAAGCTGCATGGGTGGCCCTGTTATCAAATCATGAAAGGAATTCCTCAGCCCTTTTGATTCTTCACTCCTGATACTCATAAGAACCTGGGGAAGTACTTTATTATCCCATTTACTGCACTCTTCATCCAGTTCTTGGCTATGGCCCAGCTTTAAGGTTTGGTTCATTCTTTCTCCAATTCCCGATGATTGCGGGTTGTGGGCTACATGCTATCTCCTTCAGTCAAAACATTTTCAGTGTGGCTTGTATTACCTGCCCTGGAAAGTGACTTCCCTGATCTGATTTTGATACTTTTGGTAATACCCACCTCGAGAATACTTTCCTTTCTTAGTGCTGGGTAGAGGTCCGATAAAGCTTATTTGGATACACTGCCTTGGTCCTTCAGTATGCCATAGCCCAGCGGAGCCTTCTTCCTGCTTGGGTCAGGGTTAGTGACAGTGCATGTTAGACATCTCTTACAAAAGTCTTCTACCTCGCCTCTTAACTTCAGCCACCTTCCCGCTTCCTCTATTCTCTTCCGAGTATTCTCAGGTCCTGGATGTTCTGCCTCTGGACTTCCATGTGCCAACTGAATAAAATACTCCTGGTATCCTTCAGGAACTATCCACTTCTCCCCTTTGAATAACATCCCTTCTTTAATTCTTACATCTCTCGCTCCATATGGTCCCTCCATTTCTGACCCTTCCAATTTTGCCTTCATGATTGCTTTTTGCACTAAGTCATTCAATTGCGTGTCCTTAAGGTCTGGTGAGAGGGGCACTTCTTTTTGGGTAGGGGGGTCACTGCCCCAAATTGATAAGAGTCCTAGAAATTCCCTTTCTCTGCTCTATTCTTAGCCAATTCATCTGCCTTATGATTACCCTCCCATCTAGTTTGTTTCTGAATGGGTCTTTGCTATGTAGATGTAATACATATGGTCCGTATATTTAATGGACTGTAAAATGGATGCTAACATAGGAGCTGTGATCAGGGGTTTTCCATCTGTGGGCGTAAAACCTCTTCTAGCCCCCAGAGCCAGATACTCTACAGCAATTACAGGTGAACACAGAACTGGCAAAGATGGTATATAGAGGGGTAACTCAGCAGGGTGAACAACCACATGAGTTATTGCAGCTAGCTTCACCTGCTGGGCACTGATAGTGGAAGGGAGAGGTACTGTTCAATCTCTTTATGTCGATCATAAATCCCACAGCCTGTTTCCACTTGGCAAAGGAGCAGGCAGTTCAATGAATTAACACCTGGCTGAAGGTGTGGGCAAGAAGGGTTCCTTTTCATGGGACATTAGCACCTGTTCTGGGACAGGAAGGAACTGTATTGATGGGATGGGCTCCAGTGAACTGGGTTGGGACCTGTTTTGTAGCAGAAATGGTAAATAGGGAGGTGTCAAAGGCTGTGGGGGTTGCAGAGGAAGGATCTAAAGAAACATCCAACATCTTAAATGTAAACAAAACAGGCAGGAGAACATAGAAAAGAATAAAGTAAGGGAAGACATTGAAGGCAAGAAAATAAGTAGAATTATAGAATGGAGGTCAAAAAAGATGGTAAACATTAAGTGAGAAGTAATCATATTAAAAATGAGTCTTCTTTTCTTTGTATGGCTGAGGAAACAGTTCTGGTTTGGTGTCGAGGTTAATGACTCATTCAGCGGCTTCAGCTGATGCAGTGAGTGGTTGTGATGGCACCAGACCAGGACGTCAAGATCTCTCAGGGCAGGAGTTCAGTACATGGGTGATGGTCTGACATGGATGGCCCCAGGCACAAATTTGAGTTGTTCCTCATGTTCCACTTGTGAGCATGTGGCCTCATCTTACCTGGCCCGTCCTCAAGCAGTTGATGGTTATCCAAATTTTCCATGGAAGGTTGAAACCTGGGGCTTCACCAGTCTGGTCAGTTACCAGGTTAAAGTCGATGTTGTTTGCTGTCAACCAGGTGGTACACAATTGAGAGTTGGGGCTGTCGTCAGTTTGTAGGGTATGGAGTGCGTTCCAGTATGGGCTCCAGGATTTCAGATGGGTGTGTGTTTTTTTTTATATCCTGTTGTCAGGGAGAATGCTTTGTTAGCTGTGAGCCAATGGTGTTCTCTGAGGGGGATGTTTTCCCTGCAGACATCAGGTTTAATGTGCGCTAGCACAGGAAGCCACTCAAGCTGTATTGGTCTCAACATCCCCTAAATCATTCCCACCAGTACCCACTAGTTTCTATTAGAGATTCACTCTCATCTTAACCTTGGCTCTACTGTTTTGGAGTTGTTACTTGTAGGTCAACATACGGTTAAGAGTGATGTAAAAGTATTTTGGTATTGGGTGGTGGGTGAAAGAACTGGACATGAAGTACTTCCCTGGCCTTGAGTTGTTTAGGTGGAAGGCTGAAACAACAGCCTTGGCAGCATTTGATCAAAGTCTCCATTTTCTGAAATAAAAACAAAGTGCTGGAAACACTCAGGTCTGGCAGCATCTGAGGAGAGACAGAGTTAACATTCGAGTTCAATATGACTTCTTCAGAATTCTCCATTTTATGAAGTAGGTTTCCAGAGAACATGGGTCTTCAGTGTGTTTTCTCAATGTCCTGGAGTTCTTTAGCCTGGAAAGGGAGGGCCAAGTTGTCAGCATATGTGAAGTGCTGTGGCCTGGTGGGAGGGAAGTTGAACAGAAGCACTATGAAGACTGAACCCTGTGGGAGCTCACTGTTGGTTTTGCGTAGGTAGATGATTTGATCTCCAAGGTGCACACAGAACTGTCAGTTGCTGATCTTGGAGTTGATTAATTGTAGGGTATTCAAACAGCAGGTGATTTTGGAGAGTTTCAGCGGCACACCTGTGTGCCAAACTGTGTCATAGGCACAAGATAAGCCAATAAAAGCAGTTCCTGTCTTCATCCCTTCCTGAAAACTGACACAAACTCAGTATCAGGACATGGTCAGAGTGGTTGCAGCCTGTGCAAAATCTGCCTATAAGGAGGGGGGCATCACTGCTTTCAGGGTGGGACTCAGCCTGTTTAGCAGGAGCCGTTCCAGGGCATTATGTCTTTTGAGAGCAAGGCAATGGAGCAGTAGCTATGTGGGTTGTCAAGTGGCTTCCCTAGCTTGGCAATGGCCACGAATTTGGATTAATGCCAGATGTTTGGGGTGGTGCCTGTGCTGTGGGTGTTGGCGATTAGCTTTACAGGCCACTTCTCTCCCTGCGATCGATGTTCTTCAGGAATTCTGGTTAAGTCCCATTGACACCTTTTGCTTTACCTGACCAGGTGACCATCAGGACTCTGTCCACTTCCTCTTCTGTGTAAGGCCTTGAGAAGTCTGTCAGCTCTGGGACAGTTTTGAGAAGCCTGCATCAAGGCTGTTTCTACGTTTCACTTATTTTCCCTGTTGGCCAGTATCTTGAGTTTATTGGGAGCTGTGAAGCAACAGCATCAGCGTTGATTCTGGGTCACTGGTTTGGTTGCTACTCCCTGTTCCTAGACAGCTAGGAAGTTCCATGCCTTTCAGCTTGAGTGTGCCATATCTTCCAGATTCAATGCAGCATGGCCCATGCTGGCTGGATGATTACACACTCAACAGGAGCACAAACAACATGTGAGGTAGTCATGTGTTCCAGTTAACCTAGAGCTCTTAATGGCAGCCTGTCCCTCTTAAAGGGAAGCTGAGCTGAGTGAAAAGATACTGCTGCTATCGGTGCTGCAATCGGGGAGAAGGGAAATGGAGCATAGTAGCAGAGAGAGGGCTCCAAGGTTCTTGTTTATGACTTTGGAAGCCTTAATCATGGAGATCAAGAGGAAGAGAGATGCCATGCTTCAGTGGGGTCCCAGGAGGTCCTCATGGATCATCCACTGAAGGGAATGGGAGCAGGTGGCCGGGGAGATGAACTCCAGGGGTGTGACCTACAGAACCAGGCAGTAGTCCAAGAAGTTCAATGACCTCACATGGGAACTCAAGGTCAGTGAATACATGTTCACAGGACATCTCCTACCCATTGCTCCACCAACTTCTCGCTGCTCAATGCGCCGCTGCCCCCACCACCCTCCCCATCACACTCCCTGGCACTCAAGACTCCTGGCAAACATTCAGATATTCCACCTCACCCTCACACACCTGCCAATGATGCCAGCCTCACACCAACCTCTTGGTGCCTCCACATCCCTCCAGTTATTCAGCTATGACAGGCACATCATCCAAACACAGGATAACACAATCACTGACATTCTGTCCTCTCTGGCAACTCAAAGTTATCCACAACAGGAGGAGTCAAAGCTGAATGGGGAAGCCAGGCACACCTTCCTTCCCCAAATCGGGCGGAGAAAATGGTGCCACACATCATGGTGTCGACTGTGATAGAGCCCGTACAATCTGCTGTCACCAAGAACATTCAGGGTGAAGGTATGTTACTGCCTTATGCCTCTCTCAACTCCCAGCTCACCCTCACCCTGCTCTCTGGCATGATTTGCAAGCTCCCAATAGTGTGACCATGGGCCTCTTGTTTGCACTCAAGCCCCATATCCTTCATCCCTTCAGGTTTTATACTTTCAGATACCCAAGAATTGCAACCTGCCCAGTCCCTTCAGCCCCAGGAGGATGGCGAGAGCAACACTCCACCATTGAACAAGAAACATTGTCACTTGATCTGACACTCGCAGCCATGAGCTTTTCCTTCCACTGCACCATCCAAACCTGCGACCTCTACCACCTAGAAGGACAAGGGCAGAAGATGCAGGGGAACACAATCAGCTGCAAATTCCACTCAAAGCCACACACCATCCTGACTTGTAACTATATCACCGTTCCTTCACTGTCACTGGGTCAAAATCCTGGAACTCCCTCCCTAACAGCACTGTGGGTGTACCTACACCACATGGACTGCAGCGGTTCAAGAAGACAGCTCACCACCACCTTCTCAAGGGCAACTAGGAATGAGCAATAAATGCTGGCCCAGCCAGCAACGCCCACGTCCTGTGAAAGAATAAAAGAATAGATACTGGTGCTGTGTGAACTTGAGACTAGTCAGAGTTGGGATCAGCATGTGGTGAGTCACCAGGCATGAGTGGGCTGCAGCCAGGCCAGAGGGAAAGGATAGCTTGTGTCCTTCATCAGAAGGCGAGGCAGCAGATGAGTTTTGCTACAGGGAACTCAGATGAGGGCCTAGATGGGGCGGCCTACAGGAGAACTCTGATGAACATGCACACTGAGATGCAGGCCTGCCAGACAGTCTTATGTCATTTTCAAAGAGCATGGAAAAGTCTAGCAGCAATATGACACAGAGCTTGGAGCCCATCCTTTCCAGTGTGGAGGAGATAGACAACCCCATGACTGCACTTGGCTTATCAACACATCCCGGGTTTGTGAATAATCCATTATAGTAAGCAGGTGTTTCGATGGGAAAGATTCGGGGAAGGTCCTATTAGGTTGGAAATAGCAAATGTAACTCCATTATTCAAAAAGGGAAGGAGACAGAAAGCGGGAAGCTGCAGGCCAGTTAGCTCAACATCTGTTATAGGGAAAACGTTAGAAACTATTACTAAAGAAGTTAGAGCAGGACACTTGGATAAGCTCAAGGTGATCAGGCAGAGTCAACATGGTTTTGTGAAAGGGAAATCGTGTTTAACCAACTTATTGGAGTTCTTTGAGGAAGTAACATGTGCTATGGATAAAGGAGAATCGGTGGATGTGCTGTACTTAGATTTCCAGAAGGTATTTGATAAAGTGCCACGTCAAAGATTATTGCAGAAAATAAAAGCTCATGGTGTCAGGGGTAACATATTGGCATGGATAGAAGATTGGCTGGCTAACAGGAAGCACTTAGTAGGCTTAAATGGGTCTTTTTCAGGTTGGTAAGATGTAATGAGTGGTGTGCCACAGGGATCAGTGCTGGGACATCAACTGTTTACAATTTATATAAATGACTTGGATGATAGGATTGAAGGGATGGTTGCCAAATTTGCTGATGACACAAAGGTGGGTGGGAAAGTAATTTGTGAAGAGGACACAAGAGGGCTAAAACAGATATAGATAGGTTAAGTGAGTGGGCAAAGATCTGGCAGATGGAGTATAATGTGTGAAAATGTGAACTTGTCCACTTTGGCAGGAATAGAAAAGCAGAAGATTATTTAAATGGAGAGAGATTGCAGAACTCTGAACAGTACAGAGAGATCTGGGTGTCCTGGTCCATGAACCACAAAAGTTAGTATCAAGGTGCAGCAAGTGATTCGGAAGGCAAATGGAATGTTGGTGTTTATTGCAAGGGGAATAGAAGCTAAGAGTATGAATATTTTGATACAGCTGTGAAAATGGCATTGAGGTAGAAGGGTAGCCATGATCTAACTGAATGGCAGGGCAGGCTCTAGGGCCCGATTGCTGTTTGCCTGGTCCTATTTCCCATGTTCCTAAATTGTACAGGGTGTTGGTGGGACCACCTCTGGAGTGCTCTATACAGTTTTGGAAAATAGATAATTGCATTAGAAGCAGTTCAGAGAAGATGCACTCAACTGATTCCTGGGGTAAAGGGGTTATCTTATGAGTAAAGGTTGGACAGGTTGGGCCTGTCTCCAATGGAGTTCAGAATAAGAGATCATCTTATTGAAATGTATAAGATCCTAAGGGCACTTGGCAGGGTGCATGCTGAAAGGATGTTTCCCCGTGTGGGACAGACTAGAACAATTCAGACACAGTTCAAAGTAAGCGGTCACCCATTTAAGATGAGGAGATTTTTTTTCTCTCAAAGAGTCATTAGTCTGTGGAACTCTCTCCTCCAGAGAGCAGTGGAGTTTGGGTCATTGAATATTTTTAAGGCTAAGTTAGATAGGTTCTTGATTGACAAGTGAGTCAAAGGGTACAGGTATAACCCCACCTCAGCAACCTAAGCCAGCAGCTGAAGTGGGAGTAGAATGCAGAGGAAAGGAATATGAGGCAGTAGTGGCCCAGAAAAGAGCAGCTGATTTTTCTCTGCTGCTCACTTCCAAACCTCACGGAGGAATCCCCAGCATAGGTCAGGATACCTGAGGAATATCTAAAGAAAATCATCATTGGTTAGTCTGAAAAGTTATATTTATTCCAATGAGTCAGCATGCTTCAGCGGTACAGGTAGTCAGCCTGGATATTGGCTCCAATCTCGGCTTCCCACTTGTCCCCATTGTTCAGAAGTTTTTCCTTGTTGTACAGCAATTCCTCGTGTGTTTCAGTGGAGAACTCAAAGTTAGGACCCTGTCAAAACAGAACATGTGACAGTAAGAGGAGGCAAAATTAACATCACTTGGACAAATGTGGATTAATTAAGGTAGGCCAGTATGGATCTTCGAGGACAAAACCAACAAGTTAGCTTATTGATGAGGTATCAGAGAAGTTAGATGATGTCTCCAATTGTTGCAATGCTGCTGATTGTGCAGCATGACCAACACATACAGGGGAGGCTGCAGAGAGGGCAAACACCACAAAGATGGAGGACGGGGGTGGGGAGGGGCTCTTCACAGCAACACTACCAACCACGGGTTTCCCAAAAGCTCTTCTCATATCTCCATAAGGGCAGGAACAATGTCTGAGGTGGTTTGTTCATTGAGGTGTTTACAGAACTTTGCCACCTCTTTCAATGCAACCTGGAGCCCCACACCAGGGACAGGATGGCACTGCCAGTGGCTGTAAAGTCACAGTGGCATTAAACATTAATGTTCTTTGGAACCCTCTTCCTGAAAAGGCAGTGGAAGCAGAATCTTTGAATATTTTTAAGGCAGAGATGGATAGATTCTTGGTAAGTAAGGGGTGATCGGTTATCAGGGTTAGGTGAGATGCAGATTTGAGGTTACTATCAGGTCAGCCATGATCATTAAATGGCAGAACAAGCTCGAGGGGCCAAATGGCTTACTCCTGCTCCTTGTTTGTTGTTCGTATATCCAAAATTTTCTGGGGATGGGGAGCGAGTGATGTGTCTAACATCTCCCAGTACACCATCCATCAATGAGGTGACTGAGGTCATCTATGTTAGGAAAGACAATGACATTGTGCTCTCTCTAAGGTGGAGCAGTAGGATAAAAGGGCTCATGACATTGTCAGGGTACCAGGGTTCCCAATGGCGTAAGGAGCCAGATATTTGGTGTCTCAAGTAATCAAGGGATAAGGGGAGTTGGTAGAAAAGTGGAATTGAGGACAAGGATCAGCCATAATCGCACTGAATGGTGGAACAGGCTCGAGGAGCCAAGTTATCTACTGCTGCTCGGACTTCTTATGCCCTTATGTTTAAAAAGGCTTATGGAATCCTGAGCTTTACATATACTGCAGGGGCATAAAATACAAAAGAAATGAGGTTATGATGAACCTTCATAGAACACTGATTTGGTCTCAACTGGAGTACTGTGTCTAATTTTGGGCATCATACTTTAGGGAGGATGTGAATGGCTTAAAAAAGTGATTCTGGGGATGGCAATCTTCCGTATGAGGGCTGATTGGAGAGGCTGGGGCTGTTCTCTTTAGAGTAGAGAAGGTAGAAAGGAGATTTGAGATGTATTCAAAATCATAAAGGGTCTGGACAGGGTAGATAGGGAGAAACTGTTCCCGTTGGCAGAAGGATGAGAACCAGAGGACACCGATTTAAGGTGATTTATAAAAGATGCATTAGCAACATGAAGAAAATCTTCTGTATACAGGAAGTGTTTAGGATCTGTAGTGCCCTGCCTGAGAGTGTGTGGGATGCAGATTTCAAAAGAGAATTGGATCATTATCTGGGGAAACAAAACTGCGCGGCAACGGAGTAGCAGGTTAGCCAAGTAAGTCTTACTGAGAACTGGCACAGATTCAATGGGCCGAATGGCCTCCTACTGTGTCATAACAACTCTATGATGCAATGAAAGACTCCGAGAAAGACCCCAAATTGTGTCCTTGGACGTACCTCTACAATGGCATCAACTGGGCAAGCTTCCTGACAGAAACCACAGTAAATGCACTTTGTCATATCAATGTCATATCTGGTTGTTCTCCGACTCCCATCAGCCCTCGGCTCAGCCTCAATTGTGATTGCCTGAGGAGAAGAGAGAGAGTGTGAGAGGGGAGAGTGCACAAAGGAGAGGAGAAAGAGCAAAGCGTGACATGAGAAAAGGCAAGCACCTGCCACAGGGAACAAACACTCTGGTCTGGCCTACACAAACACACAGCAATGTGGTTGACTCTTAAATGCCCTCTGAAATGGCCTAGCAAGCCACTCAAGGTATAACAAACCGCTACAAAGTCACAAAAAAGGAATGAAACCGGCATTGATCTAGCACCGGAAACAACAGCAGCAATCTCAGCCCTGTCGACCCTGCAAAGTCCTCCTTACTAACATCTGGGGGCTAGTGCCAAAATTGGGAGAGCAGCCTCACAGACTAGTCAAGCAACAGCCTGACATAGTCATCCTCACGGAATCATACCTTACAGATAATGTCCCGGACACCACCATCACCATCCCTGGGTATGTCCTGTCCCACCGGCAGGACAGGCCCAGCAGAGGTGGTGGCACAGTGGTATAACATTGACTCCGGATCCCATGAAGTCTCATGGCATCAGGTCAAACCTGGGCAAGGAAACCTCCTGCTGATTACCACGTACCGCCCTCCCTCAGCTGGTGAATCAGTGCTCCTCCATGTTGAACACCACTTGGAGGAAGCACTGAGGGTGGCAAAGGCGCAGAATGTACTCTGGGTGGGGGACTTCAATGTCCATCACCCAGAGCGGCTCAGTAGCACCACTACTGACCGAGCTGGCCACGTCCCAAATGACATAGCTGCTAGACTGGGTCTGCGGCAGGTGGTGAGGGAAAAACATACTTGACCTCATCCTCATCAACCTGCCTGCCACAGATGCATGATGTCCATGACAATATCGGTAGGATAGACCACTGCACAGTCCTTGTGGAGACGAAATCCCACCTTAACATTGAGGATACCAGCCATCGTGTTGTGTGGTGCTACTACCGTGCTAAATGGGATAGGTTTCGAACAGATCTAGCAACTCAAGACTGGGCATCTATGAGGTGCTGTGGGCCATCAGCAGCAACAGAATTGTACTCGAACACAATCTGTAAACTCATGTCCCGGCATATCCCCCACTCTACCATTACCATCAAGCCAGGGGATCAACCCTGGTTCAATGAAGAATGCAGGAGGGTATGCCAGGAGCAGCACCAGGCAAACCTAAAAATGAGGTGTCAACCTGGTGAAGCTATAACACAGGACTACTTGCGAGTCAAACAGCATAAACAGAAAGTGATAGACAGAGCTAAGCGACCCCACAACCAACAGATCAGAGCTAAGCTCTGCAGTCCTGCCACATCCAGTCATGAATGGTGGTGGACAATTAAATAATTCACTGGAAGAGGAGGCTCCACAACTATCCCCATCCTCAATGATGGAGGAGCCCAGCACATCAGTGCAAAAGATAAGGCTGAAGCATTTACTACAATCTTTAGCCAGAAGTGCCGAATGGATGATCCATCTCGGCCTCCTCTGGAGGTCCCCAGCATCACAGATACCAGTCTCCAACCAATTCGATTCACTCTACGTGATATCAAGAAACAGCTGAAGGCGCTGGACACTGTAAAGGCTATGGGCCCTGACAATATTCCGGCAATAGTACTGAAGACTTGTGCTCCAGAACTTGCCGCGTACTCCATCGTGAGAGAATCCAACCATCTCCCCTTGATGTTCAATGGCATTACCATCACTGAATCCCCCACTATCAACATCCTGGGGGTTACCATTGACCAGAAACTGAACTGGGCTAGTCATATAAATACTGTTGCTACAAGAGCAGGTCAGAAGCTAGGAATTGCGTGGCGTGTAACTCACCTTCTGACTCCCCAAACCTGTCCACCATCTACAAGGCAAAAGGCAGGAGTGTGATAGAATATTCCCCACTTGCCTGGATGAGCACAGCTCCCACAACAGTCAAGAAGCTTGACACCATCCAGGACAAATCAGCCCGCTTTATTGGCACCACATCCACAAATGTTCACTCCCTCCACCACTGACGTACAGTAGCAGCAGCAGTGTGTACCATCTACAAGATGCACTGCAGGAACTTACCAAGGCTCCTTAGACAGCACCTTCCAAACCCATGAACACTATCATCTAGAAGAACAAGATCAGCAGATACATAGGAACATCACCACCTGGAAGTTCCCCTCCAAGTCACTCACCACCCTGACATGGAAATATATCACCGTTCCTTCACTGCTGCTGGGTCAAAATCCTGGAACTCCCTTCCTAACAGCACTGTGGGTGTACCTACACCACATAGACTGCAGCGGTTCAAGAAGGCAGCTCACCACTGCCTTCTCAAGGGCAATTAGGGGTGGGCAATAAATGCTGGCCCAGCCAGTGAAGCCCACATCCCATGAATGAATTTTTGAAAAATGCATAATTGGGTCTTTTTTGGATTGGCAGGATGTGACAAGTGGTGTCTCACAGGGGCTTGTGCTGGGGCCTCAACTTTTTACAATTTACATCAATGTCTTAGATGGGGAGCGATGGCATGGTAGCTAAATTTGCAGACAACTCAAAGATAGGTGTGACAATATGTGTGAAGAGGTCATGAGCAGGTTGCAGACAGATATAGATTGATTCAGCGAATGGCAAAGATCTAGCAAAAGGAGTTTAAGGTGGGAAAATGTGAAGTTGATCACTTTGCCAGAAGAATATAAAAGCAGAGTATTACTTAAATAGAGAACAGCTGCAGAATTCTGAGCTGTGGGGTTACATAGGTGTTCTAGTGCATTAGTCACAAAACGTTAGTATGCAGGTACAGTGCGCGAAGTGGGAGGAGTGTGAGTGTGCGCATGAGGGGGAAAGTGAACACGCGTGCGAGAGGGGAGGAGAGGGAGTGAACGCACGAGGGGGAGGAGAGCGTGTGCACGCACGAGGGGGAGGAGAGCGAAAACGCACACGCAAGGGGGAAGAGAGTGAGTGCACGCGTGAGGGGGAGGAGAGTGAAAATGCGTGCGAGAGGGGAGCAAGACCACATGTGCGTGCAGGCAAAGTGGGAGGAGAACGAGGGCACGCGTGAGAGTCAGCTTGCCAGAGAAAGACAGCACAAGAGAAAGGGAGTGAAACTGAAGGGGAGCAAGGGAATCAAAATGGAGCAAGGCAGTCAAGGTCGAGGGTAGATGGGAACAGTGTCAATGAGGGAATAATTTAACGTTAACAAGCAGACAAACTGGCCCAAGGAGAACAGACCGTTTGACAAAGGTCATGGAATCACCTGAGCAGGACAGACATCCTCACGTGGTACACAGCCTCACCTGAGCAGGACAGACATCCTCATGTGGTACACAGCCTCACCTGAGCAGGACACACATCCTCACGTGGTACACAGCCTCACCTGAGCAGGACAGACATCCTCATGTGGTACAGAGCCTCACCTGAGCAGGACAGACATCCTCATGTGGTACACAGCCTCACCTGAGCAGGACAGACATCCTCACACGGTACACAGCCTCACCTGAGCAGGACAGACATCCTCATGTGGTACACAGCCTCACCTGAGCAGGACAGACATCCTCATGTGGTACACAGCCTCACCTGAGCAGGACAGACACCCTCACACGGTACACAGCCTCACCTGAGCAGGACAGACATCCTCACGCGGTACACAGCCTCACCTGAGCAGGACAGACATCCTCATGTGGTACACAGCCTCACCTGAGCAGGACAGACATCCTCACGCGGTACACAGCCTCACCTGAGCAGGACAGACATCCTCATGTGGTACACAGCCTCACCTGAGCAGGACACACATCCTCACACGGTACACAGCCTCACCTGAGCAGGACAGACATCCTCACGCGGTACACAGCCTCACCTGAGCAGGACAGACATCCTCATGTGGTACACAGCCTCACCTGAGCAGGACAGACATCCTCACACGGTGCAGAGCCTCACCTGAGCAGGACAGACATCCTCATGTGGTACACAGCCTCACCTGAGCAGGACAGACATCCTCATGTGGTACACAGCCTCACCTGAGCAGGACAGACATCCTCACACTGTACACAGCCTCACCTGAGCAGGACACACATCCTCACACGGTACACAGCCTCACCTGAGCAGGACACACATCCTCACACGGTACACAGCCTCACCTGAGCAGGACACACATCCTCATGTGGTACACAGCCTCACCTGAGCAGGACAGACATCCTCACACTGTACACAGCCTCACCTGAGCAGGACACACATCCTCACACGGTACACAGCCTCACCTGAGCAGGACACACATCCTCACACGGCACACAGCCTCACCTGAGCAGGACAGACATCCTCATGTGGTAAACAGCCTCACCTCAGCAGGACAGACAGCCTCACACGGTAAACAGCCTCACCTCAGCAGGACAGACATCCTCATGTGGTACACAGCCTCACCTGAGCAGGACACACATCCACATGTGGTACACAGCCTCACCTGAGCAGGACAGACATCCACATGTGGTACACAGCCTCACCTGAGCAGGACAGATAGCCTCATGTGGTACACAGCCTCACCTGAGCAGGACAGACATCCTCATGTGGTACACAGCCTCACCTGAGCAGGACACACATCCACATGTGGTACACAGCCTCACCTGAGCAGGACGGACATCCACATGTGGTACACAGCCTCACCTGAGCAGGACAGATAGCCTCACGTGGTACACAGCCTCACCTGAGCAGGACAGACATCCTCATGTGGTACACAGCCTCACCTGAGCAGGACACACATCCACATGTGGTACACAGCCTCACCTGAGCAGGACAGACATCCACATGTGGTACACAGCCTCACCTGAGCAGGACAGACATCCACATGTGGTACACAGCCTCACCTGAGCAGGACACACATCCACATGTGGTACACAGCCTCACCTGAGCAGGACAGACATCCACATGTGGTACACAGCCTCACCTGAGCAGGACAGATAGCCTCATGTGGTACACAGCCTCACCTGAGCAGGACAGACATCCTCACGCGGTACACAGCCTCACCTGAGCAGGACAGACAGCCTCATGTGGTACACAGCCTCACCTGAGCAGGACAGACAGCCTCACACTGTACACAGCCTCACCTGAGCAGGACACACATCCTCATGTGGTACACAGCCTCACCTGAGCAGGACAGACATCCTCACACGGTACACAGCCTCACCTGAGCAGGACAGACATCCTCATGTGGTACACAGCCTCACCTGAGCAGGACAGACATCCTCATGTGGTACACAGCCTCACCTGAGCAGGACAGACATCCTCACATGGTACACAGCCTCACCTGAGCAGGACAGACATTCTCACATGGTACACAGCCTCACCTGAGCAGGACAGACATCCTCATGTGGTACACAGCCTCACCTGAGCAGGACAGACATCCTCACGCGGTACACAGCATCACCTGAGCAGGACAGACATCCTCACATGGTACACAGCATCACCTGAGCAGGACAGACATTCTCACATGGTACACAGCCTCACCTGAGCAGGACAGACATCCTCATGTGGTACACAGCCTCACCTGAGCAGGACAGACAGCTTCACAGAGTTTACAAGCGATGCAGCGTTCCTCGCCTGAAGGATACCTTCGCAGTGCGTGTTCGCCTCGGAACCGAGGGCTCAGGGGCCCCTTCTCAAACGGGTAGTTAATGGTGGCTGGCTCCCGAAACAAGTAGCTCAAGGTCATTGCAAGGCCTGTACAGAATAGTCACCAGAATTCAGCAGTAATTGGGGTTAAACATACACTAACAGTTCAGCAGTGACTGACATTACCCAGGTAGTATCAGATACTGACAGTCTTCACAATACACTCCAGAAGCTTTGACCTGAACAAAGGGTCATGAATTGATGAAAATGTCCACTCACCTCGAAATAACTCTGTCCAGAACAGGGTCTGAGCTGCATTGTCGGTGATAGTTCGCATATCAGTGGGTTCCTCCTTCATATTGACATACTCTGCTTGGAGGAAAACAGTTCCAGTAAACTGTGTAATGGAGGATAACAGACAAACACTTCCCAATCCACAACAATTACAAAGACCCACTGCCCCAAACAACACCAACACACACACTCTCTCCCTGACCGACACATGCGTAGAACCAACCCCTCCACCTCCCCAGGGTACAGAATACCAAAGATTTACGACCCTCTGAGTGAAGACATTTCTCATCTCAGTCCAGAATGATCGGCCCCAAATTCCTCTGAATGACAACCTTCCCCAGTCTCTCGCTTTTAAAAACTATTCTGTTTTTCTATTCTATTGGAGTGAAAGTGGCAGAAGACAAAAAGGTCTGAAATTTTTTGGTGACCAAGAATCATGCAATTACAGCACTTTTATGATCCAGAGTGAATACAAATGCTTTGAGGCCACATCAAATCGGTGGAATTATTAGATTGCAAGTGGGTAGAAACAATAGTTTTCCCTTTACCTTCTATTATTATCAAGGCTGTGGACCAAAGCATTTGTATCAAATCACCAAAGTGACCTCAGCATTTTTTTTGTTCTTTCACGGGATGTGGGTGTCGCTGGCGAGTCCAGCATTTATTGCCCATCCCTAGTTGCCCTTGAGGTGGTGGTGAGCTGTCTTCTTGAACCGCTGCAGTCCATGTGGTGTAGGTACACCCACAGCGCTGTTAGGGAGGGAGCTCCAGGATTTTGACCCAGTGACAGTGAAGGAACGGCGATATATTTCCAAGTCAGGATGGTGAGTGACTTGGAGGGGAACTTCCAGGTGGTGGTGTTCCCTGTGTCTGCTGCTCTTGTCTTTCTAGGTGGTAGAGGTCGCAAGTTTGGAAGGTGCTGTTGAAGGAGCTTTGATGAGTTGTATTCAATTAGTTTGTGCACGTTATATAGGATGAAGTCCATAATAACAGAACATGACAATGCTGGATTATGTACGTGAGAAGTAAAGGACCATGGCAGTGCTTCACAAACTTTTTTCAAATGTGTCTCAATTATATAAGATCCTGACTGGTCTTGACAAAGTGGACGTGGAAAGGATGTTTCCTCTTTTAAAAGTACATTAAAGCACATCCTTTAAAAAGTACCTGGATGAGCACTTGGCACATCATAACATTCAAGGCTATGGGCCAAGTGCTGGTAAATGGGGTTAGGTAGGTAGGTCAGGTGTTTCTCACGTGTCGGTGCAGACTCGATGGACCGAAGGGCCTCTTCTGTACTGTGATTCTGTGATTGTGGGTGAGTCCAAAACTCGGAGGCACTGTTTTCAAATTAGGGGTCGCCCTTTTAGGACAGAGATGAAAAGAATTTTTTTCTCTCAGAGGGTTGTGCGACTTTGGAACTCTCTGCCTCAGAAGGTGGTGGGGGTGGGGTCATTGAATATTTTTAAGGCAGAGGTAGATAGATTCTTGTTAGGCAAGGGAATCCAAGGTTATCGGGGGTAGATGGGAATGTGGAATTTGAAACAAACCGATCAGCCATGATCTTATTGAATGGCAGAGCAGGCTTGAGGGGCCGAATGGCCTGCTTCTGCTCCTATTTTGTGTGTTTGTATTTTAACTCATCAGCACTTTCTCAAGGGCAATTAGGGATGGGTAATAAATGTTAACCTTGCCAGTGAGGCTTACATCTCATGAAGGAATATATTATAAAAACTTGAAAATTAACATGAGCCCAGATGCCAGCAAAAACAGAACAGCAATAAAACAGCATAAATATTCAGTATATAACTTTTAAAATTCAAGCATTATAGATCAACATGTAATGCATCATATAAATATGAAACCTGTGTTTTAATGTACTTTGTAAAAGTTTTATTATTTTATATACTCAGGTAAGTTTCAGACAAGCTCTATATTCCCTGGTGATATAAGAGTGTGAAGCCCTTCTCCCCCACCCAGCCCCCACATGGTAATGACCCCCTCTCCCCATCCAATGAACATATTGTAACACCCCCTCTCATCCTCCACACAAACACATTGCAATCAGCCCCTCTCCCTTTCTCAATCACATTGTAATCAGCCCCTCTCTTCCCACCCAACCCTCACGCCCCTCTTCCCAAATATTCAAGAAGTTGTTTAAAAGCAGACATCATTTTAACTGTTCAGAGAAAGCAACATCAAACCTACTGATTCCCAGAATATGTTTGAGATAATTAAACTTGACACAATTTGTGCTTATCAATGTAGCCTACATAATTTTATCATTTACATTTTATGTAACATAGATACTGTTGAGATGTTTAAACAAGAGGTAAAGTTTAAAATCAAAAACTTATTGGAAAACATTGCTTGAAATTATATTCACAGAATCACACAGTGCAGAAGAGGCGATTTGAGTCTGCACTGGCATGTGAGAAACATGTGTTTCATGTTTTGAAAAACTGTATTGTGCAGAGTGTTTCTCCTATTATGAAACCACCTCCTTTAATCCTCTTCTAAAGGCACTAGTTCATCCACAGCATTGTTCCGTGCCACCAGCAACACCCCCCACCCCACCCCCACCACCCCCCACCCCCCCTCCCCCCCAACCCCCCACCCCAGTCTTTGGTTCAAATCATCCTCCATTACATGTAGGCTTAGGCAACGAGGCTCAGTCGGTTACTTAGTCACAGCGACCATCACAGCCAAGCCTATGCTATCTTCAACCTAATTTCACACTAATTAGCCGTGCAACACCTCCACCCATGTCTAATGTTCATCTCACCTGTCCCCGACGCCGGATGTCCAACTCCTGAGGAGACAATATCTTTTGTCCAATTTTCCTACCTCTCAATGTCTTGTGTTCCCTGGTCTCTAGTGTCTGATATCCAACTCACTTCCACTTTGTTCCCTAACTACCTACTTGCCCAATAGACAGATAGCCACTCAATGTAACCGGCTGTGGCTGGGAAACCAAGAATAAGAAATTAAAGCAGATGCTGCCGTTAAACTCTGCAGGGTTCCCAAGAAAATCATACTTTCTAGACACTAAATCTTGCACTCGCTTCACAGATTGTATCGTGGCCATTGTCTATTCTGCACCTGCTACCAATCCATTCCATGGTACAATTAAAGTAGAGTGTGCTTCAGGAAGGCAGTCAGGCTGACCTTGTCTTAATTGGGAGAAGCACTAAGATTAGTTGCTCCTCACTTTCATCAAAGACAGAGTAGTTCATGGAGCAGAATTGGGAACAAACACTCCCTTCTCCCTCCTCACAACTGACATCCAATCCCTCTACACCTCCATCCCCACCAGGTTGGTCGGAGGGCTCTCTGCTTCTTCCTCGAACGGAGGCCCGAACAGTCCCCATCCACCACCACCTTCCTCTGCCTGGATGAACTTGTTCTCCACTGAATAATTTCTCCTTTAACTTGTCTCAATTCCTCTACATAAATGGTGTGGCTGTGGGTACCCACATGAGCCCTAGTTCTGCCTGTCTTTTTGAGGATATGTGAAACATTTGTGAGGGACCCATTTTTGGAAAATGTGAGATTGAATTTTGGACATTCTTCCTCCAGAGTTAATTTTAAAAGTTTGCAATATTAATTCAAGGCTGTGAATATGCCATTCATCAAGAAACCATGGGTCAAGATAGATGTCCAGTGGTGAACACCTACTGAGGGAAGAGATACTTTGCATATCTAAGTTAACAAAGAACTGCTGTTGCCAGGCTAAAGACGCTTGCTGATTAGTTAAAAACACCTGGCCCAAGAGAAGTATTCTTTGAACATCTTAGTCTTTAAAACTCAGTCAGAGTATAGGTGGGTGCCTTAGAAGCAGGTTGCAAGGAAAAGACTCTCTCTTTCCCTCTCTCGGTCCCATATTTGTGCTCTACACGGGCTAGAGCGAGTCAAACTTTCCTTAGAAATGTCACATCGGAATAAATCATCTGCCAATTTTGAAAGTCTGCAAAGTTGTTATAAATAAAAGTCATCAAGGAGAGTTTCACCAAAAAAAAATCTGAACGAACTTCCAGATCTGTTGTGACCAGAATTCTGTTAGATCAATAGCATTGAGATCTCTTTGAATTTTATCCTTTTAAAAGCAACGTTCCCATCCTCCAGCCTCTGCAGGGGACTGTGTTTGTTTCGTTCCTGTTTTGTGTTTGTGTGAATGTATAGGGGTTCGAATATCTGTTTTTTTTTTAAAAGGAAAAACATCATAAGACCATAAGACATAGGAGCAGAAATTAGGCCATTCAGCTCATCGAGTCTGCTCCGCCATTCAATCATGGCTGATAAGTTTCTCAACCCCATTCTCCCCGTAACCTTTGATCCCCTTACCAATCAAGAACCTATCTATCTCGGTCTTAAATACACTCAATGACCTGGCCTCCACAGCCTTCTGTGGCAATGAATTCCATAGATTCACCACTCTCTGGCTAAAGAAGTTTCTCCTCATCTCTGTTCTAAAAGGTCTTCCCTTTACTCTGAGGCTGTGCCTTCGGGTCCTAGTCTCTCCTACTAATGGAAACATCTTCCCCACATCCACTCTATCCAGGCCTTTCAGTATTCTGTAAGTTTCAATCAGATCCCCCCTCATCCTACTAAACTCAATCGAGTATAGACCCAGAGTCCTCAAACGTTCCTCATATGTTAAGCCTTTCATTCCTGGGATCATTCTCGTGAACCTCCTCTGGACCCTCTCCAGGGCCAGAACATTCTTCCTGAGATCGTTACACTTCTAACCTACAACTTGTATGTTAACCAGTTTTTTAACTTTTTAAAAAAGTAGTTTGCTTTATAATAAATCAATGTTTTTTGTGCTTACTGAAAGAAGGCTGGTTAGTGTCTTTCTATGGTGGGAATAACAGAATCAAAGGGTCACAACTGGCCGGTTTTGTAGATGAATTAAACATTTAAACTATTGTCACGACCAGTAGAGAAGTGGGGCTAGAATTAACTGTGCATTCCTCCCATCTCGGTCAATAACAAATTCCTTGCTCCAGTCCTACTCAGGGGCCCTGCCACAACTCTTTTCCCAGTATATCAATGACTGTATCAGTGCCGCTTTCTGCTCTAGTCTGGAACTGGAAAAATTAATCAATTTTGCTTCTAATCTCCACCCCTCTCTCACCTTCACATGGTCCAACTCTGACACTTCCCTTCCTTGAATTCTCTGTCTTCATTTCTGGTGACAGATTATCTAGGAATATTCATTACAAGCCCACTGACTACCACAGCTACCTCAACTACACTTCCTCACACCATGTAAGGACTCCATCCCATTCTCCCAGTTTCCCCATCTCTGTCGCATTTGTTCTGATGATGCTATCTTTCACAACAGCACTTCTGACACGTCTTTTTCCTCAGCCGAGGATCCCTCCCACTGTAATTGACAGGACCCTCGACCATGTCCGACCCATTTCCTGCACTTTTGCCCTGACCTCTTCCCTCCCTCCCAGAGACACAATAGGGTTTCCCTTATCCTCACTTTCCACCCCACCAACCTCTGTATTCAAAGGATCATCCTCCGCTATTTCTGCCAACTCCAGCATGAGGCCACCACAAGACACATTTCCCCATCCCTCCCCTGTTAGCATTCTTATGGGACTGCTCCCTCCCCGACACCCTGGTCCACTCCTCTATCATCCCCCACACCTCACCCACTTCTTATGGCACCTTCCCATGCAATTGCAGGTTTAACACCTCCTATTTACCTCCTCCCTCCTAATTGTCCAGGGCCTCAAACACTCCTTCCAGGTGAAACAACAATTTACTTGTACTTCCTTTAATTTAGTCTACTGCATTCGCTACTCACAATGCAGTGTCCTCTGCATCAGGGAGACCAAACAGACTGGGTGACCGCTTTGCAGAACACCTTCACTCAGTTCGCAAGTATGACCCCGACTTTCCTGTCGCTTGCCATTTCAATTCACCATCTTGCTTTCATGCCCACACGTCCGTCCTTGGCCTGCTGCAATGTTCCAGTGAAGCCCAACGCAAACTGGAGGAACAGCACCTCAGGTTCCAATTAGGCACTTTACAGCCTTCTGGACTCAAATTGAGTTCAGCAACTTCAGACCATGAACTGTGTCCTCTATTTCAATTTTCTTTCACCCCAAGTATCAGTCTGTATCTTGTTCTCATGTTTTTGCTTTCAGTGTTGACCTTCATTCTGCTATTAACACCTATCTGGACCAATGCTTTGTGTCTTTAATACTACCATAAACACTCCCTTTGCCTTATGTTCCATGACATCTTCATTACTTCATTTCCCCTGCACCCTAATCCATCCCTGACCTTCTCTTTTGCTCCACCTGCCCCTCTCTCCTTTGTCAACAGCATAAATTCCACCAAATTCCTACCTCTCTTCAGTTTGAAAGATGTCATATTAGGGTCTAAATGTTCACACTGTTTCTCTCTCCATTGTTGCTGCCAAACCTGCAGCATTTTTCCAGCGCATACCAATTTTATTACCCAGCCCTCCCCTCCACCCTCCCATCACTAATCATGCCCCCTTGATCTTCCCCATCCCTGGGATCTGTATGGCCAACCTTATAATGAGCTGTGATTGCCCCACACAATGACACAGCACTTACCTCACTCCGGATTTGTGGTTTAACACATCAGTAGAAGCCAAGGCAACCAAATGAGTGCTCTCTAGTTCCCTGGCAGTGGCTCGAGCTGCCGATTCGGACGGCAACCAGGTCCAACCTGGAACGAGGCTGAATGACGGCTTCCTCGGGCCTGCTCTGGCCTCATAACTGGTGAAGACTCTCTCCTCTTCTTCCATTTTCTGATTCTTTTCTTTAGCCTCCTTGTCTTTGGTGTTGGGACAGCTGAAAGTTTCCTGCATGGCAGCTGTGGGACCAGCCAGAATATCTGCTCCAACACCTCCAATCACAGGCTCCCTCCCTCTTGCCGCTCCTTCAATCATAGAGACCTACTCTGGAGGAGCTGCAACAGCAAGAGAGAGGGAGCCTGGGATTGGAGAAGCTGGAGAAGTGAGCATGGGAGAGACAGAATCAGTGATTGGAGGAGCAGCTCCTCACATAATCTGTCTTTCCCACACTTGCTGCCCCTCCAATCACAGCTCTGCAGTCAGTTCCCACTCTCACTGACTGCAGAGTTACAATACTTTTTAAACCACCTGCCAGCCCAGAAGGTCAGAGCATATACTTAAAATATCGGAAATCCACCAAAAGGCGGACATTTCTCATCTCTGATTCGAGATTCTACCAAAATGAATAACCTTACTTTTCCCCACATTATACTGTGCCTGCCGTCTAATTGCCTGCTAACTTAGCCTGTCTATATCTCTTTACAGCCTCTTTGTGTTCTCCTCACAGCTTAAAATTCCATCCGTCTAGTTTTGTATCATCAGCGAATTTAGGTAAATTACTCTTGGTATGTTCATTAATATAGTTTGTAAATAGTTGAGACTCCAGTACTGACCCTTGTGGCACTCCAACAGTCTCAGCTTGTCATTCCAAAAATTACCTATTTATTCCTACTCTACATTTTTTGTCCACTAACAAATTTTCAACCCATGCTAGTATGGTACCCTCAACTCCATGAACCCTTATCTTGTGGAACAACCTTTTACATGCACTTCATTGAATACTTTTTGACAATTCAAATATAACAGAATCACTGCTTCCTCTTTATCTGCCTTGCTTGTAGACATACACTTCAGGCACTGTTAGAAAATTGTAGGAACCACTCACTGAAACTTCTCAAAGGGGCAGCAGTGCTGATCTGGCAGAAAGATCCTGGGAATAGCATCCTTCCTGTGATCAGAAGAAACATGTTAGAAATGGACCAATAATAGTGTCATCACAGATGACAGGCAAAGCAACATGCAACCTTCCTCCCAAACAGCCTCCTCCTCCTCACCGTCACACCTCCCAGCTCCCTGAGCAGAGGCTATGAATGAAATAAAGGGCAGACTGAGAGCTGCCAACCAACAGTCTTGAAAGTTGCTTGGATCTGAAACCATGCTAAACTAATGGATTTTGATGCTGTCATTCCAACTGAAATGAATCTACTATATTTAATAATTGCACCTTAACAGGATAAAACTTGACCCCGAGCCACATGAGACAAAGTTAGGATAAGTGACAAGCTTAATCAAAGAGATTGGTTCTAAGAAGAGTCTTAAGGAGGAGTGATATAGGTGGAGAGCTTTAGAGGTTAGGGCCAAAGCAGCTGAAGGCACAACTATCAATGGTGAAGTGATGAAAATCAGGGCATGCTCAAGAGGCCAGAATTGCAGGAATGCAGAGATTTCAGAGGGTTGTAGGAGGTTACAGAGATGGGTGGTTTGGGGGGCTGGGGGGCATTGTAGGGGCTAGAGGAAGTTACAGAGATAGGGACGGTTTTAGGGGCTTCAGGAGGTTACAGAGATAGAGATGGTTGTAGAGGCTGGAGAGATAAGGAGCATTGTCATGGCTGGAGATAGTGATGGACCTGAAGCTATGCAGAGATTTGAAAACAAGGAAGAGACACATAGAATTAAGTTGCTACTGGAAAGGGAACCCATGTTGGTCATCGAGACTGAAATGTTGGACGTTAGGAATTTGATGTGAGTTAGGATATGTGCAGCAAGGTTTTGGATCAGCTAAAGTTTATGAAGGGTAGAAGGTATTGATAGCAGCCAGGCAAGCATTTTTTTCTAATTTGTTGTACGTGATATAGGTGCCATTGGAAAGGCCAGCATTTGTTGCCCATCCCTAGTTGCCCTTGAGAAGGTGGTAGTGAGCTGCCTTCTTGAACCGCTGCAGTCCATGTGGTATAGGTACACCCACAGTGCTGTTAGGGAGGGAGTTCCAGGACTTTGACCCAGCAACAGTGAAGGAACGGCGATATAGTGGCAAGTCAGGATGGTGAGTGACTTGGAGGACAGAAAGCAGTGAGTCGTGGTAAATGGTTGTTTATCGCAGGATGTGGTGATGTTGCCCAAGGGTCAGTGATAGGACCACTGCTTTTTTGATCAATATAGAATCATAGAAAGTTTATGGCACAGAAAGAGGCTACTTGGCCCATTGTGTCCTCACCGGCCGTAAAATGAGCTACCCAGCCTAATCCCACTTTCCAGCATTTGGCCCGTAGCCCTGCAGGTTACAGTACGTGATATCAGTGCATATCTAGACATCTTTTAAATGAGCTGAGGGTTTCTGCCTCTACTATCCTTTCAGGCAGTGAGTTCCAGACCCCCATAGCCCTCTAGGTGAAAAGGTATTTCCTCATCTCCCCTCTGATCTTTCTACCAATCACTTGAAATCTCTGCCCCCTAATAACTGACCTCTCAGCTAAATAAGCCCTTCCCACCCACTCTATCCAGGCCCCTCACAATTTTGTACACCTCAATCAAATCTCCCCTCAGCCTCCCCTGTTCCAAGGAGAACAACTCCAGCCTCTCCAATCTTTCCTCATAGCTGCAATTTTCCAGTCCTGACAACATCCTGGTAAATCTCCCCTGTACCCTCTCTAGTGCATTTACATCCTTTCTGTAATGAGGGGACCAGAACTGCACACAGTACTCAAGTTGTGGCCTATACAATTCCAGCATAACCTCCCTACTTTTACATTCTATGCCCCAACGAATAAAGGAAAGGAGTCCATGTGCCTTTGTAACCACCTTATCAACCTGTTCTACTACCTTCAGAGATCTGTGAACATTCACTCCAAGGTCCCTCATTGCTGCTACACCGCTCAGTATTCTCCCATTTATTGTGTGATCCCTTGACTTGTCTGACTTCCCCAAATGCATCACCTCACACTTCTCCGGGTTGAATTCCATTTACTACTTTTCTGCCCACCTGACCAGTCCATGGATATTTTCCTGCAGTCCACAGCTATCCTCCCCGCTATCAACCACACGGACAATTTTTGTGCCACCAAAAGCAGGGGGTCTAGTACTGAGCGCTGCGGAATCCCACAGGAAACAGCCTCCCAGTCACAAAACACCCATCAACAATTCCCCTTTGTTTCCTGCCACTGAGCCAATTTTGTATCCAGCTTGCTACATGCCCCTGGATCTCATGGACTTATTTTATTTTACCCACTCTGCCATGTGGGATCTTATCAAAAGCCTTGCTAAAATCCACATAGACCACGTCAACTGCATTATCTTCATCCATTCTCCTTTTTATTTCCTCAAGAAATTCAATCAAGTTAGTCAGACACGAATTTCACTTAACAAATCCATGTTGACTATTCAAAACAAAAACAGAATTACCTGGAAAAACTCAGCAGGTCTGGCAGCATCGGCGGAGAAGAGTTGACGTTTCGAGTCCTCATGACCCTTCAACAGAACTGAGTAATATTAGGAGAGGGGTGAAATATAAGCTGGTTTAAGGTGGGGGGGTGGGGGAGAGAAGTTGGGGGGTGGGGGTGGTTGTAGGGACAAGCAAGCAGTGATAGGAGCAGATAATCAAAAGATGTCACAGATAAAGGAACAAAGAGGTGTTGAAGGTGGTGATATTATCTAAACGAATGTGCTAATTAAGAATGGATGGCAGGACACTCAAGGTACAGCTCTAGTGGGGGTGGGGTGGAAAGACTGACAGGGCATTAAAGGTATAGATTGAAAAACAATAGAAATAGGTGGGAAAAGAAAAATCTATATAAATTATTGGAAAAAACAAAAAGGAGGGGGAAGAAACGGAAAGGGGGTGGGGATGGAGGAGGGAGTTCAAGATTTAAAGTTGTTGAATTCAATATTCAGCCCGGAAGGCTGTAAAGTGCCTAGTCGGAAGATGAGGTGCTGTTCCTCCAGTTTGCGTTTCTTCAAGAAACGCCATGTTGACTATTGTTGATTAATCTGTGAATTTCTAAGAGGCAGTTTATCCTGTTTCTCAGAATTGATTCCAATAATTTGCCTACTACGAGGCTAGACTGACTGGCCTGTAATTATTCGGTCTATCCCTCGTTCTCTTTTTAAACATAGGTTCAACATTAGCAATCGTCCAGTGCCACACCGGGGTGGCAATGGCGTAGTGGTATTGTTGCTGGACTAATGATCCAGAGACCCAGGGTAATGCTCTGGGGACCTGGGTTCGAATCCCACCACGGCTGATGGTGGAATTTGAATTCAATAAAAATCTGGAGTTAAAAGTCTAATGATGACCATGAAACCACTGTCGATTTGTAAAAACCCACCTGGTCCACTAACGCCCCTTTAGGGAAGAAAATGTACTGGCCTACAATGTGGTTGACCCTGAAATGCCCTCTGAAATGGCCTAGCAAGCAACTCAGTTGTATCAAACGGCTACGAAGTCTCAAAAAAGGAATGAAACCAGACAGACCATCGACCTAGGCACCGGAAACGCCAACGGCAAACTCAACCATGTCGACCCTGCAAAGCCCTCCTTCCTAATATCTGGAGGCTAGTGCCAAAATTGGGAGAGCTGTCTCACAGACTAGTCAAGCAACAGCCTGACATAGTCATCCTCACGGAATCATACCTTACAGATAATGTCCCAGACACCACCATCACCATCCCTGGGTATGTCCTGTCCCACCGGCAGGACAGACCCAGCAGAGGTGGCAGCACAGTGGTATACAGTCAGGAGGGAGTTGCCCTGGGAGCCCTCAACATCGACTCTGGACCCCATGAAGTCTCATAGCATCAGGTCAAACATGGGCAAGGAAACCTCCTGCTGATTACCACGTACCGCCCTCCCTCAGCTGATGAATCAGTCTCCTCCATGTTGAACACCACTTGGAGGAAGAACTGAGAGTGTTAGGGGCGCAGAACGTATTCTAGGTGGGGGACTTCAATGTCCATCAACAAGAGTGGCTCGGTAGCACCACTACTGACCGAGCTGGCCGAGTCCTAAAGGACATAGCTGCTAGACTGGGTCTGTGGCAGGTGGTGAGGGAACCAACTAGAGGAAAAACATACTTGACCTCATCCTCACCAACCTGCCTGCCGCAGTTGCAGCTGTCCATGACAGTATTGGTAGGAGTGACCACCGCACAGTCATTGTGGAAACGAAGTCCTGCCTTCATATTGAGGATACCCTCCATCATGTTGTGTGGCACTACCACCGTGCTAAATGGGATAGATTTCCAACAGATCTAGCAATTCAAGACTGGGCATCCATGAGGCACTGTGGGCCATCAGCAGCAGCAGAATTGTACCCAACCACAATCTATTACCCCATGGCCCGGCATATTCCCCCACTCTACCATTACCATCAAGCCAGGGGATCAACCATGGTTTAATGAAGAGTTTTTTAATTCATTCACGGGATGTGGGCTTCGCTGGCTGGGCCAGCATTTATTGCCCATCCCTAATTGCCCTTGAGAAGGTGGTGGTGAGCTGCCTTCTTAAACCACTGCAGTCCACGTGGTGCAAGTACACCCACAGTGCTGTTAGGGAGTTCCAGGTTTCTGACCCAGCGACAGTGAAGGAACGGTGATATATTTCCAAGTCAGGATGGTGAATGAGATGGAGGGGATCTTCCAGGTGGTGGTGTTCCCATCTATCTGCTGCCCTTGTCTTTCTAGGTGGTAGTGGGTTTGGAAGGTGCTGCTAAAAGAGCAGCAGGGTATGCCAGGAGCAGCACCAGGCATACCTAAAATTGAGGCATCAACCTGGTGAAGCTATACCCAGGACTACTTGCGTGCCAAACAGCATAAGCAGCAAGTGATAGACAGAGCGAAGCGATCCCACAACCAACAGATCAGATCTAAGCTCTGACATATCCAGTCGTGAATGGTGGTGGAAAATTAAATAATTCACTGGAGGAGGAGGCTCCACAAATATCCCCATCCTCAATGATGGAGGAGCCCAGCACATCAGTGCAAAATATAAGGCTGAAGCATTTGCTACAACTTTCAGCCAGAAGTGCCGAGTGGATGATCAATCTCGGCCTCCTCCGGAGGTCCCCAGCATCACAGATGCCAGTCTTCAGCCAATTCAATTCACTCCACATAATATCAAGAAACGGCTGAAGGCACTGTATACTGCAAAGGCTATGGGCCCTGAAGATATTCCGGCAATAGTACTGAAGACTTGTGCTCCAGAATTTGCCGCGCCCCTAGCCAAGCTGTTCCAGTACAGCTACAACACTGGCATCTACCCAGCTATGTGGAAAATTACCCAGGTATGTCCTGTACACAAAAAGCAGGACAAATCCAACTCGGCCAATTACTGCCTCATCAGTCTACTCTCCATCATCAGTAAAGTAATGGAAGGGTTCATCAACAGGGCTATCAAGTGGCACTTGCTTAGCAACAACCTGCTCACTGAAGCCCAGTTTGGGCTCCGCCAGAGCCACTTAGCTCCTGACCTCATTACAGCCTTGGTTCAAACATGGACAAAAGATTCGAACTCCTGAGGTGAGGTGAGAGTGACTGCCCTTGACATCAAGGCCGCATTTGACCGAGTGTGGTATCAAGGAGCCCTAGCAAAACTGGAGTCAATGGGAATCAGGGGGAAAACTTTCCACTGGTTGGAGTCATACCTAGCACAAAGGAAGATGTTGCTGGAGGTCAGTCATCTCAGCTCCAGGACATCACCCCAGGAGTGCCTCATCAATGACCTTCCCTCCATCATAAGGTCAGAAGTGGGGATGTTCACAGAATCTCACAGTGTAGAAGAGGCCCTTCGGCCCATCGAGTCTGCACCGACACGTGAGAAACACCTGACCTACCTACCTAATCCCAGTTTGCTGATGATTGCACAATGTTCAGCACCATTCGCGACTCCTCAGATACTGGAGCAGTCCATGTCCAAATGCAGCAAGACCTGGACAATATCCAGGCTTGGGCTGACAAGTAGCAAGTAACATTCGTGCCACACAAGTACCAGGCAATGACCATCTCCAACAAGAGAGAATCTAACCATTATCCCTTGACTTTCAATGGCATTACCATCACTGAATTCCCCACTATCAAGATCCTGGGTGTTACCATTGACCAGAAACTGAACTGGACTAGCCATATAAATACTGTGGCTACAAGAGCAGGTCAGAGGCTAGGAATCCTGCGATGAGTAATTCACCTCATGATTTCCCAAAGTCTGTCCATCATCTACAAGGCACAAGTCAGGAATGTGATGGAATACTCCCCACTTGCCTGGATGAGTGCAGCTCCCACAACACTCAAGAAGCTTGACACCATCCAGGACAAAGCAGCCCAACTTAATGGCACCACATCCACAAACATTCACTCCCTCCACCACTGACGCACAGTATCAGCAGTGTGTACCATCTACAAGATGCACTGCAGCAACTCACCAAGGCTCCTTAGACAGCACCTTCCAAACCCACAGCCACTACCATCTAGAAGGACAAGGGCAGCAGATAGATGGGAACACCACCACCTGGGATTTCCTCTCCAAATCACTCACCATCCTGACTTCTAAATATATCGCCATTCCTTAATTGTCATTGGGTCAAAATCCTGGAACATCCTTCCTAACAGCACTGTGGGTGTACCTACACCACATGGGCTGCAGCGGTTCGAGAAGACAGCTCACCACCACCTCCTCAAGGACAACTAGGGATGGGCAATAAATGCTGGCCCAGCCAGCAAAGCCCACATCGCCCAAACGAATGAAAAAAATTGACCTGTATTGAGTGAGGATTGGAAAATGATGGTGAGACCTTCCACTATATCCTCCTGGCTTCTTTTCATATCTTTCAATATCTTGGATATTGACTTGGATATTGGAATACAGAGCAAAATTGCAAAATTTGCCGATGATACCAAATTTGGAGATGTGGCAGAAAATGAGAATGATACAAATTAACTATAACAGGACACAGATAAGCTAGCCGATTGGGCAAATGGCAAATAATGCAGAGAAGTCTGAGTGACACATTTTGGACAGAAGGGATGGGGAGGGGCAATACAGATTTAATGACACATTTCTAAAGAGTGTACAGGGAACGAGGGACCTGGGGGTACATGCACATCAATCTTTGAAGATGGGAGGTCAGATTGAGAATTTAGTTAAAGCATCCAAAGTCCAGGACTACGTGCTGAGGGACGCACTAAAGCTTGGGGCAGCTGCCGCAAAGGCGCAATGGGGAAGGGTCGCTGTCTAAGACCTTTCTACCACAGCGCACCGAGAGACTGGGAACTGTTTAGAGCCCCTCGGGCTGTACAGATCAAAATGAAAGGCTGTAAATGATTGTAATATTGTTTGTACTGATGCACCTGGTGATACATTTTGTAAAAGTTTAACCTGGATTGTACCCTTGTAATGTTGTTTTTGAAATGGTTTTGAATGTGATTGAAGATTTTTTATGAATAAAGTATATTTTTACAAAAAAAAAATATGGGACTTTTGGCTTCATAAATTGAAGTATTAAGTGCAGAAGCAGGGAGTTGTGCTGAACTTTTATAAAGCTCTGGAAGGTCACAACTAGAATGCTGTGTCAAAACCTGGTCACTACACTTTAAGAAGGATGTAGGGGTCCTTGGGAGTGTGAGGAGGAGATTTACCAAAATGGATCCAAGGATGAAAAAATTCAGCTGCAAGGCTCAGCTGGAGAATCTGGGCTTGATCTCCTTGGAGCAAAGGAGATGGAGGGGAGATTTGATAGAGGTGTAGAAGATTATGACAGGTTCAGATGAGGTAGATGATGAAAAGCTGTTCTCATTAGCTGACAGTACAAAGACTAGGGGACAGATTTTGGGTCAAGAGATGCAGGTTTCCCCGAGGAAGAACTTTTTACACACAGTGTGATAACGGCCTGGAACTTATTGCCCACAAGGGTGGTGGAAGCAAGAGATGATGAATGATTTACAAAAAGAAATTGAGTAGGAAAAAAAGGGCTAAGGGATAGAGCAGGGGAATGGAATTGACTGGGTTGCTGTCCAGAGAGCAAACATGGAGCCGATGGGCTGAATGGCCTCCTTCTGTGGTGTAATGACTGTGTGATTCCGAGTTGGATAAGGTACCTGAGGATGAGGATCACACTGACAAGTAGGATGAAGGATAAAGTAGGAAATCTCTCTCTAACAGGCAGATTAACCTCGTGTAAGTTTCTGTTTCTATGGAGATTTGGACATTGACTGTGGTGCTCACCATTAGCTGCAGATTTCTGGATCACTCGGACAGCCAACATGTTCACCCTGTGAATTAAAAACATAGGAGAATTAACAATCCAACACTGTCCATGTCTGACTCCGGCTTTCTCTCTCTCTCTATTTCTCTCTCACCTTCAGCCGCCACAATAAGGACGTCAAATCACCTAATCCTCCCAGTGAATCCTCCCAGAGCCCGGACTATCCCGGCATGCCGTCTGGTCCTCCCAGTGAATCCTCCCAGTTTCTGCGCTATCCCGGCATGCCGTGCGGTGCCCGCGTGAAAAAGAAAGGGAAGTCTTTTTCCATTTGATTGGTTCGCCTTTCAGTGCCGCGATTGGCCAGACTGTCGGAACGCTCCGATTGGCCAATCCGGGTTTAATGGCGGTTACTGTCTGGAAGGAGCCGCTAAAATGAAAATAAATCACCTGAAGCTGGAAATCCTCAAGGAGAAGGGGAAATGGGGGTGAAGGAGGGAAATGGGGGTGAAGGAGGGAAATGGGGTGAAGGAGGGAAATGGGGGTGAAGGAGGGAAATGGGGGTGAAGGAGGGAAATGGGGATGAAGGAGGGAAATGGGGTGAAGGAGGGAAATGGGGGTGAAGGAGGGAAATGGGGTGAAGGAGGGAAATGGGGTGAAGGAGGGAAATGGGGTGAAGGAGGGAAATGGGGTGAAGGAGGGAAATGGGGATGAAGGAGGGAAATGGGGTGAAGGAGGGAAATGGGGGTGAAGGAGGGAAATGGGGTGAAGGAGGGAAATGGGGGTGAAGGAGGGAAATGGGGGTGAAGGAGGGAAATGGGGGTGAAGGAGGGAAATGGGGATGAAGGAGGGAAATGGGGTGAAGGAGGGAAATGGGGGTGAAGGAGGGAAATGGGGTGAAGGAGGGAAATGGGGGTGAAGGAGGGAAATGGGGATGAAGGAGGGAAATGGGGGTGAAGGAGGGAAATGGGGTGAAGGAGGGAAATGGGGGTGAAGGAGGGAAATGGGGATGAAGGAGGGAAATGGGGGTGAAGGAGGGAAATGGGGTGAAGGAGGGAAATGGGGGTGAAGGAGGGAAATGGGGTGAAGGAGGGAAATGGGGGTTAAGGAGGGAAATGGGGTGAAGGAGGGAAATGGGGGTGAAGGAGGGAAATGGGGTGAAGGAGGGAAATGGGGTGAAGGAGGGAAATGGGGATGAAGGAGGGAAATGGGGGTGAAGGAGGGAAATGGGGTGAAGGGGGAAATGGGGTGAAGGAGGGAAATGGGGTGAAGGAGGGAAATGGGGTGAAGGAGAGGGAAATGGGGGTGAAGGAGGGAAATGGGGATGAAGGAGGGAAATGGGGATGAAGGAGGGAAATGGGGGTGAAGGAGGGAAATGGGGTGAAGGAGGGAAATGGGGTGAAGGAGGGAAATGGGGATGAAGGAGGGAAATGGGGTGAAGGGGGAAATGGGGTGAAGGAGGGAAATGGGGTGAAGGAGGGAAATGGGGTGAAGGAGAGGGAAATGGGGGTGAAGGAGGGAAATGGGGATGAAGGAGGGAAATGGGGATGAAGGAGGGAAATGGGGGTGAAGGAGGGAAATGGGGTGAAGGAGGGAAATGGGGTGAAGGAGGGAAATGGGGATGAAGGAGAGGGAAATGGGGGTGGTGGAGAATGAAAAGCGAGAGGTGAATTTGAGCAAGCAGGGTGAGTTGAGCTGAAATGAGTCCCTGTGACATTTGTAATCGACCCCAGTGAAGGATTTTAGGGTTGAGCTTGGCATTTAGTCGAGTTCGAGGAGATGGGTAAGAGTATGACTAAGAGTATGACTCTTCTTCAGAGTTGTATGGGCTTGGAACATTAACTCTGTTACTCCATAGATGCTGCCAAACCTGCTCAGCTTTCTCCAGAAATTTCTATTTCCGATTTCCAGCATCTGCAGTTTTTTGCTTTTATATTATTGAGGAGATGGGGTTTAAATTCCTCAAAGAGAGTGAGAAACTTGAATAGAAAATGCTGGAGATAAACCTGGGTCATTAACTAGATTCAAACCCATCAAAGACGCAAGTTTGTGCATTCCACCTCATGAACTGTGAAGCCAAACGCCAGCTTAAAGTAACCTGGTGTGGAGCAACACTGACACAGTGCGAGCACCCTATCTACTTAGGAGTCACCCTTGACAGATGCCTCACCTTCAAGAACCACATCGAAAAGACAAAGGCAAAAGTGAGCGCACGAAACAACATCCTGAATAAGCTCACTAACACAAAATGGGGAGCAAGCTGGAGAACATTATGAACCAGTGCACTTGCTCTTTGCTATTCCACTGCTGAATACGCCTGCCCTGGATGGGAAAGATCTACTCAAGCTAAGAAGATGGATGCCGTTCTGAATGCAAGCTGCCGACTTATCACAGGTTGTTTAAAACCAACAAACACCAACAGCCTATATATCCTGGCAGGTGTCGCTCCCCCTGATATAAGAAGAACGGTAGCCAGCAAGAAAGAGCAACTCCGTCAAACATCAGATGAGAGGCACCCTCTACATGGTCATACACCTGCACCCAGCCGCCTAAAGTCAAGGAAGAGCTTCATGAACAGTGTTTTTCCATTACAATCAACCCCATCTGAAGCCCACATCGCCTTGTGGAAAGACCGGCTCACCAGTCTCGAACAACCCCCAGCGATGGAAATTCTACCGGATGAAAGCCTTCCCCCAGGAGCTAATTGCAACTGGGCAACCTGGAAGTGCCATAACAGACTTAGGACTGGTGTAGATCGTTCAAAGGTGTCACTAAGCAAATGGGGATATACAACCAGCCTGACAACTTGTGAATGTGGAACTGAGCCACAGGCTATGCAACATCTCCTGTAATGTCTATCGCTAGAGGAACCCTGCACTGTTGCAGATCTTGCCAAATTCAACAACAAGGCACAAAAATGTGTCCAGTTCTGGCTGGGCCATGTATAGACTGTCCGTGGACACGATAAGAAGAAGAACTAGATTCAAGTTTTTGTTGTAATTCACGTTCAGGGCTGTATTAAAGAAAGATAAAGGAGAGATGTCAGTCTGAGTGGTTAGAGATAGCGGGACTACAAAGAGTGCAGAGAGGGAAGGCGAGAGCTCAGTCCGGGAGTTCAATCTGACAACAGTGAGCTGGGCAGCTTCCAGTCAAAATCCACACTCAGAAAGAAAAATCGTGGTGTGACATCACAGGGATGTGCATAAGTGATTAACTGGTGAGTATTTCTGATCTAAACTAGGGAATAAAGTGGTGATGCTTAACCATTTATTAAAGTAGGGCTTTTACTACTAGTAAGGTGTATCAAGTATCAGCAACATTTATTAGTATTAGTAAGGTAAATTAATAGTAAGGTTTGTTGGTATTGATAAAGGTTTATCCGCAATAGTACAATTTATTGGTAGTAGCAAGTTTATTAACTAACATAAAAATGGCAGGGTTGCTCCAACCTCAAGAGTGCACATCCTTTGCTATGTGAGAACTTCAGGACACTCCCCATGTCCTGGGTAACCATTTATGCAGGAATTGTCATCAGTTGCAGCAGCTTGAGCTCCAGGTTTCGGAACTTGAGCAACAGTTGATGTGTCGCATCCACGAGGTTTGTGGATAGCACGTCTAGAGATGTGGTCACCCCCCGACTTAAGAGTATATATACATACGAACTAGGAGCAGGAGTAGGCCACTCAACCCCTCGAGCCTGCTCTGCCATTCAATAAGATCATGGCTGATCTGACTGTAACCTCAACGCCACATTCATGCCCACCCCTTTGTCGATCAAGAATCTATCCAGCTCTGTCTTAAAAATATTCAAAGACTCTGCTTCCGCTGCCTTTTGAGGAAGAGAGTTCCAAAGACTCACTACCCTCTGAGAGAAAAAATTTCTCCTCATCTCTGTCTTAAATGAGCGACCCCTTATTTTTAAACAGTGACTCCTAGTTCTAGATTCTCCCACAAGAGGAAACACCCTATCCACATCCATCCTGTCAATACCCCTCAGGATCTTAAAGGTTTCAATCAAGTCGCCTCTTACTCTTCTAAACTCCAGTGGATACAAGCCTAACCTGCCCAACCTTTCCTCATAAGATAACCTGCCCATTCTTGGTATTAGTCTGGTAAACCTTCCCTGAACCATCGCTGCACTAGTAATCCAGAGACCCAGGGTAATGCTCTGGGGACCCGGGTTCGAATCCCACCACAACAGATGGTGGAATTTAAATTCAATAAAAATCTGGAATTAAAAGTCTAATGATGACCATGAAGCCATTGTCGATTGTTGTAAAAACCCACCTGATTTACTAATGTCCTTTAGGGAAGGAAATCTGCTGTCCTTACCTGGTCTGGCCTACATGTGACTCCAGACCCCCAGCAATGTGGTTGACTCTGAAATGGCCGAGGAAGCCACTCAGTTGTATCAAACCGCTACAAAGTCACAAAAAAAGAATGAAACCGGACGGACCACCCGGCATCGACCTAGGCACTGGAAACAACAACGGCAATCTCATCCCTGTCAACCCTGCAAAGTCCTCCTTACTAACATCTGGGGGCTTGTGCCAAAATTGGGAGAGCTGTCTCTCAGGCTAGTCAAGCAACAGCCTGACATAGTCATCCTCACGGAATCATACCTTACAAATAATGTCCCAGACTCCACCATCACCGTCCCTGGGTATGTCCTGTCCCACCGGCAGGACAGACCCAGCAGAGGTGGCAGCACAGTGGTATACAGTCAGGAGGGAGTTGCCCTGGGAGCCCTCAACATCGACTCCGGACCCCATGAAGTCTCATGGCATCAGGCCAAACATGGTCAAGGAAACCTCCTGCTGATTACCACGTACCGCCCTCCCTCAGCTGATGAATCAGTGCTCCTCCATGTTGAACATCACATGGAGGAAGCACTGAGGGTGGCAAGGGCGCACAATGTACTCTGGGTGGGCGAGTTCAATGTCCATCACCAAGAGTGGCTCGGTAGCACCACTACTGACCGAGCTGGCTGAGTCCTAAATGACATAGCTGGTTGACTGTGTCAGTGGCAGGTGGTGAGGGATCCAACAAGAGGGAAAAACATACTTGACCTCATCCTCACCAACCTGCCTGCCACAGTTGCATCTGTCGTTGACAGTATCGGTAGCAATGACCTCCGCACGGTCCTTGTGGAGACGAAGTTCCATCTTCACATTGAGGATACCCTCCATCGTGTTGTGTGGCACTACCACCGTGCTAAGTGGGATAGATTTTGAACAGATCTAGCAACTAAAGACTGGGCATCCATGAGGCACTGTGGGCCATCAGCAGCAGCAGAATTGTACTCAAACACAATCTGTAACCTCATGGCCTGGCATATCTCCCACTCTATTATTACCATCAAGCCAGGGGATCAACCTTGGTTCAATGAAGAGTGCAGGAGGCATGCCAGGAGCAGCACCATGCATACCTAAAAATGAGGTGTCAACCTGGTGAAGCTATAACACAGGACTACTTGCGTGCCAAACAGCATAAGCAGCAAGTGATAGACAGAGCGAAGCGATCCCACAACCAATGGATCAGATCTAAGCTCTGCAGTCCTGACACATCCAGTCATGAATGGTGGTGGACAGTTAAACAACTCACTGGAGGAGGATGCTCCACAAATGCCCCCATCCTCAATGATGGAGAAGCCCAGCACATCAGTGCAAAAGATAAGGCTGAACCATTCGCAACAATCTTCAGCCAGAAGTGCCGAGTAGATGATCCATCTCAGCCTCCTCCGGAGGTCCCCAGCATCACAGATGCCAGTCTCCAGCCAATTCGATTCACTCCACGTGATTTCAAGAAACAGCTGAAGGCACTGGATACTGTAAAAGCTATGGGGCCCTTTCAATATTCCAGCCATAGTACTGAAGACTTGTGCTCCAGAACTTGCCGCGCCCCTAGCCAAGCTGTTCCAGTACAGCTACAACACTGGCATCTACCCGTCTATGTGGAAAATTGCCCAGGTATGTCCTGTACACAAAAAGCAGGACAAATCCAAACCAGCCAATTACCGCCCCACCAGTCTACTCTGCATCATCAGTAGAGTATTGGGAGGGTTCATCAACAGTGCTATCAAGCGGCACTTGCTTAGCAATAACCTGCTCACTGACGCCCAGTTTGGGTTCCGCCAGGGCCACTCAGCTCCTGACCTCATTACAGCCTTGGTTCAAACATGGACAAAAGAGCTGAACTCCCGAGGTGAGGTGAGAGTGACTGCCCTTGACATCAAGGCAGCATTTGACCGAGTGTGGCATCATGGAATCTGGCAAAACTGGAATCAATGGGAATCAGGTGGAAAGGAATATGGTTGTGGTTGTTGGAGGTCAGTCATCTGAGCTGCAGGACATCACTGGAGCAGTTCCTCAGGGTAGTGTCCTCAGCCTAATCATCTTCAGCTGCTTCATCAATGACCTTCCTTCCATCATAAGGCCAGAAGCGGGGATGTTCACTGATGATTGCACAATGTTCAACACCATTTGGGACTCCTGAGATACTGAAGCAGTCCATATCCAAATGCAGCAAGACCTGGACAATATCCAGGCTTGGGCTGACAAGAGGCAAGCAACAATCACGCCACACAAGTTTCAGGCAATGACCAGTTTCAACAAGAGAGAATCCAGCCATCACCCCTTGATGTTCAATCGCATTATCATCACTGAATTCCCCACAATCAACAACCTGGGGGTTACCATTGACCAAAAACTGAACTGAACTAGCCATATAAATACTGTGGCTACAAGAGCAGGTCAGAGGCTAGGAATCCTGTGATGAGTAACTCACCTCCTGATTCCCCAAAGCCTGTCCACCATCTACAAGGCACAAGTCAGGAGTCTAATGGAATATTCTCCACTTGCCTGGACGAATGCAGCTTTCAACACTCAAGAAGCTTGACACCATCCAGGACAAAGCAGTCTGCTTGATTAGCACCACATCCACAAAGTTCACTCCCTCCACCACCGACGCACAGGAGCAGCAGTGCAAACCATCTACAAGATGCACTGCAGGAAGTCACCAAGGCTCCTTCGACAACACCTTCCAAACCCACAATCACTACCACCTAGAAGGACAAGGGCAGCAGATAGATGGGAACACCACCACCTGGAAGTTCTCCTCCAAGTCACTCATCATCCTGACTTGGAAATATATCACCGTTCCTTCACTGTCGCTGGGGTCAAAACCCTGGAACTCCCTCCCTAACAGCACTGTGTGTGTACCTACACCACATGGACTGCAACTGTTCAAGAAGGCAGCTCACCACCACCTTTTCAAGGGCAACTAGGGATGGGCAATAAATGCTGGCCCAGCCAACGAAGCCCACACCCTGTGAATGAATAAAATAAAACTCCTTCCAACGCATTTACATCTTAAATAAGGAGACCAGTATTGTACACAGTACTCCAGATGTGACCTCACCAGTGCCCTGTATAACTGACGCATAACCTCCCTACTTTTTCTTCAATTCCCCTCACAATAAACAATAACATTCTATTAGCTTGCTTAGTTACTTGCTGTACCTGCATTCCATCCTTTTGTGATTCATGCACTAAGACACCTAGATCCCTCTGAATCTCAGTGTTCTGCAATCTCTCAACATTTTGGATAAGAGGCTTCTTTTTTATTCTTCCTGCCATTGAGGATGGTAGGGCATGTTGAGAGAGCAGTTAATAAAGCATATTGTATCTTAGGTTTTATTAATTGGGGCATTGAGTACAAGAGTAAGGAGGTCACGTTGAACTTGTATAAGACGCTAGTTAGGCCTCATCTGGAGTACTGTGTCCAGGTCTGGGTGCCATACTTGAGGAAGGATGTGAAGGCATTGGAGAGACTACAGAGGAGATTCACAAGAATGATTTCCGGGATGAAGAGCTGTAGCTATGAGGATAGATTGGAGAGGTTGGGACTGTTTTCCTTGGAGAAAAGAAGGCTGAGAGGAGACTTGATAGAGGTATTCAAGATCCTGAGGAGTATGGACACGGTAAATAGTGAGAAACTGTTCCCACTCAAGAGAACATTAAGAATTAGAGGGCACAGATTCAAAATAATTGGAAAAAGGAGTAGAAGTGATGTAGAGGAAAAATTTTTTCATCCGCATTATTTTATTTTCATCCAAGCCCTTACAGTGATTTTTTTGTCCAGAGCTGATCTTTCCCCCACGCTGTTCAAACTGTGAGAGTTATTTTCAAACAGTTTGGTAAAAGATGATTTGTTTTTAGCCAAGCAAATTCTTCCAAACACAAGCACATTCAAACTAAGCACAAACTTGGAATTCCCTGATTAGCCAATCAGAGCATTCTGACAGAATGGCCAACCAGGGGCAGCAAAAAACTGTCCCATTGAGAACCTGTTTAGCAAACAAAATTTGTATCCCAGCATTCCCAGCTTGCACACGAACAGGAGAGAGAGCACATCCTGAGTGGGCACAGCCAGAGTGGGTATTCAGAATTTGGTGCAAAGCGGGAATTCGGTGCATAGGGGACGAGGTGCTCTTTGTATTTTTTCCTTGCTATCCAACTTCTTAAATCTTCAGAGCTTGCTGCAGCAGGAGAGGCTATAGGGGAAAGGAATCACAGGTGAGTAGTGGGTATGGTATTGTCTACTTTAATCACTTATAGTTTAAGGTCTCTTTGTGGTTTACAGTTTGTATACTCTGTAGTAACGAGGATCAGGAAAGAAGGGCCCGAGAGTAATTGACTTAAAAGGTTTAATTTAAAGGGATAAGTCATGGCAGGAGCGCTCAAAGCCGTGGTGTGCTCCATGTGGGAAGCCGGGGACATTTCCAGTGCCCGGGACTAGCATGTGTGCAGGAAGTGTGTCCAGCTGCAGCTCCTGAAAGCTCGGGTTTCAGAGCTGGAACGGCGGCTGGGGAGACTGTGGAACATCCACGAGTCTGAGTGTGTGTATTGTGGATAGCACGTTTAGAGAGGTGGTCACACCGCAGCTGAAGGGACTTGAGGAAGGAAGGGAATGGGTGACCACCAGGAAATCCAAGAGAAACAGGCAGGTAGTTCAGGAGTCCCCTGGGGTCCCGCTCGCAAATCGGTATTCCATTTTGGAGGAAGAGCAATAGTAATAGGGGATTCTATAGTCAGGGGAACAGATAGGTACTACTGTGGCCGTCAGCGTGACTCCAGGATGGTATGTTGCCTGCCTGGTGCCAGGGTCCGGGATGTCACTGAACAGCTGCAGGGCATCCTGAAGGGGGAGGGTGATAAGGCAGAGGTCATGGTACATGCAGGGTCCAATGACATAGGTAGAAAGAGGGATATGGTCTTGCATCAAGAATTCAGGGAGTGAGGCAGTAGACTAAAAAGCAAGACCTCTCCGGTTGTAATCTCTGGATTACTCCCAGTGCCACGTGCTAGCGAGCTCAGAAATAGGGGAATAGCGCAGATGAATATGTGGCTTAAGAGTTGGTGCAAGAGGGAGGGTTTTAGATTCCTGGATCACTGGGACCGTTTCTGGGGAAGGTGGGGCCTGTACAAGCGCGACAGTCTACATCTGAACCAGAGCGGGACTAAAATCCTTGCGGATAGGTTTGCTAGTGCTGTTGGGAGGAGTTTAAACTAATTTGGCAGGTGGAGGGGACACAGAATGTTAGCAGAATAGGGACACATCATAATACAGTAAAACAATCAAGTCAGAGGGAGTACAGCTGCAATAAGTTTCAAGGGGGTAAGGCAAGGCTGGATGGCCTCTACTTTAATGCCAGGAGTGTTACAGGTAAAACGGATGAGTTAAGGGTGAGGATTTACACGTGGAATTGTGATATAGTAGCCATCACTGAGACGTGGTTGAGGGAAGGGCAGGATTGGCAGCTCAACATTCCGGGATATAGAGTCTTCAGGCGAGACAGGGGAGGGGGTAAAAGAGGAGGAGACGTTGCATTATTAGTTAAGGAGTCAGTTACTGCAGTAAGGAGAGATGATATCTTGGGGGGGGCATCGAATGAAGCTTTGTGGGTAGAGCGTAGGAATAAAAAAGGGGAAGCCACATTGTTAGGTGTTTATTATAGATCCCCAGATAGTCAGCGGGAAATTGAGGAGCAAATATGGGCACAATTTGCGGAGGTGTGTAAAAACAATAACAATAGGGTAATTATATTAGGTGATTTCGACTTTCCCAACATTAATTGCGATAGACATAGTGTTAAGGGCTTGGATGGAGTGGATTTATTGAAATGTGTAAGGAGAAATTTTTAAGTCAATATGTAGAGGGTCCAACAAGAGACGGCGCAGTGCTGGACCTAATTCTGGGGAATGAAGCCGGAGAGGTGGCTGAGGTGGTGGTGGGCGAGCATTTTAGTGATAGCGACCACAACATGGTACAGTTTAAGTTTGTTATGGACAAAGAAATCGACAAGTTGCAAAAAAAATGTTTTGGATTGGGGGAGGGTGGATTTTAGTAAAATAAGGCAGGATCTGGCCAAGGTAGACTGGGAACAGTTACTTGTGGGGAAATCTACAGAGGAGCAGTGGGGGATGTTCAAAAAGGAAATGGGGAGGGTATAGGCTCAACATGTTCCCTCTAGGGTGATAGGAAGGAGTAACAAGCCCAGAGAACCATGGATGACCAGAGATATTCAAATTACGATGAGAAGGAAAAGAGAGGCTTTTAGCAGGTACAAGGGAAGCAAATCAGCAGAGGCATTAGTGGATTACAGAAAGTGCAGGGGGGACATTAATAAAGCAATTAGGACAGCAAAGTGGGGATATGAGAAAGCTCTGGCTGGTAAAAGTAGGGAAAATCCCAAGATATTCAATAAGTATATCAATGGGAAGAGGATAACCAGGGAAAGAGTAGAGCCCATTAGGGACCAAGGGGGCAATCTATGGGTGGAGCCAGAGGACATTGCTAGAGTGTTGAATGAATACTTCACGTCCGTCTTCACCCAAGAGAATGAGGATGAAGGTATGGAACTCGGGGAGAGAGACTGCGAGGTTCTTAAGCAAATTGATATAGGGAGTGACAAGGTATTGGGGATGTTGCCAGGCTTAAAAGTGGACAAATCTCCAGGTCCAGATGATTTGTTTCCCAGACTGCTGAGGGAGGCAAGGGAGGAGATCGCAGGGGCTCTGACCCAAATTTTTAATTCCTTTCTGGCCATGGGGGAGGTGCCAGAGGACAGGAGAACAGCTAATGTGGATCCGCTATTTTTGAAGGGTTGTAGAGATAAGCCAGGGAACCACGGGCCAGTGAGTCTCACGTCAGTGGTAGGGAAACAATTGGAGAAAGTTCTGAAGGAGAGTATCTATCTCCATTTGGTTTGATCAAGGATAGTTAGCATGGCTTTGTCAGAGGGAAGTCATGGCTAACAAATTTGATTGAATTTTTTGAGGAGGTGACCAGGTGTGTAGATGTGGGTAGTGTAGTTGATGTAGTTTATATGGATTTCGCAAAGCCTTTGACAAGGTCCCACATGGGAGACTTATAAAGAAGGCAAATGCACATGGGATACAGGGTAATTTGAAAAAGTTGTAGGAGACAGAGGGTGATGACAAGAGGATGCTTTAGTGACTGGCAGCCAGTGTCCAGTGGCGTACCACAGGGATCTGTGCTGGGTCCCCTATTATTTGTCATTTATATAAACGACATAGATGACTATGTGGGGGCAGGAAAAGTTTGCAGATGACACAAAGATTGGCCAGGTGGTTAACAGTGAAGTTGAGTGTCTTGGGCTACAGGAAGATATAGACAGGATGGTCAAATGGGCAGATAAGTGGCAGATGGAATTTAACCCTGTAAAGTGTGAGGTGATACACTTTGGAAGGAGTAATTTGACAAGGAAGTATTCAATGAATGGCATGACACTAGGAAGTTCTGAGGAACAAAGGGACCTTGGCGTGTGTGTCCATAGATCTCTGAGGGCGGAGGGGCATGTTAGTGGGGTGGTGAAAAAGGCATATGGGACACTTGCCTTTATCAATCAAGGCATAGATTACAGAAGTAGTGAGGTCATGTTGGAGTTGTATAGAACCTTGGTGAGGCCACAGCTGGAGTACTGTGTGCAGTTCTGGTCGCTACATTATAGGAAGGATGTGATTGCACTGGAGGGGGTACAGAGGAGATTCACCAGGATGTTGCCTTGGATGAAACATTTAAGTTATGAAGAGAGGTTGGATAGTTGTTTTCGTTGAAGCAGAGAAGACTAAGGGGCGACCTGATTGAGGTGTACAAGATTATGAGGGGCATGGACAGGGTGGATAGGGAGCAGCTGTTCCCCCTAGTTGAAGGGTCAGTCACAAGGGGGCATAAGTTCAAGGTGAGGGGCAGGAGGTTTATGGGGGGATGTGAGGAAAAACTTTTTTACCCAGAGGGTGGTGACAGTCTGGAATGTGCTGCCTGGGAGGGTGGTGGAGGCGGGTTGCCTCACATCCTTTAAAAAGTACCTGGATGAGCACTTGGCACATCATAACATTCAAGGCTATGGGCCAAGTGCTGGTAAGTGGGATTAGGTAGGTAGGTCAGGTGTTTCTCACGTGTCGGTGCAGACTCGATGGGCCGAAGGGCCTCTTCTGCACTGTGATTCTGTGATTTGGGCGAAGCCTCCACATGGGTCAAGGCTTGGGGGTTATGGGTGTGGTTTGGGAGTGTTAGCGAGGTTTGGTGATTGTAGCTGGTGTTTGTGGGCAGGAAAAGGGGATGGGGGTGGAGACTGTGTGCAGGATTTAGGTATTTCAAGCAGGAATTTGGGATTGTGGGTCTGATTTTGGAAAGTGGGTGGTGTGTGCATCGTGGAAGGGGTTTGGGCAGAGATGAGATCTGCCAGTCAACAGTCTTGAAAGTTGTTTGCATCAGAAATCAGTAAATGGCTAAATTGATGGATTTTGATGTTGTTTTGTTCCAATTGAAATGAATCTACTGAACCTAATATGGATATTTTATTGCACCTTTGGTGTAGGAAAACGTAACAGGATAAAACTTGGCCCCAAGACCTATGAAGCAATATTAGGTCAGGTGACCAAAAGTTCAGTCAGAGGTCAGTTTTTAGCACAGACAGGTTTCACACACCATCCTCACTTGGACTATACCGTCGTTCCTTCACTGTGACTGGGTCAAAATCTTGGAAATCCCTCCCTAACAGCACTGTGGGTGTACCTACACCACATGGACTGCAGCGGTTCAAGAAGGCAGCTCACCACCACCTTCTCAAGGGCAATTAGGGATGGGCAATAAATGCTGGCCCAGCCAGTGAAGCCCACATCCCATGAATGAATTTGAAAAAACAGCATCTTAAAGGAGGAGAGAGGGGCGGAGAGGTTTAGGGAGGGAATTCCAGAGCTTAGGGCTCAGGCAGCTGAAGGTTTGGCCACCAATGGTGGAGCGATAGAAATTGGGAGATGCTCAAGAAACCAGAATTGGAGGAGTGAAGAGACTCTGGAAGGTTTATGGCCTTTTTCTCTCTTTTTAAACTCTTCCATTTTTTTCTTTTTTCTCTCTCTTGCTCTTTTCCCCCTTTCTTTTCTATCGTTTTCGCATCTTTTTCCCTCTTTTAATATATTTTCTCTACTTTTTTCTCTTCCTTTCTCTTTATCTCTAGTTTATAACTCATTTCTCTGTCTGGTTTTTCTTCAGTTTTTTTCTCACTTTTCTCTTTGTCTCCTTTTGAACGTTTCTCTTTCCCTCTTTTCCCCCTCTTCATCTCTTTTTCTCCTTTAATTCTTTAATTTTTTATTTTTCTCTTTTCAAAACTATTTTACTTCTCTTTTCTCTTTGGGTTTTCTGTTATTTTCTCTTTCTCTATTTTACTTTCTTTTCCCCTCTTTTCTCTCTCTTTTTCTTTTTTCTCTTTCAAATTTTTCCTATCTTCTATCACATTTTAAAATGTCCTTTCCTCTCTGTCCTCCCCTCGTCGTTTTGTCTCTTTTTCCTCTTATTACTCTCTTTTCAATATTTTCCTCTCTAATCTCTCCCTTTTATCACTTGTTTCTATCTTTCTCTCTTTTACTTTTAGTGCTCTTCTTTCTCTCTTTTTACTTTGCTTTCTCTTTTTCTCCTTTTTTCTCTTCATTCCATCTTTCTTTCTTCACTTTTTCTTTCTGTTTGCTCTTTCTCTTTTTTTCTCCTATTTTCTCTTTTTTAACTCTTTTCACTCACTTTCTCTCCTTTATCTCAATCTCTATTTTCAATTTCCTTTCCCTTTTTCAACTTTTCTCTTTTTACTCTCATGCCCCTTTTTTGTCTCTTCCTCTTTTTCTCTCTTTTTAACTCTTTCCCCCCTTCTCTCTTTTTATCTTTTTTCTCTCATCACTTCTCTTTCACTTTTGTTAACATTTTTATATATATTTTTCTCCTCCCTCTTTTTTCTCTTCATCCTTTATCTCTTTTTGCTCCTTTTTCTCTTTGTTTTCTCCATTTTTCTTCTTTTTCTCTTTCCTCAATCTCTTTTTAACTTTTTTTCTCATCCCTCTTTTCTCATTTTTTCCTCTCCTTTCCTTTCTCTCTTATCTCTCCTTTATTACTCTTTTCCCCCCCCTTTTCTGTTCTTTTCACTCTGGCATAGAAGTCACTTTCCCGCCTTTTTTACTCTCTTCTTTTTTCTCTTGCTATTCTTTCTTTTCTCTTTTCTTTGTTCTTTTTTTTACTCTTCTAAAAATTTTTCTAAAATAAAACTTTTTTCTATAAATTTCTTGACACCATGTAAACCCACGAGATGGCAGTGTTCAATTACCCAAAAAGCAGGCTACTAACTGAATGCTGCTCAGAGAAATCTGGCTCAGAAGGCAGCACCCATCATCCCTAACTCAGAAGCTCTGGGTTCCAATCCTATTGCAGGACTTGTTGGCCATGGGAGGGGCATTCATGATCAAGTTCAAAAAAGTTGACGGTCAGCCTCCTAATCTTTCCAGCAATCTGCCTCTATTCCTCAAAGGGGAAAAATTATGTGTGACGAAACAACAGAATGCATGAACAATTCCTTCAAATGGACCAGAACTCTTTTAAAACTTAACTGAATGTGAGATAAGAATTCTCCACTAATCACATCCTAATGGGAGGTGCCAGCCTTTCTTTTGAGCATCTTGCATGAGTGTCATGAACCATTCTCTCTGAAGAAGCTGTCGGTAACAGCAATGTTGGAGATTTGATTATGAACTGAATTATTGGTTGAATTAAGGAGTATTTTTTGGTGGATTGAAGAGAACAGGAGATTGACCAGAGCCATTTCGAACCCACCCTGATAAGATTAGGGTTGCTAGTGAATATGTCACAGTGACATCCTTTCAACTTCTTTTTATAATACAAAAGAATTCTCATCCAGACTCAAAAACCCACAAAATACCAACAAAATACCAACAAAATTCATCTACCTGATGGTGACAGATGATGTGTGCCAGATGGACCAAATCCACAAGGGAAACTTGGTCGCGCTATCACAACAGTTTTGCAATTTGTATTTATTACCAGATGTGTGCATTGAATTCAGAAATAATAAGTCCACCAAGACCTTTAGAGATTTTACAAATTAAATTAAAATACTTATTAACAAAATATAAATTATTTCAAGCACATACATAAGACTACAAATTACTACTATAATAACTCCTAAAATTTTGAATTAACCTGACCCACCCCCCCCCCCCCCCCCAAATTACACCCCTTTAAGGCAACAGTGCAAAATAGATTTTAGGTTTAAAACAGAACCAGCATGTTAACACAATACTCTGGGCAGTGGAATTCCAAATGGCTTTCCACAACTTCAGTTTTATTAGATAGCAGAATTATGCACAAATGCTGGATGCTTCGTTAAGGCTATTTCACACACTCCTGTTAGATCTTACATGGCCTTCTGACACATAACCTTTCATTCTCCTTTAAATAGTGTTTCTCTCTTTTTAATATGTAAATTCTATTGTTCCATATGTCTTTGAAACTGTGTCTTCCAAATAATATAAAAACTTTCATGTTGCTACTATATATTGTCAGTAACCTTTGGGAAAAATAAACACGTTCCTTAGCCTTGCTTATCTGGCTAGTTGTAAACAGACTAAGATCCTTTTGAAATCCAAATATTTATCTAAAAATGCAAATTCCCTTCCCACCTTACATGCTGATTTAAACTTGCAGCCTACTTAACTCCAAATGTAATTACATCTCACACACACCCAATATCCTTACCCCCATAAACCTACTTCACAATAAACCAGAAAAATATTATGAAAATTATTACACTTTTGTCACACCCGAGGTGATCCTTAATCCCTATAATCTAATTAAACTCAATGCAACTATGAAAGTAAACACAGGTCCTATAGCAAGCTCATCTACCCAAAACTTACATCTAACTCATATCCAAATATTAATCAAATATTGGACTCTAACCCTGTACCCTAAGTAACCTTAACCCTTACCCTAATAACCCCTAACGATCCTTAACAGCCTAAGTCTAGTAGTCCCTAATAAACTCTCATTGATTAAACCTAATAGCTCCTAACAAACCCTTAATAGTCTCAACCTAAGAGTCACTGGCAAACCTTAAAGCCTAAATTGAATAGTTCCTAACAAACCCTAATAGCTGAAAACTCTAACCCTGATGCTATCCCTGGTCCTAATCCTAATTGTAATGTAGCTTTAGCCACTCAACCACCACAGCCCAAAGAGCCCTAATATAGCCCTGTACAGCCCCACAACAATCTAATTCCCTAACCCTTTACCCAACTCACCAACTATTAACACTATGCTCTCAACCTTCTCTAAAACACTCACCCTAAAATCTATGCTCCTTTTTTGCTCTTAGGTATGACTGATCTTTCAATTAGATACATTATTCTGAAAGTAAATAACATATTCCTTGAATTTCAATGATAACGTAAGGTGATAAGGATAATAACAAGAAAAACGGGGCAGACATCAACGCAAAGCGTGAGCCAAATAAAAGTGGCAGGTATTAGTGCAATAAAGCTCAAGAAATCAGCAAATAAATACAAGAGGGGTAGATCTCCCCTGCTGGCTTATACCCTTTCGGAACCTCAAGCATGACTGCCATTTATTGTGATTGTCCAAGTCGTGTCAAAAAAATTAAAAGCTACCAGGCAATAGAGTCCAGGTCGAAACCCTGGTCTTAAACTAGAGTAAGACGTCAAAGAATTAATTGATTGAGAAATGAAACCTATTTTGGTTTATGTACAGGGGTGATTAGTACCATCAAACAGAAAATATTATTATAAAATTTCCTTAATAAAAAGAGGCCATTTGACACAAGCTACCTGTACTAGCTCTTTAGGGGAGTCATTATGCTTGGGTTCACATTGTTGTTTAAACTCTGTAAGATCTTCCCTGTTAGGCACTTTTTCAAATCCCACAAAACAGTACAAAAATGCCGTAAATATAATGAAAATTTTAACTTTAACATATTAGCATAACAGGCGCATTGTTACACAGCTCTGAGATAGACAGCTTTCATTTATTCAAACCTCCTTTGGTTTGTGGAATCCATAGTAATTAAGGAAAAAGGCTTTTAAATAAAGGCCTTACCCTTATAACAAAATAGCGTAAAGAGCAACTTCAGACAGATCTAGATAGCCTTTAGAGATTTATCAATTAACTAAATGCTGTCAACCCTAACCCTAAATAACCTTCAACATTCACCTAAACTCAAAGTCTAAACCTAAGTATAAGCCGAAATCTAAATACTTAAACTTAAGCCTAAATCTAGGCCTGGTCCAAGCTAACTCTAAGCTTAAATTCTATGCTCCTCATCTTGCATGTTGGCAACATCAACTGACATGGATATGGTCTGTTGAAAGTAACAATTATATGCCTTGACCTCCAATTGTAACCCAGGGTGGGGATGGATAATGGCAAGAAAGACTGCACAGACACCAATGCAAAGCGTGAGCTGATTAAAAGTGGCAGATACCAGTGAAATAAAACTCAAGAAATGAGTAAATGAAGAGGAGAAGATTCCCCTGCTGCATGAGTACTCTTTAACCTCAAGAGTGACACGCTTTTTACTGTGGTAGTCTAGTATCAAAAAAATCAAGCCTACATGGCAATACAGTTCAGTTCTAAACCTTGGCTTATACCATAATACGACTTCAAAAAATGAATTAATTGAAAAATAAAACCTGACTTGGTTGATATACAGAGATAATGATAATAGTTAATACCATCAAACAAAATATAAAATTTAAAAAAACTTCCTGCACAAGAAACCATTTTCCTCATCCTAGAGTAGACAGGGACGGGGTGGTGGGGCAGCGTTTGGGTGCTGTGATATTTAGGCTCGCATCTATCTTTCATCCCTGTAAGATCTTCACCATTAGGCACATATTCAATTCTTACAAAATCCATAAGATAATGATGCAGTAAATATATTGAAAATTTTAAACTTAACATATTAGCATACCTTTGCACTGCTATTTTAGCAGAGGTGTCAACTGCAATCAGAAGTTGATTAGCATTTCTGGTAAGTTTTAATTTTGTGTAGTATTGCACATAAAAAGATAAGAATTAAGAGTAGGCCAGTTGGTCCTTCGAGTCTGCTGCACCATTCAATATGATTATGGCTGATCTGATTGTGGCCTTAATTCCACTTTCCTGCCTGTTCCCCATAACCCTCAACTCTCTTGTAGATCAAAAAATTGTCCTAACTCAACCTTGAATATATTAATTGACCCGGCGTCCACTACTCTCTGGGGTAGAGAATTCAAAAGATTAATGACCCCCTGAGAGAAGAAATCCCTTCTCATCGCCATCTTAAATGGGAGACCCCTTATTTTGAAACTGTGCCCCTTGGTTCTAGATTCCCCCACACGGGGAAATATCCTTTCAGTATCTACCCTGTCAAGCCCCCTCAGAATCTTATATGTTTCAATAAGGCCACCTCTCAGTCTTAACTCCAATGGATACAGCTACAAGCGGTCCTAAGACAATCCCTTCATCCCAGGAATCAGCCCAGTGAACATTCTCTGAACTGCCTCCAATGCAAGTATATCCCTTCATAAATAAAGAGACCAAAACTGTACACAGTACTCCAGGGTCGGCAGGATGTCAATTAATCTCATTAATTCACCAATTGACACCCATTATCCCTGAGCCCATCATAGCTGTGGCTCAGTTCATAGCACCCTCGCCTTTGAATCAGAGGGTTGTGGGTTCATGTCCCACTCCCGGAAAACCAAGAACTGTGATTGTACTCAAAGAGTTGCAATCTGTGACTGTTGATAACTCGAAAGAGTATAATTTAATAGTGGTTCAGGGATTAAATGGGGCCCACACGACATTCCCCTGCCTTCGGAAGGCCACCCAGTGAAGTCTGTCAGGTTGCCAGCAGCCTCCCAATGGCGGGGTTGGCAGGAGTGGGGTTGTGGTGGTTCCTCATAGTCAGGCACACTGCGTGCTAACTTTTCATGATTCATGTACAAGGACACCCAAATCCCTCCCTACTGCACAATTTTCTCATGTAATTTGAATTCTTGCTCCCTTTGAAACTTGGCATTCTTGTGTGTGTTCTGGTGAGTACAAGATGGAAAGCTTCAGCAGTCCCTTTTTTCAGCAATATTTACTATCTATATCAATGACTTGGATGAAAGGACTGAGTATATTGTAACCAAATTTGTTGATGGTACAAAGATAGTTAGGAAAGCAAGTTGTGGGGAGGATACAAACAGTCTACAAAGGGATATGGATAGGTTAACTGAGTGGGCAAAAATTTGACAAATGGAGTATAATTTGGGAATATATGAAGTTGTCCACTTTGGTAGAAAGAATAGAAAAGCAAAATATTAATTAAATAGAGACTACAATGCTGCGGTACAGAGGGATCTGGGTGTCCTTGCACATGGATCACAAAAAGTTAGCATCCAGGTACAGCGAGTAATTAGGAAAGCAAATGGGATATTGGCCTTTATTGCAAGGGGAATGGAGTATAAAAGTAGAGAGGTCTTGCTACAACAATTTTGGGTATTGGTGAGGCCTGGTACATTCTCCATGGCAACACCTTAATCAATCAGGAACAACTTGTCAACCAATCAGCATCCTTTTCCCATGCAGTATAAATTGTTGCTCCCTGTGAAATTTGGCATTTTTCCTTCTGTCCTGAGGAGTGCGAGATGAAAAGCTTTGACAGTATGTCTCTTTTCTCAGCAATACTCGAACTCTGTACTACCAAACAACTAGATTGTAAATAGTTGAGGCCCCAGTACTGATCCCTGTGCACCCCACTAGTTAGAGTTTGCCAGTCTGAAAATGACCCATTTATCTCCTCTTGCCACTGCCCCATTAAGCGGATGGACCAGGCAATGGCATGCAGATCTGCACCCACCTCTGGCATCCAGTGACTGCTCTGCTGGATCCAGTTCTCCATGAGAGTCATCAATCTCTTGAAAGAGGATGCCAAGTTTGCAGACATGAGGGAGTTCACATCACTCATGGCCTGGACGGACTCTCCCACTGACCATGCTAGGTCATGGATACCACCTGGAAGCTCTGCCAGACCTTCATCCACCTCACACTGAACTTCCTGCATTGGCTGCCTCACAGACAACTCCATAGGCACATCATCAGTCTGGGGTTCAGCATGGGCATGGCCTCCCACACTACCCTGAGCGTCAGTGGCCTCGGCTGTTACAGCTTCTGACAGCTGGTCAGGCGTGTATATGGTGCTTCACCCAGGTTGTGATCCTGAATATACTTCTGAGCCCATGTATACTGAGGTGACAGAACCTGAGCTGATGGAGGGTGTGGGGAATGCTATGACACTGCACAGTCTGATATCCCCTCTTTCTCCTCAGCGGTTGGCGAGTGTCCCCCGGTGATGGCAGTTCTTTGTTCTTGTGGTTGACCTGCCAGAGAGAACAGAACGATCAAGGTTTCTTGCCCCTTCAGACAGTAGCTGTTAGAGTCAGCCACATCTCACATTGGTGTCAGTACATTGGAACAAAGGAACACCAGCTCTCATGCTCGCCTAAGGCTTCCTTGTGCCTGCTCATGAGGCTACTCATCCTCTTGCAACTGAACTCCAGCCTCATCATCAATGATGGAGTGAGCACCATGATTCCCTTTCAGTCCCAGAGCTTCTTTCCGTATGAGTGCCAGGATGCTAACAATCCATCACCAGTCTGGGCCTCCTTCTCCTGTGAGAATATGGAAAAGGAATATTAATGACCAAACTAGAACAGACATAATGCATATTCAGCTTGTGTGCTAGCTGCTGCCTCTGTTGCCATTGGCATGCATGTAGTATTGGGCTAATCTGGAACCACCTTACCAGGGTTGACAGTGCTACACTTGCATCCCTTGACAGAGCTGCAGCCATTCCTTTCCAAGGTGATGCTGTGCCTGATCCCATATGGTGGGCTCTCCCTCCCCAGCAGCTGCACCCTCACACATCTATTTTCTGGCCTCCTAGCAACCTGAGATTTGTCACTTACCCATGCAGAGCGGAGAAGATCGTTGATGCACTTGCAGCACTGCAGCCTTTTCACTGGACAACCCTATGGCTGCTGATCTCTCTGTGCCCTGTGTCAAGGTTTGCTGGGTTAGATGGGGAGGCCTCTGTGGGAAAGTGGACCTCCCACTTTACTGGAGTAGCCTGGAAAACACACATGGAGTCATCACTAAACCGTGGAGCCACCTGGGACTTTCATATTATTGTGCCAACGAGCACATCTCTCCTCGGGATTTCTTCCAAGGTTGATGGAAAGATGACTGCTCACAGGCTTCTTACAGGCATGAGGTGGTGCAGGAAGGAAATCCCAATCAGGGCTTGGGTTTTTGCAGCTCTTTAAACATGACGCCACTACTTCCTTTCTTGGCAGCTGATGACACAGCCGCTTGCCTCAATCCCCGCCTCTGGTCACTGAGTGTGGGGCACCCTGGCTGCCAGTTGTTAATTGGCTGATTCGTGCAAGGTCACTCCGGAAACAGGAATCAGAGCAAGAAAGCCTCACCAGCCACTCCTGGTTCCACTTTCCCCTTCCTGCCCAGCCCTGATACGTCATTAATTATATTCCACTGGTGGAAGGTAGAGAGGCCATTTTATCCTTAAAATGATGAGAGGTATGGGTATTGTAGATGTAAACAGGTTATTTATTTATGTTGAAAAACTGCTTCATGAAACAGATCTTCAATACTAACTGTTGAAGAAACTACTTTTTATTTTATGGGACTGTTTCTAAACAGCTTGTTTAAAAAAAACCCACGCTTGCAGCATATGTATGTACTGTTGTTCTAAGTCACAAATAGTGGGTTTTTATCAGTGATCCATACAGGGCCAGTAACAACAAGGGGAGCTGTTAAATCCTTTGGCTACATCTTGGTTTGGACTGTCAGACGTGCTTTGCTGTTAGCGGCTTGGAGCGACATTATCTGCTTTAGTTTTGTGCACTGCTTCACTTACAATGATGGTTTGTCAAACCTTTGGAGTTATCTTTGGTAATAAACTGTGATTGCATAACTAGAGGACACAGTACACAGCTAACAAGATTAAAGTTTAGCTAGAGATTATCCAATTGGAGCAGATATGTGCAAGCAGCGTCCAGCAATAACAGTCAACATTGTCCAGATTAACTAACTAAAGAAATGAATTGGATAGGAATTGAGTTGGATAAATATCTGTATCATAGTAGGACTAAAATATATAATGACAAGAATAGATGTGGATGACCAAGTCCTCTAGGGCAGCTGAATACCATATCTTCATAATTTCCAAGTCGATATAATAGCCTTTCCTACCCAACATTAACCATTTACCTAACACCATCAACACAAAAGGCTAAAAATTTCTTTGCACCTATTTTTGGGCATAAAAGTCACAATTCATGATCTGCCGCATCCATTCCTGTGAAACAGCAGTAAATTTCATGTTGCCTCCTGATTTCTGATTTCTGTGTGCAGCCCAGCATGGCCCATGCCTGCTGGCTGATTACACACTCAACAGGAGCACAAACAGCATGTGAGGCAGTCATGTGTTCCAGCTAACCTACAGCTCTTAATGGCAGCCTGTCCCTCTTAAAGGGAAGCTAAGCTGAGTAAAAATATACTGCTGCTGACTGCCAGTGCTGTGATTGGAGAGAAAGGAAATGGAGCACTGGGGCAGAGAGAGGGCTCCGAGGTTTTCTTTTACGACTTTGGAAGCCTTAATCTTGCAGATTAAGAGGAAGAAAGATGCCATATTTCTGTGGGGTCCCAGGAGGTCCTCATGGATCATCCACTGAAGGGAATGGGAGCAGGTGGCCGGGGAGATGAACCTGGGGAGTGTGACCCACAAAGCCTGGCAGTAGTCCAGGAAGAAATTCAATGACCTCTCATGGGAGCTCAAGGTCAGCGAATACACGTTCATGTGACATCTCCTATTCACTGCTCCTAGTCAATGTACCATTGTCTCTCCTCCTCCCCCATCACTCACCTATCAGCACTCCTTGGCAATCAAGACTCCTGGCTAACATCCAGATATTCCACCTCACCCTCACACACTTGCCAATGATGCCATCTCAGACCAACTTCTTGGTGCCTCTACATATCTCCAGTTATTCAGCTGTGAGAGGCATAACAGTTTGGGTAGAAATAAGGAATAGCAAGGGGAAGAAGTCACGGGTGAGAGTCGTCTATAGGCCCCCGAAGAGTTGCCTCACTGTAGGACGAAATATAAATTGGGAAATAATGGAGGTGTGTCAGAAGGGTGCTACAACTGTCATGGGTGATTTTAATCTGCATATTGACTGGACAAATCAGATTGGCAGGGGAAACATGGAAGACGAATTTGTAGAGTGCATCAGGGATTGTTTCTTAGAGCAATACATTGCAGAACCTTCCTGGGAACAGGCTATTTTAGATCTAACAATGTTTAATAAGGTGGATTAATAAGAGATCTCATAGTTAAGGATCCTCTAGGGGGTAGCGATCACAACATGGTAGAATTTTAAATTCAGTTTGAGGGCTAGCAACTCGGATCTCAAACCAGTGTCCTCAACTTAAATAAAAGGTAATTATAGAGGTATGAGGAAAGAGTTGTCTGAAGCGGGATGGTAAAATAGACTAAGGGGAAGGTCAGTGGATGAGCAGTGGCAGACATTTAAGCAGATATTTCATAACGCTCAGCAAAAATTTATCCCGGTCAAAAAGAAGGACTTGATGAGAAGGATGAACCACCCGTGGTTAACAAAGGTGGTCAAGGAGAGCATCCAATCAAAAACTAAGGCCTACAAAGCAGCAACACCTAGCGGTAGGCCAGAGGATTGGGAATTTTTTAGGAACCAGCAGCGGATGACTAAAAAGCTATAATAAAGAGGGGGAAATTGATTATTGAAAGTAACGTGGGAAGGAATATAAAAACAAACAGCAAGAGCTGCTACTGGAATATAAAAAGAAAGACAGTAACTAAAGTGAGTGTGGGACCCTTGGAGGATGCGACTGGAGAATTGATAACAAGGAAATGGCAGATAATTTAAACTAATATTTTGCATCGGTCTTCACGGTAGAGGATACTATAAACATTCCAAAGATATTAGATAAGCAAGGAGCTAATGGGAGGAAAGATCTTGTAACAGTCTCTATCATGAGGGACAAAGTATTTGAGAAATTAATGGGGCTAAAGACAGACAAGTTGCCAGGACCTGATGGCCTGCATCCAAGGGATTTTTAAAGGAAGTGGCTGCAGATATAGTGGAGACATTGGTCGAAATATTCCAGAACTCACTGGATCCCAGGATTGGAAAACTGCTAGTGTGACGCTTCTGTTCAAGGAGGGAGGGAGACAAAAAGCAGGAAACTATAGGCCAGTCAGCCTAACATCTGTCATAGGGAAAACGCTAGAGTCCATTATTAAGGAAGAAATAGCAGGACATTTAGAAAACGCAATCAAACAGGTTCAACATGGTTTTGTGAAAGGGAAATCATGTTTGACAAATTTGCTAGAGTTTTTTGAGGATGTAACAAGCAGAGTTGATAAAGGGGAACCGTTAGATGTAGTGTATTTGGATTTCCAGACGGCATTCGATAAGGTGCCACATAAAAGTTTAATGCACAAGATAACAGCTCACAGTATTGGGGGTAATGTATTAGCATGGATTGAGGATTGATTAACACACAGAAGACAGAGAGTCAGGATTGATGGGTTTTTTTCAGGTTGGAAAGACGTAACTAGTGGAGTGCCCCAAGGATCAGTCCTAGGGCCTCAATTATTTACTATCTATATTAATGACTTGGAGGAGGGGGCAGAGTGTAATGTATCCAAATTTGCTGATGATGCAAAAAATAGGTGGGAGGTTATGTTGTGATGGGGACATAAGGAATCTGTAAGGGGATATAGACAGGTTGAGTGGGCAAAAACTTGGCAGATGGAGTTTAATGTAGGAAAGTGTGAGGTTATGCACTTTGGTAGGAAGATTCAAAAGGCAAACTATTATTTAAATGGAGAGAGATTCCAAAAAAAGTGCAGCACAGAGGGATCTGGGTGTTCTTGTGCATGAAACACAACAAGTTAGCATGCAGGTACAGCAAGTAATTAAGAAGGTAAATGGAATAGGGGATTGGAGTTTAAAAGTAGGGAAGTCTTGTTACAACTGTACAGGGTGTTGGTGAGGCTGCACCTGGAGTACTGTGTACAGTTTTTAAGAAAGGATATACTGACATTGGAGGCAGTTCAAAAGAGATTCACTAGGCTGATTCCTGAGATGAACGGGTTGACTTATCAAGAACGACTAAACAGGGTAGGCCTTTATTCATTAGAGTTTAGAAGAATGAGGGGTGATCTTATTGAAACATATAAGGTTCTGAGGGGGCTTGACAGGGTAGACGTTGAGAAGATGTTTCCACTAGTGGGGGAATCTCAAACCAAGGGACATAGTTACAGAATAAGGGGACACTCATTTAAAACTGGATGCGAAGGAATTTCTTCTCTCAGAGGGTAGTGAATGTCTGGAATTCTCTACCCCAGAGAGTTGTGGAGGCTAGATCACTGAAAGTATTTAAAGAGGCGGTAGATAGATTTTTGAAATATTGGGGAGTTGAGGGCTATGAGGAGCTGGCACGAAAGAGGAGTTGAGGCCTGGGGCAGATCAGCCATGATCTTATTGAATGGTGGGGCAGGCTTGAGGGGCCGAATGGCCTACTCCTGCTCCTATTTCTTATGTTCTTATATCATCCAAACACAGGATAACACAATCACTGACATTCTGTCCTCTCTGGCAACTCAAAGTTATCCACAGCAGGAGGAATCAAAGCTGAATGGGGGAAGCTATGCACACCTTCCTTCCCCAAATCGGGCGGAGAAAATGGTGCCACACATCATGGTGTCGACTGTGATAGAGCCCGTACAATCTGCTGTCACCAAGAACATTCAGGGTGAAGGTATGTTACTGCCTTATGCCTCTCTCAACTCCCAGCTCACCCTCACCCTGCTCTCTGGCATGATTTGCAAGCTCCCAATAGTGTGACCATGGGCCTCTTGTTTGCACTCAAGCCCCATATCCTTCATCCCTTCAGGTTTTATACTTTCAGATACCCAAGAATTGCAACCTGCCCAGTCCCTTCAGCCCCAGGAGGATGGCGAGAGCAACACTCCACCATTGAACAAGAAACATTGTCACTTGATCTGACACTCGCAGCCATGAGCTTTTCCTTCCACTGCACCATCCAAACCTGCGACCTCTACCACCTAGAAGGACAAGGGCAGAAGATGCAGGGGAACACAATCAGCTGCAAATTCCACTCAAAGCCACACACCATCCTGACTTGTAACTATATCACCGTTCCTTCACTGTCACTGGGTCAAAATCCTGGAACTCCCTCCCTAACAGCACTGTGGGTGTACCTACACCACATGGACTGCAGCGGTTCAAGAAGACAGCTCACCACCACCTTCTCAAGGGCAACTAGGAATGAGCAATAAATGCTGGTCTAGCCAGCAACGCCCACGTCCTGTGAAAGAATAAAAGAATAGATACTGGTGCTGTGTGAACTTGAGACTAGTCAGAGTTGGGATCAGCATGTGGTGAGTCACCAGGCATGAGTGGGCTGCAGCCAGGCCAGAGGGAAAGGATAGCTTGTGTCCTTCATCAGAAGGCGAGGCAGCAGATGAGTTTTGCTACAGGGAACTCAGATGAGGGCCTAGATGGGGCGGCCTACAGGAGAACTCTGATGAACATGCACACTGAGATGCAGGCCTGCCAGACAGTCTTATGTCATTTTCAAAGAGCATGGAAAAGTCTAGCAGCAATATGACACAGAGCTTGGAGCCCATCCTTTCCAGTGTGGAGGAGATAGACAACCCCATGACTGCACTTACAGACCAGCTGAATAAGGTTCTCTCTCAGCTTTCACGGCTGCACATGCAGAAGCCAATATCCAGAGCTGCAGTGGAAGTTCAGTTGGAAGTATTGAGATCCAGTTTTTTTGCCATGCTGGCGCTGACTGCTGCCATCATGGCTGTGGATCTCAGTGTGCAGCAAACTGTCCTCCAACAGATTAATAGGATTGCTGAGATGCCACTCTGTGGGGCTACCATTGGAACCTATTGCCCTCTCTCAGGGTGAAAGCATTTGAGCTCCCACCACTGCCAGACTACCAGTGCCCTTGTGTTACCTGTCAGCCAGGCAGCCTAAGCATCTGTTGCCCATCCTGAGGTGATGCAGCCGAAAGATGGATCTTTTAGACCTCGTACTACTCAAGGGCATCCTGCAAGATATTCTGCGGTTTCCCTCGGAAAGCCAGTTGCCTTCCGTCAGCTGTGCTTCTGCCACTGGAGTAGAACTGCGTAGGAGCACTGGGCCAAGAAAAGCCACCTGAAAGGAATTGCACAAGGGTGAATGTTGCATTTCTGTTTGGATAAGTGGATGTGTTTTTGGATAAAGATGCTGTTGAACATGGTGGTTTTTATCATAGGATCTTAATCAAAGGGTTGCTGCAATGGGGTTTCCCATATGGATTGTGAGGTGGGAAACAGTGGAGCTATGTTGCTAAAGGGATATTGTTCCATGGGAGGCAGAATCTAAGCAAATGCTCTCGAAAGGCCTGTCCGGAGTGAAGGAGTCTCTGACTCCTTCTTCTTTCTTCTTCTTCCTCCTCCTCTCAAGGTAGCCTCTGGATTCATTGTGGCAATAGCTGTGCCCTTATAATGTTGATGTTGTGGAGGATGCAGCAGACCACATTTAAACTGGACACGTGCCTTAGTGTGTATGGTAGGACTCCCCGCAAGAGTTCAGGAATTGGAAGTGTTGCTTCAGCAATTTTTTTTTAATTCATTCACGGGATGTGGGTTTCGCTGGCTGGGCCAGCATTTATTGCCCATCCCTAGTTGCCCTTGAGAAGGTGGTGGTGAGCTGCTTTCTTGAGCCGCTGCAGTCCATGTGGTGTAGGTACAGCCACAGTGCTGTTAGGGAGGGAGTTCCAGGATTTTGACCCAGCGACAGTGAAGGAACGGCGATATATTTCCAAGTCAGGATGGTGAGTGACTTGGAGGGGAACTTCCAGGTGGTGGTGTTCCCATCTATCTGCTGCCCTTGTCCTTCTAGATGATAGTGTTCATGGGTTTGAAAGGTGCTGTCTAAGGAGCCTTAGTAAGTTCCTGCAGTGCATCTTGTAGATGGTACACACCGCTGCTCCTGTACGTCAGTGGTGGAGGGAGTGAACGTTTGTGGATGTGGTGCCAATAAAGTGGGCTGCTTTGTCCTGGATGGTGTCAAGCTTCTTGAGTGTTGTGAGAGTTGCACTCATCCAGGCAAGTGGGGAGTATTCCATCACACTCCTGACTTGTGTCTTGTAGATGGTGGACAGGTTTGTGGAGTCAGGAGCTGAGTTACTCGCCGCACGATTCCTAGCCTCTGACCTGCTCTTGTAGCAACACCGCAGGATTCCTGGGGCAAAATTGCCTGGTCCTGTTGGCAGTGGGCGTCATGGCGGGTGTGAGCGGACAATATGGCGAGAAAGCCAAAAATCAGTTACACGCTGTTGTGAATCCAGTTTGTGATTGTCCACTCTGCCCATCAGTGACCGGCCATGTTTTCCACCATCCATCAGGGAGTTAATTTTAATGCATTTGCATCTCATCATTATGCCCTCACGCCGGAATCATCCCCCCACATCAAATTTACCACCCACATCGGCGTGACATCAGAACGATGTGTTTGCACCAGGCGAGCTGAACTTTGAGGGGAACTCGGAGGTGAGTGCACACGACCTCGCACAGCGCTCGCAGGAATCGCCTGTAAGACATCGGCAGGGGCACAGGCAAGTTGTTTATTCCCGGCTGGCGTCAGTGTGGTCCCGGGACAAGGGCTCCAGTGTGGGTCAGGCCTGGGGTGGGGGGCAAGGCAGCACAGACTGAAGGAAGTACGCGAACATATGCCGGGGGGTGGGTGGGGGGGAGGTGAGGATCAGGGAAGTGGCCGCGTGCTTGGAAAAGTTTGTCAGAAGTGAGCATCCTTCCAGCGCTGAGACCGTTCAGCTGCAGCTCCATTGACCGGCTGGGATTCGGGCCTCTGAAGCTTTTCTGCCCATTCAAGCAACGCAAAAGCATGAAAGTGCCACCAAATGCTCCAGAACTTTTCACCCCCTCGGGCACAGACTGCAAATTAATGTGAGTTTTAGGGGGCAGCAGAACAATTGGCCAACTGGGCAAGTTGTACAATCCCCTTGTGAAAGGTGGCGATGGCGCAGTCACTGGTGGAGACGCTCACAGCTCCTTGTAATGTCTTTAATCAGGTTTGGACCAGTTTCCATCATGGTTCAAGCTAACAGTGCAGCCTTGCAGTGTGGGTTAGGAGAATGCCTGTACCTGAGCTGAGAGCACAACCTGCAGTCCAGTGGGCAAAGCTGCTGCCAATCGGTCAAGTGGAGTGGGGCGGAGGTGGGTGGGGTTTCGGGCAGCCAATCAGTGCACCACACACTGGCCATCCAAGTGGTGGCCAGCATTCTCCTGCATCCATAAAGCGGCCTTCAGACTTAACCAAGAGAGCGTCTTAGTACACCCATGCTAACCCACATGTCTCCTTGATCCTGCAGGAGGAGAAAATCAGGATCATGGAGCCTGGTGATTTAGCGGAATGCCTCTTGGCTGACAGGGAGCAGAGAAGAAGAAGGAGAGAGCGGTGGAAGTGCCTGGCTCAGCAAAGGGAGGAGTATCTCCCTCAAGATGAAGGGGAGGCCAGGCCTGCTGTGTACACAGCTGAAGATCCACAGTGAGCCGTCGCTCATCGGTACATCGCTAGACCCAGGGTCTATAGACGCCGCCTGTCATTCCTGCAGGTGACTGAGAACCAGTGTCGCCAAAGATTGCGCATGTCCAGGGAACTGGGTCAGTCACATTGCCACCTGCTGCAGGATTTGGCACCACAGGGACATGGAGGGCATCCACTGCCAGTGGCCTTAAAAGTGACCACGGCGGTCAATTTTCATGCCAGTGGCTCCTTCCAGGGCTCCACAGGTGACCTGTACAGATCTCGCAAGCCTCCACGCAGAAGTGGATCCAGAAGGTCACGGGCGCCATCTTCACAAAGGCACAGAATTTTGTGTGTGTTATGACTGATGCAGTTGGTAAAGTGAACTTATTTAAAATTCCAGAGGGAAACTTTAAACAACTGTCATAACCTATAATTCTAAGTGTTGTGTTTGAGATGTGACTCTAAATTCAGGAATCAGACCACCAGTTCTCGAGGTTTTACATTAAACTAAATGAAATGTTTTATTAATTTACACAGTTTAAAATATATATACACATGGCTACAAATTACTACTATCATAACTTTTAACAAATTCCCAAATTAATCTCCTTTAAGGCAACAACAACCCATAGACTTAACCAAACACCAGGCAAAGCATTTTCACCTTAGGAATTCAAAATGAGGTTTGTTTCATTGTGGAGCCAGTTGGAGGTTTACAGCTGCCTTTTGACCTCACATTGCCTCTGCTCTGCACACCCGAAAACTACTGAAGTTATACCTACCAGTCCCATTGAATGTTAATTCTCATTGTATCAACAATCTCTTTGAACTTCACCCTTTAACAATGAAACCCCATTCATTGTACCAATTTTATTAGTGATATAAACATATTGCTTGGTAGCTGCTAGAAAGGCGTCAGTTTTCACCCCACTTCTTGAATGCTCTATTCAAAAAATGCAAATACACGCTATAATAATAATAATAATAATAATAAAAAAACAGAAACAGAATTACCTGGAAAAACTCAGGTCTGGCAGCATCGGCGGAGAAGAGCACAGTTGACGTTTCGAGTCTTCATGACCCTTCAACAGAACTAAGTAAAAACAGGAAAGGGGTGAAATATAAGCTGGTTTAAGGGGGGGCGGGGGGGTGGGGGAGAAGGGGGGGTGGCTGTGACAAGCAGCCAGTGAACAAGGCAAAAGAAAAATTCGAAAATCCTGACGGAGAGTAGAACAAAACTTCTTCAAGGTAGGCACGCTATCTCTCTGTTTACATCTCAAACTAGTACATCAAAGCACCCAGACTAGCTGGCTTTAATCCAATTAAGACGCACCTGCCGACCAAACCCCTGTTTTTTAAAAAAAATTCAAAAATATTATATATATTAATAGCTTCATGATAGTGCATTTCGCCCAGGATCAGGAAAGCCAGGAAGCAAGAGCGCTGGGATTTGCGCAGATCTCAGGTTTTCCACAGGTGCAGGGTGCCATTGACTGCACTTGTGTGCTTAGATCTCCATGGCAACAAGCAGTCAACTACATTAACCGCAAGGGCTTCCACTCGCTGAATGTTCAGCTGGTGTGCGACCACCATAAACACATGCTTCAGGTCTGCGCACAATTCCCAGGGAGCATCCACGACTCCTACATCCTTAGCAGATCCCTGACATCTTCCAGGGTCCACAGAGGTTGCAGGGTTGGCTCCTTGGGGACAAGGGCTACCGACAAAGGATGCGGCTGATGATGCCTGTGCAGTGACCTCAGACTGCAGCAGAGCAATGGTAGTAGGCTAATGCTGTGACCCAGACTTTGGTGGAGAAAACGATAGTCATTTTGAAAATACAGTTCCGGTGCCTGCACAGGTCCAGTGGAGAACTGCAATACCGTCCCCAGAGGGTGTCGCACATGATTGTCACTTGCTGCGTGCTACACATCCTGGCGCTGTAACGGGGGGAGGGACTTGGCTGAGGAGGGGGAAAGGGGAGGTGATGGTATTGTCACTGGACTAGTATTCCAGAGGCTCAGGGTAATGCTGTGGGGAATCAGGTTCAAATCCCACCATGGCAGATGGTAAAATTTGAATTCAATAAAAAACCTGGACTTAAAAGTCTAAGGATGACCATGAAACCATTGCTGATTGTTGTAAAAACCCATCTGGTTCACTAATGCTCTTTAGGGAAGGAAATTTGCCGTCCTTACCTGGTCTGGCAGACATGTGACTCCAGACCCATAAATGTCGTTAACTCTTAACTGCCCTCTGAAATGGCCTAGCAAGCCACTCAGTTTCAAGGGCATTTAAGGATGGGCAATAAATGCTGGCCTCACCAGTGACGTCCATGTCTCCTCCAAAGAGGAGGACGTCAAAGGGGAGGATGCCGGTGATGGGGCCATTGCAATGACCAGGTGTGGCAGGTGTGCTCGGGAGGCTCTCATAGCCACAAGATTCATGGAGGATGATGACGCCAAAATGTTTACATCCTTCCTATAATGTGGCACCCAGAACAGTACACAATATTCCAGCTGAGGTCAAACGAGTGTCTTATATAAATTCAGCATAACCTCCATGCTCTTGTACTTTCTGCTCTGATTAATAAAGCCCAGGATACTAATGCTTTATTAACTGCTCTCTCCACCTGTCCTGCCACCTTCAATGATGCACATATACACCAGTTCTTTCTGCTCCTGCATCCCCTTCAAAATTTCACCCCTTATTTTATATTGTCTGTCCATGTTCTTTCTACTAAAATGGTCACCTCACACTTCTCCACACTGAACTTCATCTGCCACCTATCTGCCCACTCCACCAACTTGTCTATGTCCTATTGAAGTTCCACACTGTCCTCCTCACAGTTCACAACACTCCCAAGCTTTGTATCATCTGCAAACTTTGAAATTGTCCCCTGCACACCAAGATCCAGATCATTAATATATATCAGGAAAGGCAAGGGTCCCAATACCGACCCCTGGGGAACTCCACTACAAACCTTCCTCCAGCCCAAAAAACATCCATTAACCATTACTCTCCGCTTCCTATTTTTCAGCCAATTTTGTATCCGCGTTGCTACTGTCCATTTTATTCCATGAGCAATAACTTTTCTCACAAGCCTGTTGTGTGGCACTGTACCAAATGCCTTTTAAAAGTCCATGTACACCACATCAGCAGCATTACCCTCATCGACCTTTTCTGTTACCTCTTCAAAAAACTCCAGCAAGTTAGTTAAACACAATTTCCCCTTTAGAAATCCATGCTGGCTCTTCCTTATCAACCCACATTTTTCCATGTGATTACTAATTCTATCCCGAATAATTGCTTCTAGAATCTTGCCCATCACTGAAGTTAAACTGACTGACTTGTAATTGCTGGGCTTATCCTTACAATCTTTTTTGAACAAGTTATGTTTGCAGTTCTCCAGTCCTCTGGCACCTCCACTGAGTCTAGAGAAGACTGAAAGATTATGGCCAGTGCCCCTGCAATTTCTACTCTCATTTCCTTCAATATCTTTAGACGCATCTTGTCCGGTGCCTTGTCAACTTTAAGTACTTTAAGTCTATTCAACACTTCCTCCTTATCAATTTTGAACTCTTCTAGTGACAGAGTTTCCTCGTCTGTCACCATGGCCTGGGTAGCGTCTACCTCCTTGGTAAAGACAAATGCAAAGTATTCATTTAATACCTCAGCCATTCGTCCATGTGTAAATTCCCTTTTAGGTCCCTAATTGGCCCTATTCCTCCTTTTACCACCCTTTTACTATTTATACGCCTATAGAAGATTTTGGGATTTCCATTTATGTTGGCTGCCAGTCTTTTCTCATAATCCCACTTCAATTCTCTAACATACTTTTTCACCTCCCCTCTGAACCTTCTGTATTCCTCTCCGTTCTCAATTGTATTTTCTATCTGAGACCTGTCTTAATGCACTTTTTCTTCTTTATCTTAATTTCTTTCTCCTTTTTCATCCAGGGAGCTCTGGATTTGTTTGCCCTACCTTGACTGAGCACGAACCAATTCTTTTTTGAAGGTAGCCCATTGTTCAGCTAGTTTTTCCTGTCAATCTTTCGTTCCAGTCTATCTGGTCCAGCTCCGTTCTTGCCCCATTAAAGTCGGCTCTTGTCCAGTTAATTATTTTTACTCTGGATTGCCTATCGTCCCTTTCTATCATCATCCTAAAACATACAATACAATGATCACTGTCTCCTAAATGTGTCCCCCACTGACACTTGATCCACTTGGCCACACTGCATTTCCAAGAACCAGGTCCAGCAGTGCGTCTTTTCACAGAATCACAGAATCACAGTGCAGAAGAGGCCCTTCAGCCCATTGAGTCTACACTGACACGTGAGAAACACCTGACCTACCTACCTAATCCCATTTACCAGCAATTGGCCCATAGCCTTGAATGTTATGACGTGCCAAGTGCTCATCCAGGTACTTTTTAAAGGATGTGAGGCAACCTGCCTCCACCACCCTCCCAGGTAGTGCATTCCAGACTGTCACCATCCTCTGGGTAAAAAAGTTTTTCCTCACATCCCCCCTAAACCTTCTGCCCTTCACCTTGAACTTATGTCCCCTTGTGACTGACCCTTCAACAAAGGGGAACAGCTGCTCCCTATCCACTCTGTCCATGCCCCTCATAATCTTGTACACCTCAATCAGGTCACCCCTTAGTCTTCTCTGCTCCAACGAAAACAACTATCCAACCTCTCTTCATAACTTAAATTTTTCATCCCAGGCAACATCCTGGTGAATCTCCTCTGCACCCCGTCCAGTGCAATCACATCCTTCCTATAATGTGGCGACCAGAACTGCACACAGTACTCCAGCTGTAGCTTCACTAAGGTTCTATACATCTTTTCGTGTTGGATTGGACACATACTGCTGTAGAAAATTTTCCTGAACACAATCTAGGAACTTTTGCCCCTCTCCGCCCTTTACACTACCACTGTCCCAGTCTACATTCGGGTAATTAAAGTCCCCCATTATAACTATCCTATAATGCTTTTATCTCTCTGCAATTTCCCTGCAGATTTGTTCTCCTTCATCCTTCTCACTATTTGCCAGTCTATAGGCTACACCGAGCAATGTAATTGCACCCTTTTTTTCCCTTAGCTCTAGCTAAGTTGATTCTGCCCTTGAACCCTCTGGGACATCCTCTTTCTCCAGCAATGCAATGCGCTCCTTTTAATATCCATAACCGCACTTAGTGCAAATCTGGGATGATTCTGCCCATAGAATCTGATCTGCTCTTGTAGCCACAGTATTTATATGGTTAGTCCAGTTCGGTTTCTGGTCACTAGTAACCCCCAGGATGTTGATAGTGGGGGATTCAGTGATGGTAATGCCATTGAACATCAAGGGGCGATGGTTAGATTCTCTCTTGTTGGAGATGGTCATTACCTGACACTTGTGTGGCACGAATGTTACTTGCCACTTGTCAGCCCAAGCCTGGATATTGTCCAGGTCTTTCTGCATTTGAACATGGACTGCTTCAGTATTTGAGGAGCTGTGAATGCTGCTGAACATTGTGCAATCATCAGTGAACATCCCCACTTCTGACCTTATGATGGAAGGAAGGTCATTGATGAAGCAGCTGAAGATGGTTGAGCCTGAGACACAATGATGTTCTCCACAATGTTCTTACTTGCTCTTGCTATACGTCCAGTGCCCTTGAGCGGTGTAGGGGGTCATCAGCCAGGGGTACAGATCTCAGCCTTTTTCCCCACTGTCACTGTTTAGTGGTTGTTCTTGAAGCTGAAAATCCACAAAGATGAAAGAAAGGCAGATTGTCCCCAAATGAAGGTGTAGTGGCTGCTACCAGGATAGAGGGCTTTAGCCAACATAGTTTGTGCATGTTTGTTCACCTGCTGCTCATTGATGGAATGGTAACCCTTTGCAGTTTCTATACTTCTCCCCATTGACATTGGTGGTGGGGGTGGGTGGGGTGCGCAGAGTCACACATGTATAGTCAGTGGCTCCCTACACCACTGGGAATCCTCCTACCCTGACAAAATCATGTGTCCTTTTATCCTGCTTCTCCACCTCAGAGAGAGCACAATGTCATTGTCTTTCCTGACATAGATGACCTTTGTCACCTCACAAATGCATTGATGGATGGTGTACTGGAAGATGTTGGATATGTCACTTGCTCCCTCCCTCGATAATTCTGGACACATTGATGTTTAATGCCACTGTGCAGTATTCTCCTTTCCCTGGTGCGGGGACTCAGCTGTACTGAAGAAGGTGGCACAGTTCTGTAAACACCTCAATGAACAAACCACCTCAGACATTGTTCCTGCTCTTATGGAGATATGAGAAGAGCTTTTGGGAAACCCGTGGTTGGTAGTGTTGCTGTGAAGAGCCCCTCCCCACCTCCTCCTCCCTCTTTGCAGTGTCTGCCCTCCCTGCAGCCTCCCCTGTATGTGTTGGTCATGCTCCACAACCAGCAGCACTGCAACAATAATTCCCATACCTCATACAGGCTACAGTGGGGAAACAGGTCTTTCCTGTCTACCCTATCTAGGCTCCTCATAATTGTGTACACCTCAATTAGGTCACCCCTTAGCCTCCTCTGTTCTAACGAAAACAATCCTAGCCTCTCCAATTTCTCCTCATGGCTGCAATTTTCAAGCCCTGGAAACATTCTTGTAAATCTCCTCTGCACTCTCTCCAGAACAATTATGCCATTCTTGTAAAGTGGTGACCAGAACTGTACACATATTCCAGCTGTGGCCTAACCAGCATTTTATAGAGTTCCAACATTACATCCCCACTTTTGTATTCAGTACCTCATCCAATAAAGGAAAGGATTCCATATGTTTTCTTGACCACCTTGTCCACCTGTCCTGCCGGTGGACATTCACTCCAAGGTCTCTCACTTTCTTAACCCCTCTCAATAACTTCCTGTTTATTGAGTATTCTTTTGCATTGTTTGCCTTCCCCAAATAAATTACCTCACAATTTTATGGATTGAATTCCATTTGCCACTTTTCCGGCAGATATAATTCTGGAGTCGACAGCTATCCTCTTCACTATCAACTACATGGCCATTTTTGTGTCATTTGCAAATTTCCCAATCATGCCTCCCACATTAGAGTCCAAGTCATTAATATATACAACAAACAGCTACTGCCCCAACACAGCCCTGTGGAACGCTACTGCTTACCGCTTTCCACTCACGAAAAATCCATCGACCATTATCCTTTGTTTCCTGTCACTGAGCCAATTTTGGATCCAACCTGCCACCTTCCCTTGTATCCCATGAGATCTCACTTTCCTGACCAGTCTGCCATGTGGAACCTTGTCAAATGCCTTACTGAAATCCATGTAGACAACATCCACTGCACTACCCTCATCAATCCTCCCTGTTACTTCCTCAAAAAATTCTGTTAAGTTAGTAAGACACGATCTTCCCCTAACAAAACCATGCTGACTATTCCCGATCAATCTGCCTTTCTAAGTGACAGTTTATCCTCTCAGAATTGTTTCCAATAATTTGCCCGTCACCAAAGTCGGACTGACCGGCCTATAATTTTCTGGCCTCTCACTCGCATCCTTTTTAAATAATGGTACAACATTCACAGACCTCCAATCCTCTTGGACCTCGCCTATATCTATTGAGGATTGGAAAGAACATCTGCTATTTCCTCCCTGGCTTCCTTCAACAACCTGGGATACAATCCATCCGGCCCTGGTGATTTATCCACCTTCAAAGATGTCAGTCCCTCCAGTACTTCCTCTCTCACTATGCTTATTGTATCTAATATTTCACACTCCTCCTCTAACTAGAATGTCTGCATCATCCCTCTCCTTAGTGAAGACAGAGACAAAGCACTCATTGAGAACCCTGTCCACATCTTCAGCATCAACCCATGAGTTATCATGTACATCTCTGATAGGCCCTACCCTTTCCTTAGTTATTGCTCTTAATGTACTGGTAAAACATTTTAGGATTTTCTTTGATTTTACCTGCCAATATTTTTTTGTGTCCTCTCTTTGCTTTCCTAATTTCCATTTTTACTTCACCCCTGTACTTTCTATATTCCTCTAGGCTTTCTACAGTATTGAGCTTTTTGTGACTGTCATAAGCTTTCTTTTTCTGCTTTATCTTAGCCTGTAAGCTTCTGGATAACCAGAGTTTTCTAGATTTGGCAGTACACCCTTTTTCTTTGTGGGGACATGTCTACGCTGTGCCTATAGAATCTTGCCTTTCAATGCCTCCCACTGATTTGACAGTTTTTCCTTCTAATAGCTGTATCCAGTCCACTCTCGCCAGCTCACCTCTCAGCTTTGTAAAGTTCCTGTACTCCCCCACCCTTCCCCTGCAGCCCTGTAATATTTTTCTCTTCAGATAATAATCCACAATTGTGCCTCAACTACATTCTCAGGCAATGAAGTCTAGATCCTAACCACTCGCTGCATTAAGAAAGTCTTCCTTCGTATTTCCTTTGGTCCTTTTATCATTCAAAAATAGAGGAGCAGAGAGAACTCAGAGGTCCGTGTCTGCTGGCGTCGGGCATGTTTGGTGGCATGAGCGGACAAGTGGCAAGAAAGCCAAAAATCAGTTTCACGACACCATGAAACCAGTTTGTGACGTCGGCTCTGCCCGCTGATTGCGGGCTGCGTTCATGGTAATAGATCAGCATTTCATTATAAGGCCAGCCTGCTGGACTCCGCCTCCCCTGGTGGATCGTCCGCCCACGTCGGCGTGAAAACACGGCGATGTGTTTCACAACAGCACATAAGCGACGAGCACCGGGTGAGTTGCACTTCACTCAGGACTTCACGGTTTGTTTGCCTACTTTGCTTCGAGCAGCACTTGCAGTGCAGGCAGCACCACATCACTGTGAGAGGGGCTCACGATCAGGCCTTGACCTACCAGACCAGCCGTAAGGCAGGGGTGACTTTTCAACGGCTGCAGGGCTAGGGCTTGCTTGGGTAAGGGGGAGAAGTGGCCTCAGGCAAGGGAAGAGGCTGCAGGGCGAGGGCTATACTGGGGAAGGGGGGTATCCCAGGGTGTGTATGGGGCACATGTTGATCTGTGCAAGTGCCATCAAGATGGTGAGGGCTGAGGAGACAGTCTCCAGAGGAGATGAGGCCAGATGGAGATGTGAGGGTGTGTGTGAGAGAGAGAGTGGTGATGTCCCTTGAGCTGGCAGTGAGTGAGATGCCAGTGAATGTGTAATGGGTTTGTGAGTGTGTGAGTTTAGAGTGATGAGATGGTTACCTTACCCTGGCTGCACGGATGAGATCATTCATCCTCTTTCTGCACTGGGTGGCCGACCTCTTCTGTGCAACAAGGGCACTGATCACCACTGCCACCGCCTCCCAAGCCGGAGTGGTAATATTGCTGCCCCTCCTGCAGTCAGAGCGGGGGTAGAGGATATCACTGTGGGCCTCCAGGGCGTCCAAAAGGTGCTTGAGGGTTGCAGTCTTCTTGCCTTTCGGGGCCATGTCTTCTTTGCTGCCGTCCTGGGCTGGAAGCACTGAGCGCGGCTGTACTTTAAATGTGGTGTCTGGCGTGATGAGGCGGTGAGGTGATAGCGTGGCAGGTGAATCGGAGCCTGCCCACCATCGAAATGGTGTGTATCCCGGGAATGCATAAATAATGCAGCGGGTTAGGGACAATATGGCATGAAAAGCCGCCATTGCATTTTACCCACCCCCTACCGCATTTGCTGCAAATCTGGGATGATTCTGCCCAACGTTTCTGGTCAATGACCTTTCATTAGATGAGAATTTTAAAATCAATGCATTGCTGGATCAGTAGCTAATGTAAGACAATGTGGAGAGGGGTGATGGGTGAAAAGTACTTGGTGCAGGTTACGATATGAGCAGCAGAGTTTATGATGAGTTCAAGCTTATGTAAGGTGGCAGTGGGAAGCCCATCAGGAAGACTGCAATAGTCAAGTCTCAAGATAACAAAGGCCTGGACGAGTGTGAGCATCAGATGAGTGTGAGCAGGTGAGCTGGAGAAAGGCAATGTTATGGAGTTGCAAGTGGGTGGTCTTAGTGACAGAGCAGATATCTGGTGGGAAGAACACCTCAGGGTCAATTGGTACCGTGAATATGTGGAGAGACTGGAGAAACTGAGTTTGTTCTTTTTAGAGCAGAGAAGTTCATGGAGAGATTTCATGGAGGCATTCAAAATCATGAAGGGCTTTGATGGAGTAAATAAAGAGAAAGCTTGTTATGGACCAAGAAATTAGACAAGTTGCAAAAAAATGTTTTGGATTGGGGGAGAGCAGATTTTAGTTAAATAAGGCAGGATCTGGCCAAGGTAGACTGGGAACAGTTACTTGTGGGGAAATCTGCAGAGGAGCAGCGGGGGTTGTTCAAAAAGGAAATGGGGAGGGTACAGACTCAACATGTTCCCTCTAGGGTGATAGGAAGGAGTAACAAGTCCAGAGAACCATGGATGACCAGAGATATTCAGAATACAATGACAAGGAAAAGAAAGGCATTTAGCAGGTACAAGGGAAGCAAATCAGCGGAGGCATTAGTGGAGTACAGAAAGTGCAGGGTGGAGCTTAAGAAAGCAATTAGGAGAGAAAAGAGGGGATATGAGAAAGCTCTGGCTGGTAAAAGTAGGGAAAATCCCAAGATATTCCATAAGTATATCAATGGGAAGAGGATAACCAGGGAAAGAGTAGGGCCCATAAGGGACCAAGGGGGCAATCTATGGGTGGAGCCAGAGGACATCGCTAGAGTGTTGAACGAATACTTCACGTCCGTCTTCACCCAAGAGAATGAGGATGAAGGTATGGAACTCCGGGAGAGAGACTGCGAGGTTCTTGAGCAAATTGATAATAGGGAGTGACAAGGTTTTGGAGGTACAAGCAAAATACTGCAGATGCTGGAAATCTGAAACAAAAACAAAAATAGCTGGAAAAACTCAGCAGCTCTGACAGCATCTGTGAAGAGGAACACAGTTAACGTTTCGAGTCCATATGACTCTTCATCAGAACTAAGGAAATATAGAAATGAGGTGAAATATAAGCTGGTTGAGGGGGGTGGGACAGGTAGAGCTGGATAGGGGGCCAGTGATAGGTGGAGGCAAAGAAGAGATTGCCAAAGATGTCATAGACAAAAGGACAAAGAGGTGTTGACGGTGGTGATATTAGCTAAGGAATGTACTAATGGTGACATTAAGTGTAGAAAGCAGGACAACCAAGTGGCAGATGGCCCTAGTGGGGGGTGGAGTGGGGGGAAGGGATCAAAATAGGCTAAAAGGTGGAGATAAAACAATGGGTGGAAATAAAGTTAAAAATAATGGAAATAGGTGGCAAAATAAAAATATATTAAAAAAATTATAAATGATTGGAAAAAGGGGGATCGGAAAGGGGTTGGGGATGGAGGAGAGAGTTCATGATCTGAAGTTGTTGAACTCAATGTTTAGTCCAGGAGGCTGTAAAGTGCCTAGTCGGAAGATGAGGTGCTGTTCCTCCAGTTTGCGTTGAGCTTCACTGGAACATTGCAGCAAGCCAAGGACAGACTTGTGGGCAAGAGAGCAGGGTGGAGTGTTGAAATGGCAAGCAACAGGGAGGTCTGGGTAATGCTTGCGGACAGACCGAAGGCGTTCTGCAAAGCGATCACCCAGTTTGCGTTTGGTCTCCCCAATGTAGAGGAAACCCCATTGGGAGCAACGAATGCAGTAGACTAAATTGAGGGAAGTGCGAGTGAAATGCTGCTTCACTTGAAAGGAGTGTTTGGGCCCTTGGACGGTGAGGAGGGGTGAAGCAAAGGGGCAGGTGTTGAACCTTCTGCAGTTGCATGGGAAGGTGCTGTGGGAGGGGGTTGAGGTGTAGGAGGTGATGGAGGAGTGGACCAGGGTGTCCCCAGAGGGAACGATCCCTGCGGAATGCTGACTGGGGGGGTGAAAGGAAGATGTGTTTGGTGGTGGCATCAGGCTGGAGTTGGCGGAAATGGCGGAGGATGATCCTTTGTATGCAGAGGCTGGTGGGGTGAAAAGTGAGGACAAGGGGGACCCTATCATGTTTCTGGGAGGGAGAGGAAGGTGTGAGGGCGGATGCGCGGGAGATGGGCCGGACACGGTTGAGGGCCCTGTCAACCACCGTGGGTAGAAAACCTCGGTTAAGGAAGAAGGAAGACATATCAGAGAAACTGTTTTGGAAAGTGGCATCATCAGAACAGATGCAACGGAGGCAAAGGAACTGAGAGAATGGGATGGAGTCTTTACAAGAAGCGGGGTGTGAGGAGCTGTTGTCGAGGTAGCTGTGGGAGTCGGTAGGCTTGTAATGGATATTGGTGGACAGTCTATCACCAGAAATTGAGACAGAGACGTCAAGGAAGGGAAGGGAAGTGTTAGAGATGGACCATGTGAAAATGATGGAGGGGTGGAAATTGGAAGCAAAATTAATAAATTTTTCCAGGTCCAGACGAGAGCATGAAGCAGCACCGAAGCAATTTACCGGAGAAAGAGTTGTGGGAGGGGGCCTGAGTAGGACTGGAACAAGGAATGTTCCACATACCCCATAAAGAGACAGGCATAACTGGGGCCCACGCGGGTACCCATAGCCACACCTTTTATTTGGAGGAAGTGAGACGTGTTTAAGGAGAAATTGTTCAGTGAGAGAACAAGTTCAGCCAGACGGAGGAGAGTAGTGGTGGATGGGGATTGTTCAGGCCTCTGTTCGAGGAAGAAGCAGAGAGCCCTCAGACCATCCCGGTGGGGGATGGAGGTGTAGAGGGATTGGATGTCCATGGTGAAGAGGAGGTTGGGGCCAGGGAACTGGAAATTGTTGATATGATGTAGGGCGTCAGAGGAATCGTGGATGTAGGTGGGAAGAGACTGGACAAGGGGAGAGAGAATGGAGTCAAGATAGGAAGAAATGAGTTCCGTGGGGCAGGAACAGGTTGATATGATCAGTCTACCGGGACAGTCCTGTTTGTGGATTTTGGGTAGGAGGTAGAAGCGGGCCGTCCGAGGTTGGGATACTATGAGGTTGGAAGCTGTGGAGGGAAGACCTCCAGAGGAGATGAGGTCAGTGACAGTCCTGGAAACAATGACTTGATGTTCAGTGGTGGGGTCATGGTCCAGGGGGAGGTAGGAGGAAGTGTCTGCGAGTTGACGCTCAGCCTCTGCGAGGTAGAGGTCAGTGCGCCAGACAACAACAGCACCACCCTTGTCAGCGGGTTTGATTACAAAGTCAGGGTTGGACCTGAGAGAACGGAATGTGGCAAGTTCAGAGAGAGACAGGTTAGAGTAGGTGAGAGGAGCAAAGAAATTGAGACGACTAATGTCACGCCGACAGTTCTCAATGTAAAGATCAAGAGAAGGTAAGAATCCAGAGGGAGGGGTTCAGGTGGAGGGAGAATATTGGAGGCGGGTAAAAGGATCCGTTGAACGGGGAGAGGACTCCTGCCCAAAGAAGTGAGCACGGAGACGAAGGCGGCGGAAGAAGAGTTCAGCATCGTGCCAAGTCCGAAATTCATTGAGGTGAGGGCGTAAGGGTGAGAAACTGAGTCCTTTGCTGAGTACAGAACGTATAGCATCAGAGAGGGGAAGGTCAGGGGGTATGGTGAATACACGGCCGGGGCTGGGATTGGAAGACGGGATGGGGACAGAGGGTCAGGCAGGGGTGGAGGGTCCTGGATGGGCGTTGGTGTCGATGAGTTGTTGGAGCTTGCGTTCCTTTGCACCTGAAAGAAAGAGACGTTTCTTGTTGAGGCGTCGGATGAGACGAAGAAAAAAATGAAACTGGGGGCGAGGACAGCTTAGAGATAGGGTGAATCAGTGCTGCTGGAGGGAGAGGTCGAGTGTGTTCATATGGCTACGCATGACACTGAGTGTGGATCTCAGGATGTGACGATATTGGAGGTGTTGGCAGGCTTAAACGTGGACAGATCTCCAGGTCTGGATGATTTGTGTCCCAGACTGCTGAGGGAGGTAAAAGAGGAGATCGCAGGGGCTCTGACCCAAATTTTTAATTCCTCTCTAGCCATGGGGGAGGTGCCAGAGGACAGGAGAACAGCTAATGTGGTTCCGCTATTTAAGAAGGGTTGTAGAGATAAGCCAGGGAACTGCAGGCCAGTGACTCTCACGTCAGTGGTAGGGAAACTATTAGAGAAAATTCTGAAGGAGAGAATTTATCTCCACTTGGAGAGGCAAGGTTTGATCAGGGATAGTCAGCATGGTTTTGTCAGAGGGAGGTCATGCATAACAAATTTGATTGAATTTTTTGTCATTTATATAAACGACATAGATGACTATGTGGGGGGTAGGATTAGTAAGTTTGCAGATGACACAGTTTGGCCAGGTGGTTAATAGTGAGGTTGAGTGTCTTGGGCTACAGGAAGATATAGACGGGATGGTCAAATGGGCAGATAAGTGGCAGATGGAATTTACCCTGAAAAGTGTGAGGTGGTACCCTTTGGAAGGAGTAATTTGACAAGGAAGTATTCACTGAATGGCATGGCACTAGGAAGTTCTGTGGAACAAAGGGAACTTGGCGTGTGTATCCACAGGTCTCTGAAGGCGGAGGGGCATGTTAGTGGGGTGGTGAAAAAGGCATATGGGACACTTGCCTTTATCAATCGAGGCATAGATTACAAAGTAGGGAGATCATGTTGGAGTTGTATAGAACCTTGGTGAGGCTACAGCTGGAGTACTGTGTGCAGTTCTGGTCTCCACATTATAGGAAGGATGTGATTGCATTGGAGGGGATACAGAGGAGATTCACCAGGATGAAACATTTAAGTTATGAAGAGAGGGTGGATAGATTTGGGTTGTTTTTGTTGGAGCAGAGAAGACTCAAGGGGCGACTTGATCGAGGTGTACAAGATTATGAAGGGGATGGACGGGGGGATGTGAGGAAAAACTTTTTTACCCAGAGGGTGGTGACGGTCTGGAATGCGCTGCCTGGGAGGGTGGTGGAGGCGGGTTGCCTCACGTCCTTTAAAAAGTACCTGGATGAGCACTTGGCACGTCATAACATTCAAGGCTATGGGCCAAGTGCTGGTAAATGGGATTAGGTAGGTAGGTCAGGTGTTTCTCATGTGTCGGTGCAGACTTGATGGGCCGAAGGGCCTCTTCTGTATTGTGTGATTCTGATTCTGTGAAGGCATTTCCACATGCAGAAGGGTCAGAAACCAGAGGACAAAGATTTAAGGGAATTTGCAAAAAACCCAGAGATGAACTCAAGAGAATTATTTTAATGCAGCAAATGTCCTGAAATGCACTGCCGGAAATGGTGGTGGAAGCAGATTAAGTAGTAGCTTACAAAAGGGAATTGGATAAATACTTGTAGGGAAGAAAATAACAGGGTATGTAGAACGAACAGGGAGGAATGTTCCTCTTAATTTTTCTTTTGTGTGCATGGCCTTTTTTTGCACTAGAGTATCCCTTCAAGATCAGTGTCTGGCTGTGCAGCTTTCTAACTCAGAGGAAGCCTTGTAGGGGAGTGTAACTAATTGGACAGCTCTTTCAAAGAATCAGCCCAGGCACAATCGGCTGAATGGCCTCCTCATGTGTTGTGTGATTATATGATTTTGGAAGGTCTCATATCTCATCCATTGTACCTTTGATGGTCTAAGAGACAATTTAAATTATAAATAAATCACCTAATGGTGGTGCAAAATCTATTATATTGCTGAAAAGAGAGAAAGTAGCTGAAGTTTTTCACCTTGAACTCATCAGGACAAACACAATAATGCCAAATTTCAAACAATCATCACAATTTCTACCATAGGAGAAAAGGATGCTTATTTGTTGGCAAGTTGACTCTGATTGGCTGAGGTGTTGCCATGGAGAAAGCAATGCAGAACTATAGGCTCCCTATGCTTCTGGATAATTCAAAAAAGGTGCAAGGCTTGAACATAATACTTATGTTTGCAAATAACTGATCCTTGATTATGAATATATGTCACTTCTAGCAAGTATAAATGAGCCTCATTACGAGCTCGACTGAACATCTTAAATTGTAGCTATTAGCACATTCAGGATTGTTCAACATGTGTTGCTCAGACACAGAAACTCATCTAACTGTAGACATTTTCTTTTGGGTTTTGCAAGTGTGGGCTGGCTGAGTATGGTCTGTACTTTGCCTATCACAAACATCCGGAGGAACATGTTGTTTGATTCGATCAACTAATCATTGGGACATACGGTATACTAACCTGGCACTGAAATTCATACATGACATTGCTCAATTATGTGGTAGGTAGAATGTCTTTTTGGATTGATGGACAGCATCCTGTTAGTGGAAAATACCACTCATATCACCACTGCATAGTAGCAGCGTGAAACAGCTTGCTTAACCTATTGTTCAAATGTTTGAGATTCTTTGCCTTTCCAGGGTAATTTGAAGTAGATCCAGAACTTTTCAAGTCCAAAAGTGGCAGCCTTTGGCCTATTTGCGAATTTGCACATAGTGAACAATGATTTGATCAGATGTGATGATTTTGCATTCTTACATTTGTCCTGATGAGTGCAAGATAGGATATCTGGTATATTAGTGTAGTAACAGTAGATTAAATTGAGATCTGTTCCAGGTACTGTCAGGTGCAATCCACAAGGACCATTGGTGTACATTGTATTTTGAAACTGGGCACAGATAAGATTTAGCTTCTGATTAACAGCTGGAAATTCGGTATTACCATGCCTGGAAAGTAAAAAAATAATAATAATTTTAGCACAGGGAAGTGATCTTTTTATTATGTGCTGCCTAAATGACAAAAAAACATTAATTTAAAAAAATTTGGTTTTAGAGATATGACAGCTTTAAACAATAATCTAATTAACTGCAAAGCATCTCAGGCTAAGTAACAACATTGATATAAACCTCACGGACCACAGAGCTAGAAGGAAATTTCTGCTAAGCTATAGAACAGTCTGCTAACTTCTACAATCCATGTAATGGGATATAGATTTGGAAGTCATTATTCCACGCTCTAGATGTCTGTAATAGCCTAAGCATTCAATGACTAAATGCTTCACTGTAAAATGCATAATTTAATTTCTTTTTCTGACCTTGTGTGACATTTGTTTAATTACTGACTTAATAATGAACTTCAGAAGCCTTATCTTTCATGCCAATTAACCCTTTCATGCCAATTAACCCTCTTCCACTGAGAAATTTCAGAAGTGAGCATTATTTGTAATTTGAATTTATAGCCTTTTTTGCAGTGAAAAGTAATTATAAACAATAATTGTTTACATCTCGCTACATTTCTTTAAAAATACAAACTTACAATTATTTAATTTGGTTGACAAATTCATTATAATGATTAATATTACAACATAACTTATTACTGCATCCATTTGTGCTAAGTACTTAGCATTGCATTTAATAACCATCAGACAGGTCATGCAGTTTATTACAGATTAGTAATGTCAAATGAATTGTAAGCGTTTTTCCAGCTTATCAGATATATCCCAATAAAGGACAAAAGAACAAAAATACCCATTTTTATAACTGCAGTAAAAAAACCTGTTTTTGCTACCACCAGCACAAAAGCTAATGACTATGATTTTACTGTAATTCTCCCTGCTTTACCACCTACCTGTCCCAGATGTGGACTTACCAGAAATGTAAAGTTGGGTTGTAATTCATGGTTTGTCCTAATCAGAGGGTCGAAAGAAATATGAGCAGTTAGCATAAGCTCTGAGTTAGCTGTATACGGCCACTTAACTCTTTGTGCTCAGGTACAGTCATTGTATGGTTATCACTCCTTTTTAGAATTTTTTGGTAATTTTCCTATGTAACTAATTGGAAAAATAAATTACTTTTAATGCAACTTATATTCTCGTGAATTTTTAAGAAGCCACCCAGACTGAGAATTGATGTTCTTTTTGAGTATTTTGGGGAATATTGCGTTATTCTGTAAAGAAGGCTATGTGTGTGTGTGTATGTGTGTGTGAGAGAGAGAGAGAGATTTAATTAAGCTGGGCAAGAGTTTAATAGGAATCAGGTTGTCTGGGCAGTTTGTTGGAAACATGAAAGAGATAGACATGTTAAGTTTCAGGTACAAGTAAATAGGTTAGACCTAACATTTGCATTTTTAGATAAGATGAGAGTTTCTTTGAATATCAAAGGGGAGTCAGAAACATGTTTGCATCTTGCAGGAGTTCCGTAGGTAAACAGTAGCGGGGATGTTATTTTTTATTGACCCAAATGCAAAGATAAAATGGAAACATGAAAGATCTTATATATAGAAGGGTTTGAGTTTCAAAGAGGTATGAGAGCAATGGGATGGAGATGAAATGGAAAAAAAGGTATATTAGAGTTACTGTGTATTGCTGTAGAGTTGGAGATGGTTGGAGCTGTTGAGATTGCTGGAGGTCTGGTCTGGGAGAGGAGGCAGTTTGAATTACCTATCTAATCCATCTAGAAAAGCCTTGGGTTGCAGCAAGCAGTTTTATTCTGAAGTGGATTCCACCACTGAGTGGAAGAGGGTAAAGGTCATGTGGTAGACCTTTATTGAAGCTACAGCAGTTTGCTTTGTGTAATATTATTGGATTTCATTGTAGACATCTATGAGGGTGTTGCCTGGAAGATGTTTACTTGTGAGTTGGACCAATTAGAGAGTTTTGAGGCAATGTTTATAAGACTAACCTGAATTGTGTAAACTGTAATCTTGTGTGCCCAAGCTTTAGTACCATAGAACCATAGAAAAGTTACAGCACAGAAGGAGGCCATTCGGCCCATCTTGTCCTTGCCAGCCCGAGGACACCCAGGTGCCCTTTCTAATCCCACCTTCCTGTACCCGGCCCATAGCCCTGCAGCTTACAGCACTTAAGGTGCAGGTCCAGGTACTTTTTAAAAGAGTTTAGTGTTTCTGCCTCTACCACCAACTTGGGCAGCTAATTCCAGACACCCACTATCCTCTGCCTAAAAAAGTTCTTCCTCATGTCCCCTTACACCTTCTGCCACTTATCTTGAATCTATGTCCCCTGGTTCTAGAATTCTCCACCAAGGGAAACAATTTTATTTTGTCCACTCTATCTATTCCCCTCATAATTTTGTACACCTCAATCAAGTCATCTCTCAGCCTTCTTTGTTCTAAGGAAAATAACACCAACCTATCCAATCTCTCCTCGTAGCTACACTTTTCTAACCCTGGCAACATTCTTGTAAACCTCCTCTGCACTCTCTCCAGAGCCATTATGTCCTTCCTGTAATGTGGTGACCAGAACTGCACACAATACTCCAGTTGTGGCCTCAGCAGTGTTTTATGCAATTCTAATATTATATCCTTACTTTTATATTCTATACCTCTGCCAATGAAGGAGAGCATTCCATATGCCTTCTTTACAACCTTGTCTACTTGAACTGCTGCCTCCATAGACCTGTGTACTTGTATGTCAAGATCTCTCACTTCATCTACCCCTCTTAGTATATTCCCATTTATTGTGTAATCCCTATAACTGTTTGACCTCCCTAAACGTATGACCTCACACTTCTCTATGTTAAAATCTATCTGCCACTTTACCGCCCACTCCACCAACCCATCTATATCGTTTTGGAGATTATGACTATCCTCTACACTATACACTACTTGGCCAATCTTTGTGTCATCTGCAAATTTCCCAATCGTGCTCCCCACATTCACGTCCAAATCCTTAATTTATAACACAAACAGCAAGGGTCCCAACACCGAGCCCTGTGAGACAACTTTCCATTCGTAAGGGCATCCATCGACCATTACCCTTTGTTTCCTGTTACAAAGCCAATCTTTTATCCAGTTTGCCACATTACCCTGAATCCCATGGGCTTTTACTTTCCTGACCAATCTGCCATGTGGGACCTTGTCAAATGCCTTGCTAAAATCCATGTACACAACATCCACTGCACTACCTTCATCAGCCCTTCTTGTCACTTCCTCAAAGAATTCAATCAAATTTGTGAGGCAAGACCTTCCTTTAACAAATCCATGCTGACCATCCCTGACTAGTCCTTTCCACATGACAGTTAATCCTATCTCTCAGGATTGATTCTACTAATTTGCTCACCACCGATATAAGACTAACTGGCCTATAATTGTTTGACATTTCCTTTGATCCCTTTTTAAACAATGGAACTACGTTTGCATTTCTCCAGTCCTCCGGTACCTCCCCTGTATCTAGTGAAGATTGGAAAATCATCCTCAGAGCATCTGCTATCTCCTCCCTGACTTCCTTCAGCAGCCTCGGGAACAATCCATCTGGCCCTGGCGACTTATCAACTTTCAAGGATTTCAATTCTTCGATTATGACGATCAAAGAATCACAGAATCACAGTGCAGAAGAGGCCCTTCGGCCCATCAAGTCTGCACCGACATGTGAGAAACACCTGACCTACCTACCTAATCCCATTTACCAGCACTTGGCCCATATCCCGTCCAATATCTCGCAGTGTTCCTCCTGGACTACTATATCTACATCCTCTCTTTCCTTTGTAAACACAGAGACAAAATATTCATTCAAAACCCTTCCCACAGCCCCTGCATCTACACACAAGTTTCCATCTTCATCTCTGATAGGTCCCACCTTTTCCTTAACTAACCTTTTAGCATTAATGTATTGGTAAAACATCTTTGGGTTATCTTTAACTTCACTTGCTAATCTTTTTTCATGCCCTCTCTTTGATTTCCTTATTTCCTTTTTTACCTCGTCCCTGCACTTCCTATATTCGTCTAGGCTATCTGCAGTGCTTAGTTCTTTATGTCTATCGTACGCTTTCTTTTTCTGTTTGATCTTCCCCTGTATTCCTCTAGACAACCAGGGGGGTCTAGATTTGGCAATACCACTCTTATTTTTGAAGGGGACATGTCTACTTTGTACAATTAGGATCTCGTTTTTTCGTGCTTTCCACTGGTTTTCCATTGTTTTATCCTCCAGCAGTGCTGTCCAGTCCACCTCAGCCAAGTCCCTTCTCATTTCTGCAAAATTTGCCTTCCCCCAGTTCAAGACTTTTACTCCTGCCTTATCTCTGTCCTTTTCCATGGTAATGCTAAATCTAACTGAATTGTGATCATTGTCCCTGAAATGGTCGCCAACTGTCACTTCACCCACTTGCCCTTCTTCATTTCCCAAGACTAGGTCTAGAATTGCATCTCCTCTCGTTGGGTTTGTCACTAATTGGTTGAAAAGATTTTCCTGGACACACTGCATGAATGTTTTTCCCTCAGTGCCCCTTATGTTGTTTGAATCCCGGTTGATATTAGGATAGTTGAAGTCTCCTACTATTATTGCCCTCTTGTTCTTACAAGCAGAAATTTGCCTACATATTTGTTCTTCTATCTCCCTTTCACTATTTGGGGGTCTGTAGTATACACCCAGTAGTGTGACTGCCCCTTTTTTATTTCTAAGCTCAATCCATAAAGCCTCGTCTGTTGACCCATTTAGTATATCATCCTTTCTTTTATTTTTGTTAATAAAATTTTACTTTTAATTTTTAAGATGCCATAAGTGTTACTGAACCTTTTACTGCTGAGATTGGTATATCTTCCTCTTGTTTTCAGAATACAATAAAACAAGGGTATGGTTTATAAGCCAAGTTTCCCTCTGGGATTTAGTTTGCGCACCAATTAATGCCGGCTGTGGTCATAACAAGACAAAGATTGGTTAATATACTAAATGTAATTTGTTTTCCCAGCACAGAATCACAGAATCACAGTGCAGAAGAGACCCTTCAGCCCATCGAGTCTACACTGACACGTGAGAAACACCTGTCCTACCTACCTAATCCCATTTACCAGCACTTGGCCCATAACCTTGAATGTTATGACGTGCCAAGTGCTCATCCAGGTACTTTTTAAAGGATGTGAGGCAACCCGCCTCCACCACCCTCCCAGGTAGCGCATTCCAGACCGTCACCACCCTCTGGGTAAAAAAGTTTTTCCTCACATCCCCCCTAAACCTCCTGCCCCTCACCTTGAACTTATGCCCCCTTGTGACTGACCCTTCAACTAAGGGGAACAGCTGCTCCCTATCCACCCTGTCCATGCCCCTCATAATCTTGTACACCTCCATCAGGTCGCCCCTCAGTCTTCTCTGCTCCAACAAAAACAACCCAAGTCTATCCAGCCTCTCTTCATAATTTAAATGTTTCATCCCAGGCAACTAAACAAGAAATGGTTCATTGACTTGTCTGGGTAATTAGAAAAATACCTCTTACCCATTGTGCTGGCAAACCCTTTGATTGTAGGCTGTCTGTGAGGTGGAGCTTATAAAGGCATGGGGCAATGTCAGTAAACCCCTAAAAAGTAAGATGTTCAGAGCTTTTAAGGGAGCACAAGCACCATTAAGCCCAAGTATGCAGACTTCAATTTGTAATAATGGTGTCTGAATCTGAAAGTTGTTAGCATTGGCATCAATGTTCTTCGATGTTTGTCCAAAAACAGGCCTAGACTCAGGACTGAGTGACCAGCATGATCCAAACTGAGAGGCCCAATGATTACATTCAAATTGGTCCTCAAACCTTATGAACATATTTGATATACCACTGGACCTTCCTCCACAGGCAACTCCTTCAAACGTAGCCATCAATGTTGACCCACCTGCCTTCCTGGTAGCTGCCCTCAGGTAAATCCTGGGAGTGGTAGATTGGGCTATGGAGGAAGGCATCGTTTGTAGAAAGTTGAGCTGGTGCAGCTGATCTGGTATTGGATCTTTTGGTGGTCTTTTGAAAGAGGTTGTTGTTAAGGTATAGGATGTGTTTAACATATTCTAGAATCTCTCCTTCAACATATATGGGAGGTGCAATATTTGGCTGACCAGTTATGGGTTGATATATGAGTTTTGTTTTGGCAACATTCAAGGTCAGGCCAAGTTTCTTGTATGCAGAATTGAAGAAATTGAGAGTCTTGAAAACCTGGTGTTGAGCGGGTAATTACACTGTAGATTATGTATGTCTATGGTGGTCAGTTTAGCTTTGGCATGGAGGCAACTGAGATTAAAGAGTTTCCTATCTAGGCAGTATTTGATACTGACACCAAAGAACAGTTGATATTGATGAGGTGAATAGTCACTGTCAGGTAAATTGTAAATAGTATGGGGCTATCACACAACCTAGCTTGATCCCGCTCTGGATTTTGGAGGCGTCTGTTTCAGATCTCCCACTCAAGGTAGTTGCAGTCATATCATCATGAAGCAGAATTGTGATGAAGCTTCTTTTACATGCAAATCTTGAGATCACAATTCACAGAGCCTCCCAAGAGAATCTGCCTGTTCAGTTACATGAAGACTCGCGGTAGAAACTTTTAACCCGAAGTAGACATCATCTTTGATATGAGAGACAGTTGACGACAATGGAGGAAGCCATTTCAATGCTGTGGTATCAGGGCAGCACTCCTGGCTCCACAAGATGGGGAGTTAATAACAAAAAAAGTTCAATTCAATTTACTTGTCATAGGAAATAGAGTTGACATTCAGCCCCTTGAGATTGTTCCACCATTCAATTAGATAATGACTGATCTGTATCTTAACTCAATCTAATCAATGTTGTTATTTCTTTGCCTGTGCTGGATAAGTAATCTCAGCTGGAGCAGCAATTGGAAAGTACATTCTCCCTCAGCTTGAGCGAAGAAAGCAGCTCGAGTTCCCACTCCTGATCAATAACCAAGCACTACAGCTGGCTTGTCTGCCTCCCTGATATATAGAGGGCAAAGATCTGGTTCACTAATGTCCTTCAGGGAAGAAAATCTGCTATCCTTACCTGGTCCGGCCTACATGTGACTCCAGATCCACAGCAATGTGGTTGGCTCTTAACTGCCCTCTGAAATGGCCTAGCAAGCCACTCAGTTCTACCCAACCACTACAAAGTCTCACTGTGGGTGTACCTACACCACATGGACTGCAGCAGTTCAAAAAGGCCGCTCACCACCGCCTTCTCAAGGGTAACTAGAGATGGGCAATAAACACTGGCCCGGCCAATGAAGCCCACATCCCATGCAGGAATTTTTTAAAAGATCGATGCTGGTTCTCAGTGCAAATCATTATCCAGTGTCAAAAAACCCAGATATTGCAGGTTTCACAGAGCAGGTTTGTCAGCGTGGGTGGAAAGGAGAAACAAGTTGTCGTGTGGATCTTACTCAACACATTTTCCAATGTCTCCTGCTGAATATCTTTTTGTGTGTTGACATCAGTTAAGTACAGAATCAATCTTAGCTGTGATGTTCATCACAAAAATAGTCTGTTAATACTGAACAGGGCAGTTTTAACTCTCAAGGATGGGTAGGTTGGGGTTGAGTGGGAGGTAAAAATTTAAAAATTCTCAAACCCAACTCCAATCTGCCACCAAACGGCTCACTTCTAGATTAAAAGGAGGTGGGTGTGTCCTTAAAATCTTTGAAGGTGGTTAAGTACCTCCATTTTAACCCCACCTACTCCCATCCTTGCTCTCTTCCTGGTTCTGACTAAATCTTGGAGCCTTGCTGTCTAGAATCACACATGAAGAATGATCACTTGACTGAGTGTACCTGTCGCACCATCACTTTCTGGAATTTGCTGTCTTTAGGTGTGGAGGAGAAAGAAGTGGGGAAAAAAACCTAGAAAAGTAATGGTGCAGTATACATTTTCCAGTATTTAGCAGCACCAACACCTCCACTTTGGTGAGCAGGAAGTGGATACTAATTTGTTGGTGGATACGCAATTGCTGGTATAAAGAAAAAGATAGGCTATCAGGAACCACACCAGAAACAAGTATAAATGCATTTGCATATGTAAATAAGGGGTCTAAGAAGATTGGGTTGCCTTGAATGCAGCCAAAACCAGGTCTACAGGTGGCCTACCCACTGATCCCTAAAGTCCTGTCAGTGCAACCCTACTTCCAAATGCCTTTGTACCACCAGGAGCCCTGGATGATGATACCATTTACTTTAATATCCCATCCAAGTCAGTATTTAATTCTGAACAAAAAGCTGCTAATAATGATATTGATTGATGTTACTGATGTACAGGTGCGACAAATATCTCCTCATGTGTTGATGATATGGCTACTTGAGAGATCTAGCTATTTCCTGTCAGTTCCGAATATTCCAAGTCCAACAATTTCACAAATACATATTCAAATTATTCCAAAATTGGATATTCTACTGCACTCATTTAAAACAAATACATAAGCAGCTGATGTAGTTTATATGGATTTCAGCAAAGCCTTTGACAAGGTCCCACATGGGAGACTTATAAAGAAGGCAAATGCACATGGGATACAGGGTAATTTGTTAAGGTGGATTCAAAATTCGCTTGGTTGTAGGAGACAGAGGGTGATGACAGAAGGATGCTTTAGTGACTGGCAGCCAGTGTCCAGTGGCGTACCACAGGGATCTGTGCTGGGTCCCCTATTATTTGTCATTTATATAAACGACATAGATGACTATGTGGGGGGTAGGATTAGTAAGTTTGTGGATGACACAAAGATTGGCCAAGTGGTTAATAATGAGGTTGAGTATCTTGGGCTACAGGAAGATATAGACAGGATGGTCAAATGGGCAGATAAGTGGCAGATGGAATTTAACCCTGAAAAGTGTGAGGTGATACACTTTGGAAGGAGTAATTTGACAGGGAAGTATTCAATGAACGGCATGACACTAGGAAGTTCTAAGGAACAAAGGGATCTTGGCGTGTGTGCTCATAGATCTCTGAAGTTGGAGAGGCAATGTTTGTGGGGTGGTGAAAAAGGCATATGAGACACTTTATCAATCGCGGCATAGATTACAAAAGTGTGGAGGTCATGTTGGAGTTGTATAGAACTTTGATGAGGCCACAGCTGGAGTACTGTGTGCAGTTCTGGTCACCACATTATAGGAAGGATGTGATTGCACTGGAGGGGGTGCAGAGGAGATTCATCAGGATGTTGCCTGGGATGAAACATTTAAGTTATGAAGAGAGGTTGGATAGACTTGGGTTGTTTTTGTTGGAGCAGAGAAGACTGAGGGGTGACCTGATGGAGGTGTACAAGATTACGAGGGGCATGGACAGGGTGGATAGGGAGCAGCTGTTCCCCTTTGTTGAAGGGTCAGTCACAAGGGGATGTAAGTTCAAGGTGAGGGGCAGGAGGTTTAAGGGGGATGTGAGGAAAAACCTTTTTACCCAGAGGGTGGTGATGGTCTGGAATGCGCTACCTGGGAGGGTGGTGGAGGCGGGTTGCCTCACATCCTTTAAAAAATACCTGGATGAGCACTTGGCACATCATAACATTCAAGGCTATGGGCCAAGTGCTGGTAAATGGGATTAGGTAGGTAGGTCAAGTGTTTCTCACGTGTCGGTGCAGACTCGATGGGCTGAAGGGCCTCTTCTGACTGTGTGATTCTGTGATAAGCGTGGCTAAAAAAAAATCACCTTAAACATCTGGAAGCATTAAAAAAGCAGGCGATTGGATTACATCTTCAATATTGATGTTTTAATGATTCTTGAACAGTTAATGAACCATTTAACATGTATGGATATCAAAAGAATTGTTATTGAGCAGTGAAATTCATAACTTTTTCATGTTAGTGGCAACGGTAAAAAACACAATCAACTCATTTTTAAAATCCCCATTACCCCATTTTGGTATAAAAGTAGGGTAGTCACAAAACACAAATAGGGAGGGAAATGCTGACTTAAACCCCAGATCCCACCCATACCAGCAGCTGAGTGTACTCCAGGTGAATATATGGTAACTTACTGACTTACAACTCCAGCCATTGCAATGTTTATCCTTGCCCAGTGGAAGATGGACCATTCCAACTCACACCTAAGCATAGGCAGGAGAAGCCAGAAAGCAGCAATTTTCAATGTAAATTAAAGGGCTCTTCAGCTGTACAGGGAGGTGGTGGTATAATCGTATTTTCACGGGACTCGTAACCTACAGAGCCAGGGTAACGCTCCGGAGACCCGGGTTGGAATCCCACTATGGCAGAAGGTGAAATCTGAATTCAATAAATATATGGAATTAAAAGTCTAATGATGACCATGAAACCATTGTCGATTGTCATAAAAAACCCAGCTGGTTCACTAATATCTTTAGGGAAGGAAATCTGTCGTCCTTACCTGGTCTGGCCTACATATGACTCCAGACCCACAGCAATGTGGTTGACTCTTAAATGCCCTCTGAAATGGCCTAGCAAGTCACTCAGTTGTATCAAACCTATAAAGCGTAAAAGGAATAGAACCACATGGACCACCTGGCATCGACCTAGGCACTGGAAACAACAACGGCAATCTCAGCCCTGCCAACCCTGCAAAGCCCTTCTAACTAACATCTGGCGGCCAAAATTGGGAGAGCTGTCTCACAGACTAGTCAAGCAACAGCGAGAGAGACTGGAGGAATTTTTTCATTTTATTTGAGAAAATAGCAAAGCACATGAAATGATGCACAGAAAGCTGTACACTGCTAATGCAAAGCAGGTTAACAGGCAAAGTCCAGGAGGCTTATGACATGCATTTTGGGGAGACCTCTGCAAATTATGCGATGGCAAAGAAGCTATCCTCAGCGCTTATGAGTTAGTGCCTGAAGCTTATAGACAGAAATTTCTAAAACTCCAAAAACAGCCCAAGCAAACTTAAGTAGAATTTAACAGGGTCAAGACACTTGCCTTTGACTGCTGGATGTGGATATTTAAATTAGAAGCCACCAACAAAAGCCTCAGAGAGGTAATTCTCCTTGAAGAATTTGCAACCTCACTCCCTACTGTACTATAAGGGTCTGGCACATATAGGGTCAATGTGGGAGAGTCAGTTGAGAGTTAGACAGAGTTGTGTGTACCAGAAAGCATGGAGAAAGCTCTGAGCTTGTACTCTTTACTGCATATTTGCAAAAAGTTCTAAGTCAATAAAAACTTGCAGTTAACCTACATATGATTATGAAGACGTCATTAAAACCTACCAGGATGTAACCAACACCCTACAAATTACTATCAGCTTGTGAAAAAACCCAAAACTTTGCAAAAAATGCAGAGAATAATTAAAATTCTGGAAGACTGAACCAATTTATAAAGCAGTCTGATCTGAAAAGAAGCTCTGGAAGCAGAGGAATAGAGGAAAAATCGCCAGGAAAAAGCTCCAAAGAAAAGCTTGGAAGCTGCAAGCAGAGATTTACAATTCCTCACTGAAGCTGCAGACTTTTGGAAGCCCAGCTTCAAATCCTAGAGCACAGATTCAGCAGATGTAACATGGCTAAATCTTTTAAAATTCCAGGATACAAGTCCTGAGAAATCTTTCAAAATTTCAGAATCAGAAGTGCAGTTTGAAAAAAAATTCATCACTAAAAACCCAATTCCTGAGTTGGCATCTTAACACGTGGTGTCCAAGCCCCCTACAAAAAGATTTATAAATAATTATTTGAATATACTGGGAGAATCATGACCTTTTAAACCCAGCTAAAGACAAGCAAAAGCCACGATTCAATGAATTCATGACTTTAAACATAAATGCTGAGCGAGAGGACTCTGCAATGCAGCCATTGTTAAAAGATTTCTTTTCAAACTGACTGCGAATGCCATTGTAGAGGAGCCCATCAAAGCTTGGCAAGCATGGGAAATCCCTTTGTCTCCAACTGAACAGTGAAACCATCTTCAAATTCAGAAAGTTCTCAGCACAGAACATTCTAAGGGGAGAAAATAAGCGGTGGTGTAGAGGCCAACCCACAGTTCAGCTAGTTAACCAACAAGGACACAGGGACAGTCCAGGCCAGGAAAAGCAATACCTGAGCCGGCCAGCAGAGTGACTATGCCAACACTGTGGAACAAAGTGCTCCCACAGGTGAGATCAATGTCCAGCAATTTCAGCCCAATGCTCTCAGTGCAGCAGGATTAGACGCTATGGCAAACTGTGCAGGGCAAAAACTCTGGAATGCACAGAAGGCCTAAAGATGATCCATGAGGTCGAGACTGCAAGTCCGGAAGACACACAGTCAGGCTTCTTGGGTGAGGTTGAAGATCTTTGTTTTTCATTTTGGAATGCAGACGTTTCTGTCAATGGCCATTTAACAAATTTAAATTAGACACAGGAGCCAGTGTGACAGTCCCAATGGACAAATAACCATGGCTAAATCATCTCCGGCTTCAAACAACAGACACCCCACTCTATGGGCCCGGAGGAATCTGACTTCCAGTCAGAGGCATGATTCTGGCACCACTAAGGTTTGGTGGCAAACAAACCTTCAAGCTGATGTTCGTCATCTGCAACCAGTCTTTCTCTTTCCTGAGAAGAGATGCATGTGCAGCGCTGGATCTCCTCAAAACAGCAGAAGATGTCAAGACAACCACTGCCATTAATCATACAGAACTGCAAGTTCCCAAGTACTAAAAAAAGTGTCTTGACTTCAGCTCTGAACTGTCTTCTCTCTTTCCGGAGCAGGGTTGTCCATTCTTGTTACAGCTGCTCGAAAGCCTTCAATAGTCAGACCAGCTAACCACCCAGGAGGTAACCGTGATGCCTCCAGCGGACGATGTAAAAGAGAATGACCAGCAGCCTGGTAACCTTCAACCTCCGGCTCCGGCGACAGTGCAGCAGGTCAACACTGAAATCACCGAACATATGCTGCAACCCCCAGCCAACATGCCAAAGCCACGAAAGGTGCTGGAACCTGGTAGCAGTAGTCCATTGCTGACAGTGAAATGCAGAGGTGAGCGTTCCACTAAACCTTATTCTAGTCACTCACCAAGTCTCCCCAGGCAACACCTTCCAAATACATAACTACTACCATCTAGAAGGACAAGGGCAGCAGATAGATGTGAACACCACCACCTGGAAGTTCCTCTCCAAGTCACTCACCATCCTGACTTGGAAATATATCCCCGTTCCTTCACTGTCGCTGGATCAAAATCCTGGAACTCCCTCCCTAACAGCACTGTGGGTGTACCTACACCACATGGACTGTAGCAGTTCAAGAAGGCAGCTCACCACCACCTTCTCAAGGGCAACTAGGGATGGGCAATAAATGCTGGCCCAGCCAGCAAAGCCCACATCCCATGAATGAATGAAAGAAAGCCATAGGAATGCTCATCGTTCACTGAAGGGTTATTGCCACCACCCACACGACGATGTAAAGAAGCAAAAAAAACTACAAGGAGATGAATAGAATTATATGTAAGATAGCACATGATTCACGCCAAGGGTCAGTGTGGTGTGGATCAGAGCCACGTGCAGACCTAAGCATGGAGACAGCTCCTAGCTTGTACCCTCTACTGTATATTTGCAAGTACTTTTAGTAGTTAATAAAGACTCACAGTTAACCCGCTAGACTACAAAGACTTTATCAAATGTACTGAGATATAACTAACACCACACAACCCATACGACTACAAAGACTTCTTCAGACCTACCGAACTGTAACCAACACTTACCTCTGCAAAGACATAAGTGGAGAAGCAAATGGTTTCAGCAGCTGAGGTGGCTGATGATTAGGAGCTTGTCCACAAGCTTTTACCACTAGAGAAACCCTTTTTCTGTCACCCCCACAGCCAAAAAGGATAGAAGGTAGGAGGGTGAAAGGAAGGCCAAGAGCAAAGGGCCAGAAGGGAAAGCTGGGAACACAAAGGGGGTCCACTCCTCAGGCCAAAAAGGGACATGCTGACAGTAGCAGTGATCCCCAGAAAGCTATGTCTTTCAAATGCAACAAGATAGGACACCTTCATGTTGATTGTTGGAAGTTATGGGGAAGCCCGTAGGGTTTGTCAGGGTACACCAGGTCAGTGCAGGAGAAGGGGCCCTCACAGAAAGCACAGCTGACAAAACTATGGCTCTGACCACAACAGTAAGTCCAGGTAAAAACACTGCTGTGCGAGTGGGTGAGGCGAACAAGATCCATGCAAGTTACTGGGATTCCTTGTTTAAAGAAAAACTGACTCCCTACCCCTCAAGAAAGGCAGGTAACCCATAGTCATACTTAGGGATACAGGTGCCAACCAAACACTTTTGCAGTGGAAAGGCATAACCTTTGACCAGAGAGTGTTTTGAATGCCAAAGTTTTAGTTTAAGGTATCGGGAGAGAGTATATACCTATAACTTTATACCGGGTGCACCTGGAGTGTGACTTAGTGGCTGGGCTGGTAACTGTGGGGATTGTCCTTAGTTTACTTGTGGATGGGGCTGACTTGCTCCTCAGGCATGTCTTGGCAGGGGTGAAGGTAATGTAGTCTCAGAGAGACCAAGTGAGGTCAAGGATACAGAGCAGTTACAGATAAGCTTCCTGGCATTTTCACCGTCTGTGTAATGATCAGGTCAATGATCAAACAAGCCCTGGCCTTGGAGGCTAAATTGGCACCACAGACAGATGCCTCTGCCATCTGGCTATCTGAAACTTTTTTCTGGAGATTTGGATGACCGAAGGGAAGTGATAAGCAGATCTCCCCTGGTCCAGGCCCAGCAAACTGACCCAAATTTAAAAAGTTAGCACAAACTGCCCAAACTGAAGCTGAAGCAGAGGGAGTTCTGGACTGCTACTATTTAAAAAATGGGGGCAGTTGAGGAAATGGAGACCATCCCCTCACAGACCTGTGGGCAAAGTGTGGATGTTGGTGCTACCCAGGTACCCTAGGGAGATATTGAGGATAGCCCACAAAATCCCAATGGCTGGGCATGTGGTTATCTAGAAGACACAAGCCCACATAAGCCTCATTCTTATTGGCCATGCCTCCACAAGGACATGGAGCAGTTCTGTAAAACATGCCACATATGCCAGATTGTGGGGAAAATCCAACCTGTAATAAAACCAGCATCCCGGATTCCTATACCAGCTTTTGGGGAACCATTCAGCAGGGCATTGGTAGATTGTGTGGTGACCCTGCCAAAAACAAAAGGCACCAGTCTATCCTCACTATTTTGGATGTGGCTATCCAGCTGCCAAAGGCTACCCCAGTGAGAACCACATCTGCCAAGATAATAGCGGAGAAGTTAACCCAGTTCTTCACAAAGTTCGGATTACCAGCTGAGATACAGTCCAGTCGGATCAGGGCACAATTTTATGTCGGAATAATTCGGAAAGTCATGAGTAATCTGGGTGTAACCCAGCTAAAGTCCTCAGCCTACCACCCATTGTCACAAGGGGTTTTTGAAAGGTACCATCAGGCCCTCAAGATGATGTTCAAGGCATACTGCCATGAGTATCCCCATATGGGGCAAAGGGCTGGGATTTCACCTGTTTGCCATACAGGATTCACCCAATGAGTCCACTGGCTTTAGTCCCTTTTTTAAAATTCATTTACAAGATGTGAGCTTCACTGGCTGGGCCAGCATTTATTGCCCATCCCTAGTTGCCCTTGAGAAGGTGGTGGTGAGCTGCCTTCTTGAGCCGCTGCAGTCCATGTGGTGTAGGTACACCCACTGTGCTGTTAGGGAGTTCCAGAATTTTGACCCAGCGACGATGAAGGAACGGTGATATATTTCCAAGTTAGGATGGTGAGTGACTTGGAGAGGAACTTCCAGGTGGTGGTGTTTCCTTTTGACTTAGTTTATAGACATAAGGTAAGAAGTCCTCTGAAACTAATCAAGGAAAAGTTCTTAGAGCAAAGGGATGAATCTTCTATGTTAGATTACATATCTGTGTCCCAGGAGACGCTCAAAAGAGATTATAACATGGCCCAGGAGCCACATCAAAACTTTAGACAGCCAGGAAAAGACAAGCAGACAAGAATGCCAAGACTTGAACATTTCAGCCAGAGGACCCTGTGTTAGTATCACTACCCTTACAGGGTGAATCGCTGGAAGCCCAGTTTAGTAGCCCATACAGAGCAGTAAAGAGGACTTGCAAGGTGAACGTGGGTATCGCTTGTTACTCACAATAAGAGTTTGGAGCTCTTAGAGGGAGGTTACATGATCCAGCCCTTAAGTGTAAAAAAAGAAACTGGATTTTTATATTATCAGAAAGAGACTGCTGCAGAGACAATAGTCTTACCCCATTTCTCTTTATTCTGAAACCTCTCTCATCAAAATTAAGCAGTTTGTGATTTGAAAAACCCACTAGAAGACTTCATTGCTGCAAACTGAAAGATCTTAAAGGAGAATTCTGAATCAACCAGCCATGACTGCAGACCAACTTCTCCTCTGTAGAAAGGGATACATCAGCTATAAAAAGCTTCTGGAAAATTGTGAATATTTTATTTTTCTGACTATATATGTTACTTGGCCAAGTTTTTAAGCTACATACAAACTTACAAATTAGGAGCAGGAGTCAGCCACTCAGCCCCTCAAGTCTGCTCCGCCATTCAATAAGATCATGGCTGATCTGGATGTAACCTCAACCCCACATTCCTGCCTACCTCTGATAACCTTTTACCCCCTTGTTAATCATGAATCTACCTAACTCTGCCTTAAAAATATTCAAAGACCACTGTCTTTTGAGGAAGAAAGTTCCAAAGACTCACAAAGCTCTGTGAGAAAATAAATTCTTCTCATCTCTGTCTTAAATGAGAGGCCCCTTATTTTTAAACAGTGACCCCTAGTTCTAGATTCTCCCACAAGAGGAAACATCCTCTCCACATCCACCCTTCAAAACACCTCAGGATATTAAAGGTTTCAATAAAATCGCCTCTTACTCTTCTAAACTCCAGTGGATACAAGCCTAACCTGTCCAGCCTTTTCTCATAAGATAACCCACCCATTCCAGGAATTCATTTGGTAAAACTTCTCTGAATTGCTTCTAATGCATTTACATCTTTCCTTAAATAAGGAGACCAATACTGTACACAATACTCCAGATATGGTCTCACCAGTGCCCTGTATAACTGAAATATAACCTCCCTACTTTTGTATTCAATTCCCCTCACAGCAAATGATAATATTCTACTAGCTTTCCTAATTACCTGCTGTATCTACATACTAACCTTTTGTGTTCCATGCACTAGGACACCCAGATCCCTCTGAATCTCAGAGCTCCTCAATCTCTCACCATTTCGATAATAAGCATCTTTTTTAATCTTCCTGCCAAAATGGACAATTTCACATTTTCTCACATTATAACTTCCTTTGCCAGGGTGAGACGAATGATGTACCACAGGGATCAGTGTTGGGGCCACAACTTTTTACAATTTATATAAGTGATTTGGATGAAGGGGTGGATGGGATGATTGCCAAATTCGCTGATGACACAAAGATAAACAGGGCAGTAAGTTGTGAAGATGACATAAGCAGGCTCCAAAATGACATGGATAGGTTAAGTGAGTGGGCAAAGATCTGGCAAATGGAGTATAATGTGGGAAAATGTGAAATTGTCCATTTTGCCAGAAAGAATAAAAAAGAAGCTTACTATCGAAATGATGCTCACATTGTTAACTCTTTTATTTAAATATCTATAGAAACTCTTATGATCCATCTTTATATTACTAGCTAGCTTTCTCTCATACTCTAATTTTTCCCTCCTTATTAATCACTTTGGCATTCTTTGCTGTTCCTTATATTCTGTTCAATCTTCTGATCTGCAACCAGTTTTTGCATGATTATATGCTTTTTATATGCTCTTTTTATATGCTTTTTAAGTTTGATACTGTCTTTAACTTTTCTAGTTACCCACATTTGCTGGGCTCTCCCCTTGGAATTTTTTTTCTCATTGGAATGTATATATTTTGTGTATTCTGAAATATCCTTTTAAATGTCTGCCACTGAACTTCTCTTGGCCTATCCCTTAGCCTCCTTTGCCAGTTCACTTTAGCTAGCTCTGCTCTCACGCCCTCATAATTGCCCTTATTTAAGTTTAAAATACTAGTCTTGGACACACTCATTTCTCTCTCAAAATGTATGTAAAATTCAGTCATATTATGATCGCTGCTACCTAAGGATGTCTTCACCAGGAGGTTATCAATTAATCCTATCTCATTGCTCAATACCAGGTCTAGTACAGCCTGCTCTCTGGTTGGCTCCAGAATGTGCTGTTCTAAGAAACTACCCCAAAAACATTCTATGAACTCCTCAGCCACGCTACCTTTGCCCATCTGATGTTTCCAGTCTATATGTAGATTAAAATCCCCCATGATTATTGCTGTATCTTTCTGACAAGCTCCCATTATCTCTTCTTTTATACTCTGTCCTACTGTGTAGTTACAATTAGGGGCCTGTACACCACTCCCACAAGTGACTTCTTGCCTTTATCATTCCTCATCTCAACCCAAGCTGCTTCTACATCCTGCTTTCCTGAACTTAGGTCATCCCTCTCTAATGTGCTACTGCCATCATTAGTTAACAGAGCCACCTCTCCACCTTTTCCCCACTCCCTGTCCTTCTTAAATGTCACATAACCTTCAATATTCAGGTGCCAATCTATGCAATCTTGTAGCCATGTCCCTATAATTGCTATCAGATCATAATTATTTATTTCTATTTGCACTATCAGTTCATCTGTTTTGCTTTGAATGTTATGTGCATTTAGATACAGAGTCTTTAGTTTTGTCCTTTTATTATTTTTGTAGCATCTAGCCTTATCTGCTGATTTACTCTTACAGTTGTACTCTCTGTCCCTTCCTGTCACAGTCTGTTTATCATTTCCCATATTAATACCTGTCTTTCTTGCCTTGTCTCTACTCTTTGGTTTACCGCATCTTTGATACTCTGCAGAGTTTTATCTGTTTTTTGTGCATGCTTGGAGTATTGTCTGTGTTGTTTTTGCATTAGTGGGTAGTTGGACATATTTATACATTTTAAACCTTTTGTTAATAATTTCCGCATCTTGACCTGAGTGAGTTTTAGCAATAAAACAAACTCTTTACTCGTTAAATTAAGGAACCTGGCTGGCTTATTTCTTGCACCGAGCTACACACAGTTAAATATATATTACATTGGCAATATCACCTCTTTTTCAAATTCAAACTCTGTTATAACCAACTCAGGATTGGACAAAGAGGAGAGTGGTTTCACCCTGCTGACCTGGGCGGACCAGAGCCAAGGGTTTTGAATGTGCAGCTCAACACTATTGTTCGATGTCGGGCAGCTGATTGTCCATTTGTGGTTTGCCTGATGATGTCATTTATCTTATAATGTGGAAGACAAATCTAAAAGTAAAAAAGAACAGCAATATAAAGTAGCCATATAGGCGATAAATGGATTCAAAGGAAAGTAATTGTTGCATTCAGATGATGCTTAACACAAGCTAACCTGCTGGGAAAAGATTCTGTAAAGATTTTTTTTTCCTAACCAATGGATCAGGCAAAACTCCAGAATCCTCAGCTAACCTTACAGGCTGAATTATTCATCCAAGAGTGATTGCTCCTTTTAAAGTAACATTTTTGTGATTCCAGAAGCTCAGAAACCATTATGTTCAGCAGAACCTTCAGTCACCTTAAACTATAGTTAATCCTTATAACCATTACTGTTCTTCTTTAGCATTTATGCATCCAACATTCTTTTTTATTATTTCTGAATATCCTTTTCATTTTTAGGGCTTTTCCGTGTTAGTCTGCATTTAACTATATTTTATCTTTTTTGGCCTAATGTAGATGTGCTGTTTTTACAGATTTTCTTTTTGTCATTTACGTTAATTTGAACGGACAGAGTAACAGGAGCGGGATGATGTCTAACAATACAATACGCTTCATGATTGTGGGAAAGTGAGGAACCCTGTGCCTTTAAGAGAATGCAAGTGTACTGATTATGTGACAGCAGAGACCAATCACTGTACAGCATGGGCAACTGGGAACTGCAAGTCTAGTTCTGAAGGCTTCTGAGTGAGTACATATGATCTGCTGCTCTGCCCTATATTTTGATAAACCATTACTGTTCACTCTTACATCAGTCTCTCCCCATTATTGATTGCAAGCAGTAATTGATGAGAACATAGGAAGGCGTGCAGTTAGAGTTCGGCTGGCCAATGAACTCATTTACCCAAAACATAAAAGTGGTGGAAAATAATAGCCTATAATATTTGGTGCCACATTGCTGCCTTCACACTACTTTTAAAATAAAATATTCTCCCAAGTTGTGAAACAACTGGCTAGTATCTTTCCCCAGTTGGGAATAACACCCAAATTGCTACCAAGGGAACTTTCCTTCAAATGTTCTCTCCTCTTCTAAAACAAATGACTCAAGTTGTGGAACCTGCTTCATGAGTGCCAGACATCCTGTGTTGCTTTATTTCATGGGTGGAATCTGCCATTCTCGGCGGGTGTCTCTCTCGCTGCCTGGAAAAGCAGTGAGACACCTGTTCCCGCTCTGAGGAGGAAAGCCCACCAGTCAAGCAGAGAGCGCTGGGCCTCCCCCTCCAGACTGAGGGCCCTGGAAAACAACTTCACACCTGCCAAGAGCTAGCAGCCAATCAGAGGCCAGCAGCTCTTGTACTCGGCAGCGCCACGGAGGAGGCTGTGGCTGCTGCCGGAACAACACCCCAGAGTCCCCAGATCATAGAATGATCCTGGAAAAGAGGGGGGCGGGAGTCTCGAGGGGCGTGGGTCATGAGGAGAGGGGTGTTAGCAACAAGGGCAATGCCCCATGCCCATGCCCCCAATCAGATTAGTGCAGATTGAGGGAACCTCCACCCCTCCAGCTGAGATGCAACCAGCGCAGTAGTTACTGGTCGTACAGCCCACCTGTCCCAGGCCCCCCTGTCCCAGGCCCCCCTGTCCCAGGCCCCCCTGTCCCAGGCCCCCCTGTCGCAGGCCCCCCTGTCCCAGGCCCCCCTGTCCCAGGCCCCCCTGTCCCAGGCCCCCCTGTCGCAGGCCCCCCTGTCCCAGGCCCCCCTGTCCCAGGCCCCCCTGTCCCAGGCCCCCCTGTCCCAGGTCCCCCTGTCCCAGGCCCCCCTGTCCCAGGCCCCCCTGTCCCAGGCCCCCCTGTCCCAAGCCCCCCTGTCCCAGGTCCCCCTGTCCCAGGCCCCCCTGTCCCAGGTCCCCCTGTCCCAGGCCCCCCTGTCCCAGGCCCCCCTGTCCCAGGTCCCCCTGTCCCAGGTCCCCCTGTCCCAGGCCCCCCTGTCCCAGGCCCCCCTGTCCCAGGCCCCCCTGTCCCAGGTCCCCCTGTCCCAGGCCCCCCTGTCCCAGGCCCCCCTGTCCCAGGTCCCCCTGTCCCAGGCCCCCCTGTCGCAGGTCCCCCTGTCCCAAGCCCCCCTGTCCCAGGTCCCCCTGTCCCAGGCCCCCCTGTTCCAGGCCCCCCTGTGGCAGACCTGCCTGGAGCTCAGAAGATCCCAGTGTAGACGGGAAGAGTCTTTAAGTGGTCGTTGTTTGGCCGCTTAAGGGACTCAAGCGGAGGTAGGGCCACAAGGTTGACCATGGGCCTTCCAGCCTAGAACTTACTTCCCGGGCATTAGCCGCAATGCCAACCCACCAAATTCTCAGGCCCGCCTGCCTCCTTCATGGCCTCTCCTGTGGGAGCCACAAGATTCTGTCCTTCTGCCCATCTCCTCTGAGCCTAGATATGTTGAGTGCTTTTTATCACATAAACCAGTCTTATTATCAAATTTACAGATTAACTCTTGAAACAGTTAAACTCCAGAACACACATGGGCTCATATTTGAAATGTTAAATGAGTAACCATTAAGAATTCTAGTGTATATTCATTTCTTCCACTTGTTACTTTCATAATTCTACTTTTGAGGCAATTGGTGCACTGTTCAACCTTTAAACTATAACACAGTAACTTTCATTCATTTAGCACTTTTAACACAGTAAAATATTGCAAAGTTGTTCACAAGACACATTATCAACAAAGAAGGACATTGAGCCACTTAAAGAAATAGGACTGATGATCAAAAGCTTAGTCAAACCGGTAAATTCTAAGGAGTGCCTTAAAGAAGGAAAGCAATGTAGAGAGTCAAGAACATTTAGGGAGGGAATTGCAGAGTTTAAGGCCTTGGAAACTGAAGGCACGACAGTCAATGCTGGAGCGTTGATATCAGGATCACTCAAAAAGCCAGAATTGGGGAAGTGCAGAGGTCTCAGAGGGGGATGGGCCTGGAGTTCAATCAATTTAAACTTTGTCCCCACTCAATGTCCATAAGCACTGACATCCTGCAGTGGGCTCACTGAGTAATGACCAGGGATAAAACCCTGATTGGCTTCTTTCCCTTTCCATAGCCCAGATCCATTGAAACCAATTGTAGCCCCTCATTGACATCCTTGCTGAGATTAATTACTCAGCAAAGATTGGGATTCAAACTCACTATACAGTATAGTTTTTTTGGTTAATACAGATACAGGAGAGATGTAAAACAGGCTGCTGATTGTGCAATAATGTAGAACTGTTCATAGCCAAAGTCAAGATTTACCACCGTGTTTCTGATGCAGCTTAGAAAAATGTTGGGATTGTAGAAATAGAAAATTTTGTTGAATTACTTATGTATATTGTACTCGGATTTGACCAATATAAATATTGTACACCAGATGATTATCTACAATTGCTTATGCAAAATGAAAATATAAATATAAATGCGCTTATGTACCATATTGTAGCAGCTACTTTTTTTCACAGAGTAAGGATAACCCAGTGCAGCCACAGGGTCATCAAAAATACATCAGCAGTCACCTCACCAACTTTATTAAACCCGAGCCCTAGTTATTTTATTTAGAAGTCTGTACAATTTCCTATGGGAGAACTGGTCACATTCATCTAGTCTAGTTTTGACTGAAAAGCAGGAATAAAACTTAGGAAAGATAGTCATTGCCTGACATTTATGTAGTGTGCATATTACTTGCCACTTATTAGCCCAAGCCTGAAGGTTGTAAAGGTCTTGCAGCATATGGACATGAACTGAGGAGTTCTGAATATTGCTGAACATTGTGCAATCATCAGCAAACATCCCCACTTCTGACCTTATGATGGAAGGAAGGTCATTGATGAAGCAGCTGAAGATGGTTGGGCTGAGGGCACTACCCTGAGGAACTCCTGCGGTGATGTCCTGGAGCTGAGATGACTGACCTCCAACAATCACAGCCATCTTCCTTTGTGCTCGGTATGACTCCAACCAGTGGAGAGTTTTCCCCCTGATTCCCATTGACTCCAGTTTTGTCAGGGCTCCTTGATACCACACTCGGTCAAATACTGCCTGGATATCAAGGGAAGCCACTCTCACCTCACCTCTTGAAATATTGCAATGATAAGATATTAGCTCAACTAAACTTGCACCAATATGCAATAATATGGTGAATAGAGATTCATAGAACCTGATTCAATACTTGTTCCTGGAATTCTCTTCAAATTATGTTTCAATTTCTTACTACAGTAGTATTTAAGAGATTGATATTTCTAGCACACACATAAAATGCAATGAGCAGACGAGATATTGAGAATAATTCAGCACATGTCATCAGTGTTGAGACATACTTTTA
>NC_135893.1:108413709-108556209 GCF_964194155.1 Cetorhinus maximus
CCATTCTACGGGGAGTTAACACTTCATGGGGCAGAAGCCACACCTTCAGTCCATCATATCAAGCCACAGAAGTCCAAGTACTGTCCAAGTCAGAGTAAGCAATCCATGATCCAACCTGCTGAGTGACCTTGCAGCTCTGCAGTGCAAAGCACCTTCACAGGAAAGACCAATGCCCTGTGAGTACTGCCCGCTGCTTCCATTGTCCGGACAGGGTCATTTTGGGAGGCTGTGCAAGCCAAGACCCCAGCACCACACAGGCAACCCGAAAGTCATCTACAAGGTCGAGGCCAGTGACCCAAAAGACACACAGCCTTTCTTCTTGGGTGAAATCAAAGGGTGCAGCTCTTTGTTCTGGAATGTGGATTTCATGGTGAATGACCATCTAACCAACTTTACGTTGTACCCGTCCTGTCCGATAAGATTCCATGGCATAAAGACCACCAGCTTCAACTGACAGACACTCCATGCAGCAGGAGCTCCACCTGCTGGTAAAAGGCATTCTGCAGGCTACTCTGTCATCGGGGAGAAGAACAATTCAAGCAGCCCACTTTGTAATCCCCAAACTGGACAACTTGCTGCTAAGCCTCAATGCATGTATTGTTTGTTAGTATGAGGTGAGATTAGTACGATAGCAAGAAGGGATCGGAAGATGCAGAATCCATATGGATGGAGGTAAGAAATAACAAGGGGAAGAAGACACTGGTGGGAGTAGTCTATAGGCCCCCTGACAGTAGCTATACTGTAGGACAGAGAATAAATCAGAAGATAATGAGGGCATGTGAAAAAGGCAGCACATTAATCATGGGTGACTTTAATCTTCATGTAGGTTGGGATAATCAAATTGGCAGAGGTATAGCCACAAGCAAGAATTCATAGTGTATTTGGCACAGTTTCCTAGAACAATATGTTGTGAATCCAACCAGGGATCAGGCTATTTTGGGTCTGGTAATGTGTAATGAAGCAGGTTTAATACGTGCTCTGAGTAAAAGATCCCCTAAGAAACAGTGACCATAACATGGTAGCATTTAGCATTCAGTTTGAGAGTGAGAAGCTCGGGTCAGAAACAACTGTGATAAACATAAATAAGGGTAATTACAATGGAATGAAGGCAGAGTTGGCTAGAGTGGACTGGGAAAGAAAGTTAGCAGAAAAGACGGTTGATGAACAAGGGCAGACATTTAAGAAAATAGTTTATGACTCACAGCAAAGGTATATCCCAGTGAGGAAGAAGGATTCTAGGAAGTGGATAAACCAACCATGGTTAAACAAGGAAGTTAAGGACAGTATCAAATTGAAAGAAGAAACATACAATGTGGCAAAGATTAGTGGTAACCAAAGGATTGGGAAAGCTTTGAAAGCCAACAAAAGATGACCAAAGAAAAAATAAAGAGGGAGAAAATAAACTTTAAGGATAGACTAGCAATTAATATAAAAATGGACAGTAAGAGCTTTAAATATATGAAAAGGAAGAGAGACACCAAAGTGAGTATAGGCCCCTTAGAGATTGAGGCTGGGGAAATAATAATGGGGAACCAGGAAATGGCAGAGGAGTTGAATAAATACTTTGCATCAGTTTTCACGGTAGAAGATACTAATAGCATTCCAAAAATACTAAATACTCAAGGGGCAAAAGGGGGAGGGGGGGAGGAAATAAATATAATATCTATCACTAGAGAAAAAGTACTAGGGAAACTAATGGTGCTAACGGCCGATAAGTCCCCTGGACCTGATGGGTTGCATCCTAGGATATTAAAGGAAGTAGCTGCAGAGATAGTGGATGCACTGGGAGTAATCTTCCAAGAATCCTTAGATTCTGGAAAAGTCCCAGAGGATTGGAGAATGGCCAATGTAACACCCTTATTCAAAAAGGGAGACAAAAAACAGGTAACTATCGGCCAGTTAGCTTAACATGTGTCACTGGGAAAATGTTAAAGTCCATTATAAAGGATGTAATAGCAGAGCATTTAGAAATTCAGGATATAATTAAGCAGAGTCAGTATGGCTTCATGAAGGGGAAATCATGCCTGACAAATTTATTAGAATTCTTTGAGGAGGTAACAAGCAGGATAAATAAAGAGGAACCAGCAGTTGTAATATATTTGGATTTCCAAAAGGCATTCGATAAGGTACTGCACATAAGGCTGCTTACTAAGATGAGCCCATGTTGTTGAGGATAGTATATTCACATGAATAGAGGGTTGGCTAACTAATAGAAGACAGAGTTGGAATAAGGGGGGCATTTTCAGGATGGCAACCTGTAACTAGTGGAGTGCCACAGGGATCAGTGCTGGAGCCACAGTTATTTGCAATATATATTAATGACTTAGATGAGGGAAATGAATGTACTATCGCCAAGTTTGCAGATGACACAAAAATATGTGGGAAGGCAAGTGGTGAGGGGGACACAAAGAATCTACAGAGGGATATAGACAGGTTAAGTGAATGGGCAAAAATTTGGCAGTTGGAATATAGTGTGGGAAAATGTGGTAGTAATTGGCCAGGTTGGAATTGTCCTGATTTTTGTGTACATGACATACCTGAGCAATTTTCCACATAACCGGATAGATGTCAGTGCTGTAGCTGTACTGGAACAGTTTGGCTAGGGGCGCGGCCAGTTCTGGAGCGCAAGTCTTCAGTACAATTGCCGGAATATTGTCAGGGCCCATAGCCTTTGCAGTATCCAGTGCCTTCAAACGTTTCTTGATATCACATAGAATGAATCGAATTGGCTGAAGACTGGCATCTGTGATGCTGGGGACCTCCGGAGGAGGCCGAGATGGATCATCCACTTGACACTTCTGGCTGAAGATTGCTGCAAATGCTTCAGCCTTATCTTTTGCACTGATGTGCTGGACTCCTCCATCATTGAGAATGGGGATATTTGTGGAACCTCCTCCTCCAGTGAGTTTTTAAATTGTCCATCACCATTCACGACTGGATGTGGCAGGGCTGCAGAGCTTAGATCTGACCCGTTGGCTGTGGTATTGCTTAGCTCTGTTTATCACTTGCTGCTTATGCTGTTTGGCACACAAGCAGCCCTGTGTTATAGCTTCACCAGGTTGACATCTCATTTTTAGGTATGCCTGGTGCTGCTCCTGGCATGCCCCACTGTACTCTTCATTGAACCAGGGTTGATCCCCTGGCTTGATGGTAATGGTAGAGTGGGGGATATGCTGGGCCATGAAGTTACAGATTGTGTTTGAATACAATTCTGCCACTGCTGATGGCCCACAGCACCTCATGGGTGCCCAGTCTTGAGTTGCTAGATCTGTTTGAAATCTATCCCATTTAGCACAGTGTTAATACCACACAACATGGTAGAGGGTATCCTCAATGTGAAGGCGGGACTTCGTCTCCACAACGACTGTGCGGTGGTCACTCCTACCGATACTGTCATGGGCAGGTGCATCTGCTGCAGGCAGGTTAATGAGGATGAGGTCAAGTATGTTTTTCTCTCTTGTTGGTTCCCTCACCACCTGCCGCAGACCCAGTCTAGCAGCTCTGTCCTTTAGGACTCAGCCAGCTCGATCAATAGTAGTGCTACCGAGTCAGTCTGGGTAATGGACATTGAAGTCCCCCACCCAGAGCACATTCTGCGCCCTTGTCCCCCTCAGTGCTTCCTCCAAGCGGTGTTCCAGCTGAGGGAGGGCGGTACATGGAAGTTTCCTTGCCCATGTTTGACCTGATGCCATGAGACTTCATGGGTTCCAGAGTCAATGTTGAGGACTCCCAGGGCAAATTATTCCCGACTGTATACCACTGTGCTGCCACCTCTGCTGGGTCTGTCCTGCAGGTGGGACAGGACATACCCAGGGATGGTGATGGTGGAATCTGGGACATGATCTGTAAGGTATGATTCCATGATTATAACTATGTCACGCTGTTGTTTAACTAGTCTGTGAGACAGTTCTCTCAATTTTGGCACTATCCCCCAGATGTTTGAGACTTTGCAGGGTCGACAAGGCTGGGTTTTCCATTGTCGTTACTGGTGCCTTGGATGATGTCGGGTGCTCCATCCGGTTTCATTCCTTTTTATTGACTTTTTAGAGAGCATTTAAGAGTGAACCACGTTACTGTGGATCTGGAGTCACATATCGGCCAGGCCACGTGAAGATAGGAGATTTCCTTCCCTAAAGGACATTAGCGAACCAGGTGGCTTTTAATGACAATCGACAATGGTTTTATGGTCATCATTAGACCTTTAATTGCAGATTTTTATTGTATTTAAATTCCACCATCTGCCATGGTAAAATAAAACCTAAGAATGCACCAATAGTCAAGACCATATGTTACAAAGATAACAAAAAGATAAAACTAAAGGCTCTGTATCTGAATTCATGTGGCATTCATAACAAAGAAAATGAATTGATAGTACACATTGAAGTAAATAATTATGATCTGATAGCCATTATGGAGACATGGCTGCAGGATGACAAGGATTGGGTCCTGAATATTGAGGGACTATTGAGGGACTATTGAATATGACATTCAAGAAGAATAGGAAGCCAGGTAAAAGTGGAGGTGTAGCACTGTTAATCAAGGATGGCACTTGTGTAATAGTTAGAGATGACCTTGGTTCAGGAGATCAGGATATAGATCAGTTTGGGTGGAGATGAGGAATAGGAGGGGAAAGAAGCCACTAGTGGGAGCGGTCTACAGGCCCCCTAACAATAACCACAATTTAGGACAAAGTATGCAAGAAGAAATGTTGGGTGCTTGTGATAAAGGGGCAGAAATAATCATGGGTGATTTTAATCTACACAAGCTGGAAAAATCAGATTGGCAGGAGTGGCCTGGATGAGGAGTTCATAGAATGATTTTGAGATAGTTTCTTAGAGCAGCACATTCTGGAACCAACCAGGGAGCAGCCTATATTTGACTTGATATTGTGTAATGTGACAGGGTTAATTAATGAACAAATATTTTGCATCTCTCTTCACTATAGAGGATACAAAAAACATTCCAGTAATAGCTGTAAATCAGGAGGTGGAAGTGAGAGAGGAACTTGGTGAAATTACAATCACTAGGGAAGTGGTATTGAGCAAACTGATGGAGCTGACAAGTCTCCAGGTCCTAATGGACTTCATCGTAGGGTCTTAAAAGAGGTGGTTAATGAGTTAGTAGATGTGTTGGTGTTAATTTTCCAAAATTACCTGGATTCTGGAATGGTTCCATCAGATTGGAAAATAGTGAATATAACCCCTCTCTTCAAGAAGGGAGTGGGGCAGAAAACAGGAAACTAGAGGCAGTTAGCTTGACGTCTGTCATGGGGAAGGTATTAGAATCGATCATTAAGGAGGTTATAGCTGGGCACATAGAAAAACACAAGGTAATTGGGAAGAGTCAGCATGGTTTTGTGAAAGGGAAATCATGTTTGACCAATTAATTGGAGTTCTTTGAAGGAGTAACATGCGCAGTGGATAAAGGGGAGCCTGTAGATGTGCTGTACTTAGATTTCCAAAGGCATTTATCATGAAAATATAATAGTTTTCATAATATTATTGTGATTTATTGTAAAAGTGGTTTATAATGGGGTTCAGATTTGTGTTTGTGTGTGTGTGTGAGAGAGAGAGAGAAAGAGAGAGAGAGAAAGAGAGAGATGGCCTGATGCTTTTGAGTCATCAAAAAGAAGCTAAGTTTGAAATGCTAAATACGTAAACATGGCTTAAGTTTTAGAATGTGACGTGTAAGGAAAACTTGCATTTTTAGAAAAAACAGAGTCGTTTGAATTTCAAAGTGATGGTAAGATGTTAGACCTACCCAGAAGAAGCTAAACCAAACAGTGTTTATTTTTCCCAAAGGTTACTGATAAAAATTAACACTATGAAAGATTTATATTGTGACAAAAGTAAAGTTGCAAAAACATATGCGAACTATGGAATTTACATTAAAAAGGGAGAGACATGTATAAAGGAGATGAGGCTGTGTGTCAGAGAGGAAGGAATTCTGAGATCTAACACAAGTGTGAACAGCCTCCAGCCTCTGTGCATCAAGTTGCTGTCTACAGGAACCGAAGCTGAGAAAATTCACTTTGAATTCCACTGTCCAGGGTATTGTGTTGCTTTGCCTGGGTCTATTTAAATCTATTTGTTTTTCTACTGTTGCCTTAACAGGGGTGTAACTGAGAGCCAGATTAATTAGGGGTTTTAGGAGTTATTATAGTAGTAATTTGTAGATCTATGTATGTGCTTGAAAACTTTTATTTTGTCAATAAATGTTTAATTTAGTTTTCTAAAAACCTTGGAAGTCACGGCAGTCTTATTACTTCTGAATTCAGGGCACGCATCTTGAAATAAAATACGAATCGCAAAACAATTGTCACCGTGTGATCAAATTTCTCTTGTGAATTTGATCTACCAGCACACGTCATCTGTCAGGTCATCACAAAACTGGGGGCCCCTCATGGATATATTTGAAATTCCTTGATTGGTTTGGGGTTTTGAATCTTAAGGTTACGAGTATGAAAGGCAGTGTGAACTCAGGAGTTGGATACGGGTATTAAAGATAGAGATGACACATGCAGCTCTTAGAGAAGTAGTTCTTTTGGAAGAATTTAAAGATTAAATTCCTTTGGTAGTGAGAACTCAAGTGGAGGAAGAGAGGATTAAAACAGTAAGGCAGCAGAGATAACGGATGATTAGGAGTTAGATCATAGAACTAAACCTTTCTTTTGTCGCCCTTTTAAAGCAGCGAAGGTGAAAGGAAGGTGGGTAGTCAAGGAAGAGAAGGAGTAGGTGGAAATTTCCAGGAAGTTTTTTCTCAGACTAAAAAGGAAGATGCTGAGAGTAGAAGTGACACGTGGAAATTGAGGTGTTTTCATTGTTAAAAAGTTGGGCACACGAAGTCAGTGTTAAGAAAATTACAGGGAAAATCTGTTGGGCTTATTGGGATTCAGTAAAGTTCTGGAAGTAAAAGTACCGTGGTTTCTGATGTTCAGGCACAGGAAAAACCAGTGGTTTGTGTATAGGTGTAATGGCCAATGCAGTTGGTAAAGCTGAGTTATTTAAAAACCTCAGAGGGAAACTTTAAACAACTGTCATAACCTATAATTCTAAGTGTTATGTTTGAGATGCGACTCTAAATTCAGGAATCAGACCACCAGTTCTCGAGGTTTTACATTAAACTTAATGAGACATTTTATCAATTTACACAGTTTAAAATATATATACACATGGCTACAAATTACTACTATCATAACTTTTAACGGCTTCTCAAACTAATCTCCATTAAGGCAACAACAACCCATAAACTTAACCAAACACCAGGCAAAGCATATTCACCTTACAAATTCAAAATGAGGTTATTTTCATTTTGGTTCCTGTGGAGCCAGTTGGAGGTTTACAGCTGCCTTTTGATCTCACATTGCCTCTGCCCTGCACACCCGAAAATTACTGAAGTTATATCTACCATCACTGATTGAATGTAAATTCTCACTATCTCACCAGCCTCTTTGAACTTCACCCTTTAACAATGAAACCCCCTTCATTGTACCAATTTTATTAGTAATATAAACATATTGCTTGGTATCTGCTCGATAGGTATGTTTTTTCACCCCACTTGAATGCTCTATTCAAAAAATGCAAATGCACGCTATCTTTCTTACATATCAGAACTAGTACATATCAAAACATCCAGACTAGCTGGCTTTAATCCAATTAAGACACATCCACAGACTAAACCTCTATTTTAAAAGAAAAATCTTTTCCGATAATATTATATACATTAATAGCTTCATGACAACAGGTAAAACAGGAAGAATCAGCGATAGGTAAAGAAGTGGGATTGTGTTCTCAATTTACCCGAGGGTGTTCTAAGGAGCATGTTGCAGAAATGTTCAAAGATTTTTTGTGTGAAAGGGAAATCTTTCCCTGTGTATAGGGTGGAGCAGGTAAATATGCTAAAATTTTAAGAGACACAGAGGCTAGTCAATCCGTAATGTTGTGGGATCATGATTTTTGTTGTATTAGGAGCAGATGATAATAAGTGGGGTTCATGGAGATGCTAAACCTATTCCATTGTGAAAGGCAAATTTAACTAAAAACTATGATGAGGGCATATAGTCAGGACTATCCATAGGATTGGGTTAGGGAATTTCATTCTTGTTATTTGCTATCAGGGACACTCCTAATGCATCAACTGGATTTAGTCCTTTCGAACTAATTTATGGTCATGAAATAAGAGGACCTTTGAAATTGATTCATGAGAAATTGGTGGGTCAAAATTCAGAAACTACTGTCCTGGATTATGTATCAAACTTTAGAAAGATTGGACAGAGCATGTGAGTTAGCCAGGGAACATTTAAAGGCATCACAGCAATTGATGGAAGTGAAGGCAGACAGGTAAGGTACAGCTTGAAATTTTGTTGCTGGGGGAAAAGTGCTAGTTCTGTTATTAGTACTGGGTGATTCATTAAAGACAAGGTTTAGTGGGCCTTACAGGATTGAAAAGAAACTGAGTAAACTATTTAATGAATACTCCAGAGAGAAGAAAGAGGCAGAGGGCATGTCATGTCAATATGCTTAAAAGTATTTTGACAGGGAAAAGGACCAAAAGGAGGTATTAGTGGTGGTAGATAGGAGAGATAGAATTGAAGGATTCTGAAATTGATGTTCCACTAATCAAACTAGATAAGGAGGGGGTGCTTGAGAATTTAAATGTGATATTGAGTTACCTTCCAGACAAGGTGTCAAAGTGATTTAGAAAAGCTATTTCAGTCACACAAAGTTATTTGTGGGAATAAGCTGGGGAGGACAAATTTAGCTATACATGATGTATGTGTAGAAGTTTCATCTTTCATAAGGCAACATCCTTATAGATTAAATCTGGCAAAGTTATCACAGGTACAGAAAAAAATTGAATTCATGCTTCAAAATGACATCCTTGAGCAACTGGAGTTCGCCTATTCTGGTGGTACCGAAACCGGATGGAACACAAAGACTTTGTGTGGATTATTGAATGGTGAATGCAGTGACAAAAGCAGATTCCTATCCTATGCCATGGTTGGAAGATTGCATTGAGAAAGTGGGACAATCAAAGTTTATCACAAAGATTGACTTACTGAGAGGACATTGGCAAGTACTGTTATCGGAGAGAGCAAAGGAGATATCGGCTTTTGTGACACCAGGTGGACTATATCAGTTTAAAGTTATGCCATTTGGTATGAAAAATGCACCCGCAACATTTCAAAGACTCACAAACAAAGTAATTGCGGGACTGAGCAATTGTGCTGTTTATATTGATGACTTGGTAGTTTTCAGTTAAATGTGGGGGGAGCATTTACAGCATCTGGAAGAATTATTTAGTTGATTACAAGGAGCTAATTTGGTGATGAACTTGGCTAAAAGTGAATTTGCAAAAGCGCAAGTTACGTATCTAGGCCACACCATAGGATATGGTAAGGTGGCTCTGAGAGATGTGAAAGTCAAGGCTATCGTGGATTTCCCAGTGCCTACAACAAAACGAGACATTTTTAGATTTCTGGGCATGAGTGGGTTTTATTGGAAATTCATACCAAATTTTAGCCAAGTGGTTGCTCCTGAACTATTAAAAAAGAACAAGGAGTTTCATTGGACACAGGAGTGTCAGAAGCCATTCGATAGTTTGAAAACTGTATTAACTACGACACCAGTGTTGGCAGTACCCAATTATGCCAAGCAATTCAAGTTGACCATTGACACAAGCAATACAGGCATTGGGGCTGTGCTGTTACAAGATGACTCTGGAATTGAGAAACCGATAGGGTATTTTTCATGGAAGTTGAATGTAAAACAGAGAAGATATTCAACGATCGAGAAGGAGACTCTGGGCGTGGTGTTAGCATTGCAGCATTTTGAGATTTATGTTGCAAACAATTTGTCAGAGACAATTGTTTATACAGCCCACAATCCTTTGAAGTTTCTGGACAAATTTTGAGACATAAATACAAGGCTATTCAGATGGAGTTTCTTACTGTGACCATTTAATCTACAGATTATACATGTGGCTGGATGAGAAAATCTGATTGCAGACACATGATCAAGAGTTCGAAGCTCAAAAGGGAAAATTGGACATTTAAAAACCTGGACATTGAACTGGAATGATTTCTGTTGATACCAAGGATTTGTATGTATATTGTTATGTTAATGCATGCATCTGGTAATGTAGTAGTGTAAGTATATAGATAAGTAGAGGAAATAGGAGCAATGCTGTATCTTAAAAAATCTTTTCCTCCAAACACTCCAATCCTGTGACTGGTCTGGGCCATGGGTGAATCCTAGTGGAGCTGGAAGTGTGGAATTGTTGAAGATTTTTAAAAATGCGAGTACAGTTTTAAGAGATTATAGGCTTCCAAGATGGTGTCAAGGTTCACTGCTGAACAATGGATCTTCCCGCAATTGCCAGTTTTTGGCAGACTTTCCAAAATAGCGGCGGCGCGTTTCTGCCTGTAGAATGGTCTGAACTGGCTGCCAACTCCATTTAATCAGAGCTGTAGAGTTGCGAGTCAGGACCCATAGAAAAGAAGCACAGTCTTGCTGTTTAGGAAGTCAGACGATCGTGAGGTACTAGAAGTAGACAAAATTAATTATTAATTTAACTTTCTTTTGTTTTTCCTTTGTCAAACTTGGAAGCCACATGCTGAAGCTCGGAGTCGGGGGTTGGGATTAGCGATGGGTTTCTTTCAAACGGCACTTTTGACCGAATGAATGAAAAGTTCTCAGGACTGGCTGGCCTGGAATTTAAAAATGTTATCTCACCCTTGCAGGCTGAAACTGGACTTCCAAGGGAAATTCAGTGGAGCCTATGCTGGAGTAAAGCTTCTACCTTTTCGTTTCTGAGCTCTTCTCTCTCTGGAGCTTTGTCTTTCTAGTGAATTTTCTCCGTGTCTGAAATTTCAGTTTGGAGTTTTTTTCCCGTTGAACTTGTCCTTTTTCTTAGATTTCCTGCATTCTTGTGAGGATCAGGGTTTCTGATCCAGATGTTGCCACCATGAAAAAACCTGCTTTGGACACCATGAAATCAGCTTTGTAACCTTGAGTACATTAACAACAAGTCTTTATCAACAACTCCTAACTATATACATAGATACAACAGAGGGTACAGATACGGAGCTGAATCCATCCTAGGTCTTTACACATCTCTGGTATCTCTAGACTGCCCTTGGCTCTGGGTCATGTGCCTTCTTATATCACTGTGAGAGGTGGTCCTATACTCTGTCCCAAATTATGTACCTGTATGTACCAGACCCTCCAACCATCACATACCTTTCTCCAGGGATCCCACAATGAACCCTGGTGAAGGCCCAAGTGAATTACCAGCAGCAGCCACCACTCCTGCTTGCACTGCTGGTAACAGAGAGCTGCTGGCCTCTGATTGGCACTTCCAGCACAACTGGATAAAGTTGGATGTGAATCGCTGCTTGCAAAGATTATTCAATCCCTTAAATGGTTGTCCAGCAATTTGTGGAAATTTTCTTTTAAACTTATTTTTATTATTCACAAATCTAAAATAGATCACCATCCTTCAGTATTAATGTTGTGATGTCATTAAACGCAGAATTACCTCTTAGGGGTTGAGGGTGGGGTGGGTAAGGTACCCGCTAGCCTGCCCATCCTTAGGCCTATTGAGGCCTTTAAGTGGCCAATTAATGGCATATAGTCAGGATATATTCCGCTGCTGTAATACTTGGACATTGGAAGGTGAGGGAAAGTGGGAAGGCCATATTTTTCACTGAATTTGGTGAAAGGGTGGGAAGGAAAGGGTACCTCCTTTGGGGGTGTGCTCTCTGCGCATCAAGTGCACTCCTTCCCCAAGATCATACCCCCTTTTGTGCCTCCTCACCTGGCCTGCAGAACCCGACCCCCAACTCCCCTCACTCACCCCCCTCCCTCAGGTGCCCCAAAAAGGCTGGGATTTGCCTGGGTCTGGTCATCATTGATGTTCTTCGCTTGCAGTCCTGGCAGTGCCCACTACTGAGTTCTGGCACTGCAAGAGCTTCCAACCAATCAGATTGGCTGGAACTCTTGATGCCAGGGCTTCTACTGAGGGGTGAAAGTGCCACTCCCTGCTTGTTAAGGCTGCTCACAGCGTAATATCATTGTGGGAGTAAACCGACTTTTCGAACGGTGGGGGCGATGAGCAATGTACCCCCTGGTAAGTTTCTTCCTCCTATGACCCTACGGACTGACCATAATGCTGGGGATGGTGGTCCCTCAGCTTGGGCTGACTCCCCCACAGACATTGAATGGCCAACAGGCCTTTACTTGGCTTGAGGTGGGATGTCTGCCCCAGAGTGGGTAAAAGAATCTTCTTCACACAGAGAGTTGTGAAGCTGTGAAATTTATAGTATAACAGAGTATGTTAGTCTGTAGCCGAGATTTTCCAGCCCCATTGTGGTGGGACCCACCGCAGGAGGTTCTGCAGCCCAGCCAAACATCCATTGACATTGATGGGACCAGACGATTCCAGCTATGGGCAGTGCTGGAAAATCCCACTCTAAATCCTTAAGGGGTTAACTGTATTAGTCTGTGATGTCAAAGAAGAAAGTGACATATACTCGTGATCTGAGAGTCTAAGATAAAGCATCAGGGAAAGAAGCCGGCGAGAGTGTTCTCATAACTGTAAATATGTTACAGTCAAGTTCGAGTGTTTGCAGCTGGCAGTCTTTGGGAAATATTGAAACTACTCCAACCCAACAATGCAATAATATATGGTGACAAGCAATAAAAAGATGGCTAAGAAAAGTCTCTACCTCTACCAGAGCGTTTCAGGAAGCTGCAGTCCAAGAAAAGAGCCAGTGAGTTGGTGCTCAGGGATGGTACGGGTTCCAAAGCCAAATGGTTTCATAAGAATATGTGTTGATCTCACATAACTCACTAAAGCTGTGCAGAGAGAAGTCCATCCAAAGGTATCAGTGGCTGAGAGTTTAGCAAAATTAGGGGAGAGCTCAATATTCTCTAAATTCAATTCTAACAGTGGATTCTGGCAAATACCACTAGAAGAGGAATCCAAACTTCTCACAACTTTCATAACACCATTTGAAAGATTGTGTTTTAACAGGTTACCCTTTGGAATAACATCAGCACCAGAGGTCTTTCAAAGAACAATGTCAAAATTTTTAGGGGGCTTACATGGAGCTGTTTGCCACATGGATTCACTCAAGCTGAGCATGACATGAGAGTGAGACAGCGCTGAGAAGACTACAAGAAGCAGGACTGACACTTAGTGAGCGTGAATTTGTACAGCCAACAATCAGGTTTCTTTGTCACATAGTAAGTGCATCAGGATTAAATGTTGATCCGCTGACGATCAGAGTCAGAAAAGAATTTCCAGCTCCAAGAAACATCACAGAGTTACAAAGGTTCATGGGAATGGTGAATAAAATGGCAAAATTTCTAAATAAAAACTTGGAGCTCAATGAGCCACTATGTCAATTGTTATACCAATGAATGGTGCTGGGAAGAAGTTCATCGGGGTTGCTGTCAGCAGAGACATTAGCACATTCTGATATGGAGTTACCTACAATTTTCACAGTGGACACATCCTCTACAGGATTGGGTGCAGTACTTTTTCAGGTAGAAAGAGATGAAAAAATATACACAGAAGAGATAGGCAGAGATCAAAAAGGAAACATTAGCAGCTATGTGGGCATCTGAGAAATTTGTTGACTACATCTTAGGTCTTCACATTATGATAGAAACAGACCAGATACTTTTAGTCACACTATTGAATTCGAAAGAGCTTGCAGTGATGCCATCAAGAGTTCAAAGGTTTAAACTAAAATTGATGAGGTTTCATACTCATACGGTTTCTGTTCAAGGGAAACAACAGAGCACAGCAGATGCATTATCAGACATTGAAACAGAGATCCCAGAGAAACACAATATTGAATTGTGGGAGAAGTAGAGGACTTTGCTTTAATTACAGTCCATTGAGAGAAACCAGAGAGGCTCAAAAATCAGATGAAGAATGTAAGCAGAACAACGAAATTTGTATGAAAGGAAGGCCAACATATATACCACATAGTCCCATCTTAACGTATTTCAAACAGCGAGCAAACCTGACAGTGATCGATGATTTACTGGTATACGATGATTAGAATAGTAATCCCAAGAGCATTGAGCCTTGAAATCTTACAACACCTACATCAAGGTGTTATCAAGTGCAGAGCCAGGGCTCAGTATTTGGTTTGGTAGCTGGGTCTCTCAAAGTTATTAGAAGAAATGATATCCAGGTGTATCACATGTTCAATTCACAGGCAGGAATCAAAAGAATCATCTATTAGTTCGAATTTTGTTCGACAGCATTCAGGCAACCAACAGCAGAATGAGAATAAAAATAAAAAACTACTGCGGATGCTGGAAATCCAAAACAAAAACAGAATTACCTGGAAAAACTCAGCAGGTCTGGCAGCATCGGTGGAGAAGAAAAGAGTTGACGTTTCGAGTCCTCATGACCCTTCAGCAGAACTGAGTAAAGTTAGGAGAGGGGTGAAATATAAGCTGGTTTAAGGTGGGGGGGGGTGGTGGGGGTGGGGGAGAGAAGTTGAGGGAGGGTTGTTGTAGGGACAAGCGAGCAGTGATAGGAGCAGATAATCAAAAGATGTCACAGACAAAAGGAACAAAGAGGTGTTGAAGGTGCTAATAGTAAACACCTTGTCAAACACCAGGAGAGAAATGGAAAGCAATGAAGGTGAACAAGGCAGAAGAGACAGGCGGAAATCCTGTCGGAGAGCAGAGCAGTACTTCCTTATTCCCAACGAACAAGAGCAGAGAAAGGTATAGTAAACTAGTGAAGGCACCACAACGCTTATCCACATACATACAAACAAGGAGCATTCAGCCCCTCCAGCCTGTCAGAGAAGGTGAGAATCTCAAAAAGCCAAAGAAGGAGATAGAAGAGAGAACAAGAAGAGAACATGGAGAGAGAAAGAAAAACTACATTTACCTGGAGAGAAAAGGAAGTGACATATCCTACGAGACTTCAAAACACTGAAATGTTCAGAATGACTCGGCGACCAAAGCAATGGGTTTCCAGGAACGTCAGAGAACAGAGACTTTGGGGGGAGATGTAGTACAATGGAGTATGTTAGACTAAGTACCATAAAGGGTTAACTGTAATAGTCTGTGATGTTATAGAAGGAAGTGACATATACTCATGTGACCTAAGAGTCGAGGAAAAAGCAGCATCAAAGAAGCCAGTGTAAGGGAGTGTTCTCATAACTGTTAATATGTCACAATAAACTTAGAGGGATGAATCTTCCCCCTGTCAGGGGGGAAGTTGAATGGCGGGCGCGCACAGGCGCACTTCCAATTGGTGCCCCCGATTGGGGGCATGGCGCTATTTTATGTGGGTGGGCCAATTAAGGCTGATTTTGCTGCCCTCCTGCCTTCCTGAAAATTTAACTGGGCCGCGGTGACGTCGGGAGCTCCCCCTGACATCACCGCAAGTCATTTTACATGTCGGCAAGTGGGCCCCACCCCTGCTCGCTGACGCCTAAAATCTTGCCTAGAGTGTTTGCAGCTAACAGTCTTTGGGGTGATTTAAACGACTCCACCCCAACAACACAACAATATAAAATTCATTTCAGGGTTAGTGGTAGAGGAAGAAATGATGTCAACATTTAGCAGTAGATTGGACAGGTGGATGAAGGAATCTGGGTTGAAAGGAAATCGAATCAAGTTGGATAAATATATTTAGAGAACTGCTGGCCAATCAGAGAGCCAGGCTATCAGGTTCTGGTGAGGGGTTGGAGGGTAAAGTTGTCAAAGGGAAGGAGAAGGAATTCAGGGATCAGATTACACCCCATCCAATTACAATCCCCATCCACCACTACTCTCCTCCGTTTGGTTGAACTTTTTCTCTCACTGAACAATTTCTCCTTAAACTCCTCTCACTTCCTCCAAATAAAAGGTGTGGCTATGGGTACCCGCATGGGCCCCAGTTATGCCTGTCTCTTTATGGGGTACGTGGAACATTCCTTGTTCTAGTCCTACTCCGGCCCCCTCCCACAACTCTTTCTCCCGTACATCGATGATTGCTTCGGTGCTGCTTCATGCTCTCGTCTGGACTTGGAAAAATTTATTAATTTTGCTTCCAATTTCACATGGTCCATCACTGACACTTCCCTTCCCTTCCTTGACCTCTCTGTCTCAATTTCTGGTGATAGACTGTCCACCAATATTCATTACAAGCCTACCGACTCCCACAGCTACCTCGACTACAGCTCCTCACACCCCGCTTCCTGTAAGGACTCCATCCCATTCTCTCAGTTCCTTCACCTCCGTCGCATCTGTTCTGATGATGCCACTTTCCAAAACAGTTTCTCTGACATGTCTTCCTTCTTCCTTAACCAAGGTTTTCCACCCACGGTGGTTGACAGGGCCTCAACCGTGTCCGGCCCATCTCCCGCGCATCCGCCCTCACGCCTTCTCCTCTCTCCCAGAACCATGATAAGGTCCCCCTTGTCCTCACTTATCACCCCACCAGCCTCTGTGTTCAAAGGATCATCCTCCGCCATTTCCGCCTACTCCAGCATGATGCCACCACCAAACACATCTTCCCTTCACCCCCACCGGCGGCTTTCCGCAGGGATCGTTCCCTCCGTGACACCCTGGTCCATTCCTCCATCACCCCCTACACCTCAACCCCCTCCCACGGCACCTTCCCATGCAACCGCAGAAGATGCAACACCTGCCCCTTTACATCCCCCCTCCTCACTGTCCACGGGCCCAAACACTCCTTTCAAGTGAAGCAGCATTTCACTCGCACTTCCCTCAATTTAGTCTACTGCATTCGCTGCTCCCAATGCGGTCTCCTCTACACTGGAGAGACCAAACGCAGACTGGGTGACCGCTTTGCCGAACACCTTCGGTCTGTCCGCAAGCATGACCCAGACCTCCCTGTCGCTTGCCATTTCAACACTCCACCCTGCTCTCTTGCCCACATGTCCATCCTTGGCCTGCTGCATTGTTCCAGTGAAGCTCAACGCAAACTGGAGGAACAGCACCTCATCTTCCGACTAGGCACTTTACAGCCTTCCGGACTTAATATTGAGTTCAACAATTTCAGATCATGAACTCTCTCCTCCATCCCCAACCCCTTTCCGATTCCCCCTTTTCCCAATAATTTAGAATTTTTTTATAACAATATTTTTTTCTTTTCCCTCCTATATTAAAATTTATTTCGATCTATTTTTTCATCTCCAGCTTTTAGCCCATTTCGATCCCTTCCTCCCACCCCACCCGCACTAGGGCCATCTGCCACTAGCTTGTCCTGCTTTCTACCCTTAATGTCCCCATTAGCACATCCTTTAGATAATATCACCACCGTCAACACCCCTTTGTCCTTTTGTCTATGACATCTTTGGCAATCTCTTCTTGGCCTCCACCTATCACTGGCCCTCTATTGAGCTCTCCTGTCCCACCCCCTTCCACCAGCTTATATTTCATCTCATTTCTATATGTCTTAGTTCTGATGAAGGGTCATACGGACTCGAAACGTCAACTGTATCTCTCTCCGCAGATGCTGTCAGACCTGCTGAGTTTTTCCAGGTGTTTTTATTTTTGTTCTAGATTTCCAGCGTCTGCAATATTTTGCTTTCTATCAGATTACACCTTGTTTTACCTGGCAGCCTGGTAACCAGATATGGGCTTCTCCTGCCACCAGCTAAAATCTCAGCAGCCCTTATATAATTTCCTGCCTTGTGAGGTACCTCACATTACAGAATGACTATCATCAGTTAATGGCTATAACTTATTGATAGTGTCAGCACAAGAGCATAGGATGTAAATCAATGACTGCACAGATAATATTTCAATTCTGAAGTATTAAGGAGACATAGGTCCAGAACTTCCATTCCCTGGGGTGAGGGGGAATGAGTGGGGAGGTCATACTCTAGAAGATGGGCAGGTGGAGCCCCCAGAAATCTCGGCGCAACAACTGAATGGGAATTTCCCAGTAGCCCACCTACTGTCCGTAATTGGATGGTGAGCCTGAACTCTGATTGGCCAATTAGCAGCCAATCATTGCCAGGCGACTATCCCTGCATAATGAGGGGTTGTGACCCATACTTGACCCGGACATCAGGGTCCTGACCCAAAGGCAAAATCCTGCCCTTGTGTCCAGGACACGGTCCAGACCTTGCAGTGCCCACCAGTCATACAAGGCCACAAGCCCACCAGGAGACAACATGTGCTCTTTCCTCAGGAGCACTTGGCTGTGCAGTGAATTCATTATGAAAATGGTCCTCAAACAATGAGTTTCTCATTTTCCTTTTCATCTTTTAGCACAAATAATGCACATTCCTTAGTTGCACTAAACACTTTTGACATTTCTATTGGTTATGTGACTTTTTGCTTATTGCAGATGCATTGTGATTGGCTGCTTTTCTTTCATCACCTGAATCATAGCTGGTCAGAAGTTTTGATGAGAGACAGGTATTTCTCCTGGTTTTTTTTAAAGTCTAATAAGCAAGTGTGGCTTACACACTGGTCACATAATAATCACATACTCCAGGGCACTGACAACTTATAAAACAATTGAGCATAATTTCAGCCAGATAACTGTCAAAAGAATGTGGGGAAGTGATAACATTCATTTATCATCTGCATCAAGTACAGTGAGTTGAAAATATGTTTTGATTTGCAGACAATTATTCAGACACGTCAGGTGTTTGCTTTTGTGAACAAGCTCCAAACAATTATATGAAAATCACGTCACAAATTTGCGCTGCTTTTTTGCTCAGTGCTGAATTGGATATAAATAAATCCACCCTTTCTATGTCCTTTCTTCAAAACCCTGTATCGTACAGTGTGTGACCTTTTCATTTCCTCTGCTTCCTTCTCTCAAACAGATCACAAAGTGCTAAATTTTTCTATGAACCGCATACTGCACCATGCTGAACCTAGAAAGTTTTAAAGAAACAGACTACAGAGAATAATATGGTGCTACTTTGTCTTTTTCTTAGGGAACTGAGTAGTGGTAGTGAATTAAAAACGTCACATTCCCCTCTGGGACTAAATTCCAACCAGGAAGGTGGAATTAAAGTATCCCCATCTCTCTTTGCTAGCTAAAATAAAAGCAAAATACTGAAGATGCTGGAAATCTGAAACATAAACAGAAAATGCTGGAAATACCCAGCAGGTCTGGCAGCATCTGTCGAGAAAGAAACAGAGTTAACATTCCAAGTCCAATATGACTTCTCCGGAACTGGAAGAAAGGAGAAATGTGATGGGTTTTATGCTGTTGGAAAGGCCTGGGGGGCAGTTGAAGCAAAATAGAAGATCAAGGATAGGTTAGAATGCCGGAAAGATTCAATGACAATGATGTCATGGAAAATAAATCAAAGGGAGTGGAAGTGATAGGATTAAGATGGAGGTTTTGGTCCAGAGTAGGTGTTGATAACAGAACAAAGGTCAGCACTGTTTGAAAGCAAAAAATGAGAGCAGGATACAGGCTGGACTTGGGGGAAAAATTTCAAAGCAGAGGCCAGAGCTCATCATCTGCAATTGTTGAACTCAACGTTAAGTCCAGAAGGCTGTAAAGTGCCTAATCGGAAGATGAGGTGCTGTTCCTCCAGTTTGCGTTGAGCTTCACTGGAACATTGCAGCAAGCCAAGGACGGATATGTGGGCATGAGAGCAGGGTGGAGTGTTGAAATGGCAAGCGACAGGGAGGTCTGGGTCATGCTTGCAGACAGACCGAAGGTGTTCCACAAAGCAGTCACCCAGTCTGCGTTTAGTCTCCCGATGCAGAGGAGACCGCATTGGGAGCAGCGAATCAGTAGACTGAATTGAGCAAACTGTTGCTTCACCTGGAAGGTAGGTTTGGGACTTTGGACAGTGAAGAGGGAGGAGGTAAAAGGGCAGATGTTATACCTTCTGTGATTGCATGGGAAGGTGCTATGGGAAAGTGATGAGGTGTTGGGCGTGATTGAAGAGTGGACCAGGATTTCAGGGAGGGAACAGTCTCTTCGGAATATTGATAGAGAGGGATGGGGTAGTTGTGTTTGGTGGTGGCATCATGTTGAAGTTGGTTGCCAGGACCGATGTAGTTGGTAAAGCGAGGAGTTATTTAAAATTCCAGAGGGAAACTTTAAACAACTGTCATAACCTATAATTTTAAGTGTTATGTTTGAGATGCGACTCTAAATTCAGGAATCAGACCACCAGTTCTCGAGGTTTTACATTAAACTAAATGAAACATTTTATTAATTTACACAGGTTAAAATATATATACACACGGCTACAAATTACTACTATCATAACTTGTAGCAAATTCCCAAACTAATCTACATTAAGGCAACAGCAACCCATAGACTTACCCAAACACCAGGCAAAGCATTTTCACCTTACGAATTCAAAATGAGGTTCGTTTCATTGTGGAGCCAGTTGGAGGTTTACAGCTGCCTTTTGATCTCACATTGCCTCTGCTCTGCACACCCGAAAACTACTGAAGTTATACCTACCACCACTGAATGAATTCAAATTCTCATTGTCTCACCAGCCTCTTTGAACTTCACTTTTTGACAATGAAAAACCCCTTTCATTGTACCAATTTTATTAGTAATATAAACATATGGCTTGGTAGCTGCTAGAAAGGCGTCAGTTTTCACCCCACTCCTTGAATGCTCTATTCAAAAAATGTAAATACACTCTACCTCTCTATTTACATCTCAAACTAGTACATTAAAGCACCCAGACTAGCTGGCTTTAATCCAATTAAGACACATCTGCAGAGTTAACCTCTATTTTAAAAGAAAAATATTTTCCAAAATATTATATACATTAATAGCTTCATGTCATTGGTGGAAAAGGTGGAGGATGATCCTTTTAACGCAGAGGCTGGTAGAGTGGAAAGTAAGGAAAGGGGAATCTGATCATGGTACTGGGAGGGAGGAGAAGGGGTAAGGGCAGGGGTGTGGGTATTGGGTCGGACACATTGAGGGCCCTGTCAACCACAGTGGGGGAACACCTTGGCTCAGGATAAAGGAAGACATGTCAGAAGCACCGTCGAAATGGTGAGAGATTGCAGAGCTCTGAGATGCAGGGGGGTCTAGGTCTCCTAGTGCATGAATCGCAAAAGGTTATTATGCAGGTACAGCAAGTAATTAGGAAAACTAATAGAATGTTATAATTTATTGCGAGGGGAATTGAATAAAAAAGTAGGGAGGTTATGCTTCATTTATACAGGGCACTGGTGAGACCACATCTGGAGTATTATGTACAGTATTGGTCTCCTTATTTAAATAAAGATGTAAATACATTGGAAGCAGTTCAGAGAAGAGTTGGAACCATATCTCTCAAGACTGAATATTTTACAAATCGAAGGACTTGCCATTACCTGCACATTGGATGTTAACCTGGGGTTTTTATAAAAAAGGTCATAAGTTCACCTTGGAACTGTCGGCAAGCAGGCCTCTTCCAAGAAATCACCTGATCTTTATGGTACTTGTGGAAGCTCTGATTGTTTGTTTAAGCTGCAATTGCTTTAATTGATGGATGGGGGGGGGACTGAAGAAAAGCAAAGGTTAGTAACTTGCTGGAAATCACACGGCAGAGGGAAAAATACATAAGTTGTGAACCTGCAGGTTTGGCCGGCAGTCTTGTTGGGGAACAAACTGAGGAAGGAAGGCTGCCCTAACTGGCCCCCTCTCTCTCTACCTTGCCTAAAATTGTGAGTGGCTATCAACCTGTAGCCAGAGAACCCATACCTGAGTGTAACCGGTCTGCGTGCGGACCTGCAAAGCTGGACCAGTTGGTAAAAACTTCCAGACATCCACCAGGACCATTGACCGGTCTACACATGGGGGAGCTCCAGGTCAACAACGTCAAGACCCTGTGGATTTTATAACGCTCATCCTCTAAAGCCCAAGTTTACAGACAGACTCTATCTGCTTGTCCTTATTTTGACTGTGTGTTTGTCTGTGTGTGTGTGTGTGTGTGTGTGCTGAGGAAATTCTTTAGGAAAAGGTAGATAGTTATACTTCCCGATTCCAACTGTGCGTTAACCAGTACTTGCAACTTTGTAAAAAGAAGTTTTGTGTCATAATAAATAATCGCTCTGAGTTCATTGAAAGAAGCCTCATTGAAGACTCTTTTATTCTGGCAACAGTAGAGGAAATAGACGATTGGCTATTTTGGTGAGAAATTTAAACTTCTGGATTAATGGTACAGCCTGCAGAGTAGTGGGGCTGGATCATACGCGCACTCCTCCCATCCTGGTTGTAACAGAAGGTTTACTAGATAAATACTTGGAATGGATGGTTTGACTTATGAGGAAAGGTTGGACAGACTAGGCTTGTATCACTGGAGTTTAGAAGAGTAAGAGGCGACTTTATTGAAACATAAAAGATCCTGAGCGGCCTTGACGGGGTGGATGTGGAGAGGATGTTTCCTCTTCTGGGAGAATCTGTAACTAGGGGTCACTGTTTAAAAATAAGGGGTCGCTCATTTAAGACAGAGATGAGGAGAAATTTTTTCTCTCAGACTAGTGAGTCTTTGGAACTCTCTTCCTCAAAAGGCAGTGGAAGTAGAGTCTTTGAATATGTTTAAGGCAGAGGTGGATAGATTTCTATGCTCACAAGATCCTAACAGGTGAGTAACTCAATTTGGCCAATTTAATATATCTATCCAGAACAGCACATCAATCCCACCCTTGCTGCAACCACTTGTTTCTGAAAAAATTCCAAAGTTATGACCGCTCTGCTGAGAGACCTTTTTTTATTCTTTCATGGGACATGAGCACTGCTGGCTAGGCCAACAGTTTTATTGCCCATCCCTAATTGCCCTTGAGAAGGTGGTGGTGAGCTGCCTTCTTGAGCCGCTGCAGTCCATGTGGTGTAGGTACACCCACAGTGCTGTTAGGGAAGGAGTTCCAGGATTTTGACCCAACGACAGTGAAGGAACGGGGATATATTTCCAAGTCAGGATGGTGAATGACTTGGAGGGGAACTTCCAGGTGGTGATGTTCCCATCTGTCTGATGCCCTTGTCCTTCTAGATGGTCGTGGGTTTGGAAGGTGCTGTCTAAGGAGCCTAGGAGGTTGAGGTCACGAGTTTGAAAGGTGATGTCGTAGGAAGCTTGGTAAGTTGCTGCAGTGCAACTTGTAAATGGCACATGCTGCGGCTACTGTGCATCAGTGATGGAAGGGGCGGATGTTGGAGGTGCTATACGGGGTGCCAATCAAGCGGGCAGCTTTGTCCTGGATGGTGTCAAGCTCGTTGAGTGTTGTGGGAGCTGCACTCATCCAGGCAAGTAGAGAGTATTCCATCACATTCCTGACTTGTGCCTTGTAGATGGTGGACAGGCTTTAGGGAGTCAGGAGGTGAGTTATTCATTGCACGATTCCTAGCCTCTGAGCTGCTCTTGTAGCCACAGTATTTATGTGGCTCGTCCAGGTCAGTTTCTGGTCAATAGTAAGCACCAGATTGTTGATAGTGGGGGATTCAGCAATGGCAATGCCATTTGGATGTCAAGGGAGAAGGTTGGATTCTCTCTCATTTGTGATGGTCATTGCCTGGCACTTGTGCAGCGCAAGTGTTACTTTCCAGTTATCAGCTCAAGCCTGAATGTTGTCCAGGCCTAGCTGCATACGGACATAGACTGCTTCAGTATCGGAGGAGTCCCAAATGGTGCTGAACATTGCGCAACCAATGAACATCTCCACTTCTGACCTTGCAACCAATGAACATCTCCACTTCTGACCTTATGATGGAAGGAAGTCATTGATGAAGCAGCTGAAGATGGTTGGGCCTGAGGAACTCCTGCAGTGATGTCCTGGGACTGAGAAGGTTGACTTCCAACAACCACAACCATCTACCTTTGTGCTAGATATGATGCCAACCAGTGGAGAATTTTCCCCCATTCCCATCAACTCCAGTTTTGCTAGGGCTCCTTATTGCCACACCCAGTCAAGTCACTCTCACCTCACTTCGGGAGTTCAGCTCTTTTGTTCATGTTTGAACCAAGGCTTTAATGAGCTCAGGAGCTGAGTGGCCCTGGTAGAACCCAAACCGAGCATTATTGAGCAGGTTTTTGCTAAGCAAGTGCCGCTTGATAGCACTGCTGATGACCCCTTCCATTACTATGATGATGATGGAGAGTAGACTGATGGGGTGGTAATTGGCCAGGTTGGATTTGTCCTGTTTTGTGTGTACAGAACATACCTAGGCAATTTTCCAAATAGCTGGGGAGATGCCAGTGTTGTAGCTGTACTGGAACAGCTTGGCTAGGGGTATGGCAAATTCTGGAGCACAAGTCTTTAGTACTATTGCCGGAATATTGTCAGCGCCCAAAGCCTTTGCAGTATCCAGTGCCTTCAGCCATTTCTTGATATCATGTGGAGTGAATTGAATTGGCTGAAGACTGGCATCTGTGATGCTGGGGACCTCCGGGGGATGCTGAGATGGATCATCCACTCGGCACTTCTGGCTGAAGATTGTAGCAAATGCTTCAGCCTTATCTTTTGCACTGATGTTCTGGGCTCCTCCATCATTGATGATGGGGATATTTGTGCAGCCTCCTCCTCCAGTGAGTTGTTTAATTGTCCATCACCATTCACGACTGGATGTGGCAGGACTGCAGAGCTTAGATCTGATTTTTGGTTGTGGAATTGCTCGGCTATTGAATGCTTCTTATGCTGTTTGGCACACAAGTAGTCTGGTATTGTAGCTTCACCAGGTTGTTGCCTCATTTTTAGGTATGCCTGGTGCTGCTCCTGGCATGCCCTCCTGCACTCTTCATTGAACCAGGGTTGATCCTCTGGCTTGATGGTAATAGTAGAGTGGGGGATATGCCAAGCCATGAGATTACAGATTGTGTTCGAGTACAATTCTACTGCTGCTGATGGCCCATAACGTCTCATGGATGTCCAGATTTGAGTTGCTAGATCTGTTCGCTATCCGTCTCATTTAGCACGGTGGTAGTGCCACACAACACGGTGGAGGGTATCCTCAATGTGAAGATGGAATTTCGCGTCCCCAAAGACATTGTGGTGGTCACTCCTACCAAAACTGCCATGGACAGATACATCTGCAGCAGGCAGGTTGGTGAGGATGAGGTCAAGTATGTTTTTCCCTCTTGTTGGTTCCCTCACCACCTGCCGCAGACCCAGTCTAGCAGCTATGTCCTTTAGGACTTGGCCAGCTTGGTCAGTAGTGGTGCTACCGAGCCACTGCTGGTGATGGATATTGAAGTCCCCCACCCAGAGTACATTCTGCACCCTTGCCATCCTCAGTGCTTCCTCCAAGTGATGTTCAACATGGAGGAGCACTGATTCACCAGCTGCGGGAGGGCGGTACGTGGTAATCAGCAGGAGGTTTCCTTGCCCATGTTTGACCTGATGCCATGAGACTTCATGGGATCTGGAGTCGATGTTGAGGGACATTATCTGTAAGGTATGATTCCGTGAGGATGACTATGTCAGGCTGTTGACTAGTCTGTGAGACAGCTCTCCCAATTTTGGCACCAGATGTTAGTTAGGAGGACTCTGCAGGGTCGACAGGGCTGAGATTGTCGTTGTCGTTTCCGGTGTCTAGGTCAATGCCGGGTGGTCCGTCTAGTTTCATTCCTTTTTGTAGGCTTTTTAGTGCTTTGATACAACTGAGTGGCTAGCTAGGCCATTTCAGAAGCCTGTGGGTCTGGAGTCACATGTAGGCCAGACCAGGTAAGGATGGCAGATTTCCTTCCCTTAAGGCATTAGTGAACCAGATGGGTTTTTACGACAATCGACAATGGTTTCATGGTCACTATTACTGAGACTAGTTTTTTAATTCCAGGTTTATTAATTGAATTTCACCGGCTGCTGTGGGGTGATTTGAACCCATGTTCCCAGATCATGTTTCCATCCCTAAAGGGCATTAGTGAACCAGATGGGTTTTTATGACAAAAGCAAAATACTGCAAATGCTGGAAATCTGAAACAAAAACAGAAAATGCTGGAAAAACTCAGCAGGTCTAACAGCGTCTGTGGAGAGTTAACATTTCGAGCCCATATGACTCTTCAGAGATTCTTCTTCAGAGCGAGAAGAGTCATTCAGACTTGAAACGTTAACTCTGTTTTTCTCTCCACAGATGCTGTTAGACCCGCTGAGTTTTTCCAACATTTTCAGTTTTTCTTTGGGTTTTTATGACAATCGATGATAGTTTCATGGTTACCATTAGTGAGACTAGCTTTCAATTCCAGATTTTATTAATTGAATTTAAATTCCACCAGATGCTGTGGTGGGATTTGGACCCATGTCCCCAGAGCATTAGTCTGGGTCTATGGATTACTAGTGACATTACCACTACACCACCATTTCCCCATGAGCCTCAAAGACCCTTGTCCACTGTGCCTCCAGTGTTTGAATGCCTTCCTTGATGACTCAAACTGAATGTAGTACTTATGGTACAATCTGAGCCGAGTGTACAGTTTGATCAAAACCTCCGCTGACTTCTTACCTCTAGACCAGTTTCATCTAATGCACTCCTGGCCAGCCTATCATCTTCCACCCTACATAAACCCAAGGCCATCCAAAACTCTGTTGCTCATATCCTAACTCACATCAAACCCTGTTCTATATTCACAGAATCACAGAATCACACAGCACAGAAGAGGCCCTTCGGCCCATTGAGTCTGCACTGACCTACCTACCTAATCCCATTTACCAGCACTTGGCCCATAGCCTTGAATGTTATGATGTGCCAAGTGCTCATCCAGGTACTTTTTAAAGGATGTGGAGCAACCCTCCTCCACCACCCTCCCAGGCAGCGCATTCCAGACCGTCACCACCCTCTAGGTAAAAAAGTTTTTCCTCACATCCCCTCTAAACCTCCTGCCCCTCACCTTGAACTAATGTCCCCTTGTGACTGACCCTTCAACTAAGGGGAACAGCTGCTCCCCATCCACCCTGTCCATGCCCCTCATAATCCTGTACACCTCCATCAGGTTGCCCTTCAGTCTTCTCTGCTCCAACAAAAACAACCCAAGTCTATCCAACCTCTCTTCATAACTTAAATGTTTAATCCCAGGCAACATCCTGGTGAATCTCTTCTGCACCCCCTCCAGTTAATTTAGCCCTGAGCTGCTCGCAGTCCTTCAGTAGAGTCTTTTTCCTCATCCTACCTATGTTATTGGTACCTATATGGACCTTGACAACTGGGTCCTTCCCCTCCCACTCCAAGTTCCTCTCCAGCCCAGAAGCGATGTCCTTAACCTCGACACCAGGTAGGCAACACAGCCTTTGGGACTCTTTGTCTTTGCTGCAGAGAATGGTATCTATTCCCATAACTATGCTATCCCCTATTACTACTACATTTCTCTTTTCTCCCCCTACTTGATCGGCATTCTGTACCATGGTGCTGTGCTCAGTTCACTCATCCTCCCTGCAGCCTGTGCCCTCGTCCACACTGGGAGCAAGAACCTCGTACCTGTTCGACAAGGCCAGTGGCTGAGGCTCCTCCAAAGCTCTGTTCTGGATCCCCATATCTGCCTCTCTCGCAGTCACACCCTCCTGTCCCTAACCACGGTCCAAATTTAATGTAATTAATCATATGACTGTCTCCTGAAACAAATGTCCAGGTAACTCTCCCCCTCCCTGATGTGTTGCAGTGTCCGCAGCTCGGACTCCAGCTCATCAACTCTGAGCCGAAGTTCCTCAAGCAACCAACACTTACTGCAGATGAGGTCACTGAGGACACACACGCACACACATACGCACATGCACACACACACACACACACACACAGACACACACACAGACATAGACACACACATATATGCACTGACATAGGAACACACAGACGCACAGACACAGACACACGCACACGCACAGACAAAGGCACACACACACATAGACACACACACGCACAGACATAGGCACACACACACACACACACACAGACATAGACACACACACGCACAGACATAGACACACGCACACGCACAGACAAAGGCACACACACACATAGACACACACACGCACAAAGGCACACACACACACACACACACACACACAGACATAGACACACACACGCACAGACACACAAACACAGACACACACACACACACACAATGTCGAAGGTGGTGGATGGGGTGTCAGTCATGCTTTGTCCTGGATGCTGCTGAGCTTCTTGAGTATTGTTGGAGCTACACTTATTCAGGCAAATGGAGAGCATTCAATAACACTCCATGTTGTAACCATTGCAAGTACAATACAAACAACACGATTCTACATGTGAAAAATTCTATTTTCTCCACACCCTCGAAACTACCTTTGGAAGTTGTAATCATCCCAGAAATGAGTTGATGCTTTGCCTGGAGATATTGAATGGGAGGAAGAGCCTCTTTGCCAACTACATTACCAGCTAACCCTCCCTGCAGCTTCTTTTGATCAGACTTCACTTACTCTATGAAACTATATATAGTATACAGTTTCTCCTGAAGCTATTTATTTAGAACTATTTACATCCAAGATCTTATGGTAAGTGTACAATTCTCTGGACGCAGCCTGTTCTGTGTCTTGCTGTCTTGGTCACCTGACTCTGATGGCTTGAGAAAATGAAGCATTTTCTGCTCCAGAGAAGAGCTTCGCAGAGATATCATTCACCTGCTGAGATGACAATACCTGAGGCAGGAATGAATCTGCCAGACTAAAAGAAGAGCAAAGGAAACCCTGAAGTCACTGCGGGGTAGAAGGAAAGGAAGGCTTCCCTACTACTCTTAGAGCAGGGATTTCACTTTCTGTAGGTAATACTATCATTCCCATGCTTCTTCCAGCATCAGGCTGCTGTGCTGTAGACAATGGGATTGTGGGGTCAGCAAGAGAAGGTAGGATTGCACCATCATCAACAATGGGATAAACCTCTGGACCGGGATCTATGGGAAGTTCCTGTGTAGCACTCTTCATCTGCCAAAGCTCTGTAGTTTGGACCTCTGCTTCATTACTGAAAGAAGATTTGAGTATACCCTTTACTTTCTGGTAAAATCCAAGTGTCAGCTGTTGCTTACATTTGTACGAATTAATCAGGTCTGAATTTTCACTATTGATTGAACTGGAGTTAAGCATCTCATTCTCCCTGGATAGATTTTTGCTGTCTGCTTGTAATTATTGATGTGTGCCATCGGCGGGTTCAATGGAATAAGTCGACAAATTCACCTCTTTATTACCTTCTTCAACCAAAGGATGATTCTTCTCAAAAGAGACAAAAAAGACCTCACAAACATTGGCAGTGGAGTCAGAGTGTGTGGTATGATCCAAACCCTTTTCTTCCAACAGATCATCTGCACCTGTGACGTCTTCATTCCCTTGAATTCTGTCTCAAAAGAGCCAACCAAAGTCTAGAAGCTCCTCTATCAGGTGGTCACTGTCTTAGTTATTGCCTCCTGTTTTAGCCTCTGCTAGCTGAATCTACAAAGAGAAGTGAAAGATCTGCAAACTCCTCCTGTTGTCCAGTGGATGGTGTTTCTCCAATAAGGACCAGCTCACTGGGCAGCGAGTAAACTTCCATTCCGGCTGGGGTGTTGGGCTTTTCCAGTCCTCCGAACACCTTTAGAAATTCATCCCAGAGTAATGCTCTGTTGCCCTCTATTGTTACCTCATCGACCTTCAGTAGATGCTCAAGTCCAGCACACGCTTGATCTGATGAGCAGCAAAGTTTCCTGGTTCTATTAGATATAAAGAATTTTCAAATGTCTTTAACTTCACACCTAAGGTTTGTAGTAAACTGGCTGTTTTGAGATCTGTGCCCCATGACCTCTGCAGCTTTATTTTAGATTGCTGAGTTTCTACTTCCTTAAGCTAGTCCTGAAGCTTAGTCCAATTTGTCCAGGTCAGTGAACCCAACCCCGGTGTCCTGTTTAAATCCTCTTCTGTACCCATGGACTTCCAACTCTACAGGCTTCCAACTCCTTATATGGATCTTTAATTTCTCCTCGGATATCATCAGGTGGAAATCCTGCATTTACAGCTTGCTTGGCTTTTTTTATTCTTTCATGGGATGTGGGTGTCACTGGCAAGGCCAGCATTTGTTGCCCATCCCTAATTGTTGTTCAGCTGAGTATCTTTCTCGGCCATTTCAGAGGGCAGTTAAGAGCCAACCACATTGCTGTGGGTCTGGAGTCACATGTAGGCCATACCAGGAAAGCATTGCAGATTTCCTTCCCTACAGGAAATGAGTGAACCAGATGGGTTTTCACAACAATCACTGATAGTTTCATGGTTCACTTTACTGAGACCAGCTTTATTATTCCAGATTTATTAATTGAATTTAAATTCCACCAGCTGCCTTTTTTTTATTCATTCATGGGATGTGGTGTCCAAGTCAGGATGGTGAGTGACTTGGAGGGGAGCTTCCAGGTGGTGGTGTTCCCATCTATCTGTTGCCCTTGTCCTTCTAGATGGTAGTGGTCGTGGGTTTGGAAGGTGCTGTCCAAGGAGCCTTGGTGAATTTTTGCAGTGCATCTTGTAGAAGACACTGCTGCTACTGTGTGTCGGTGTGGGGGGAGTGAATGTTTGTGGAAGGGGTGCCAATCAAATGGGCTGCTTTGTCCTGGACGGTGACAAGCTTCTTGAGGGTTGTTGGAGCTATACTCACCCGGGCGAGTGGAGAGCATACCATCACACTCCTGACTTGTGCCCTGTAGATGGTGGACAGGCTTTGGGGAGTCAAGAGGTGGGTTACTTGCTGCAGGATTCCTAGCCTCTGACCTGCTCTTGTAGCCACAGTATTTATATGGCTAGTCCAGCTCAGTTTCTGGTCAATGGTAACCCCCAGGATGTTGACAGTGGGGGATTCAGTGATGTTAATGTCATTGAATGTCAAGGGGTGATGGTTGGATCCTCTCTCATTAGAAATGGTCATTTCCTGGCACTTGTGTGGCATGCATGTTACTTGTTACTCATTTCAACCTGGATATTGTCCAGGTCTTGCTGCATTTGGACATGGACTGCTTCAGTATCTGAGGAGTCGCGAATGATGCTGAACATTGTGCAATCAACAGCGAACATCCCCACTTCTGACCTTATGATGGAAGGAAGGTCATTGATGAAGCAGCTGAAGGTGGTTGGGCCAAGGACACTACCCTGAGGAACTCCTGCAGTGATGTCCTGGAGCTGAGATGATTGACCTCCAACAACCACAACCATCTTCCTTTGTGCTAGGTATGACTCCAACCAGTGGAGAGTTTTCCCCCTGATTCCCATTGATTCCAGTTTTGCTAGGGCTCCTTGATTCCACACTCGGTCAAATGCTGCCTTGATGTCAAGGGCAGTCACTCTCACCTCACCTCTGCAGTTCAGCTCTTTTGTCCATGTTTGAACCAAGGCTGTAATGAGGTCAGGAGCTGAGTGGCCCTGGCGGAACCCAAACTGGGTGTCAGTGAGCAGGTTATTGCTAAGCAAGTGCCGCTTGATAGCACTGTTGATGACCCCTTCCATCACTTGGTGGGATTTGAACTCAGGTTCCCTGGGCAATAGCCTGGGCCTCTGGCTTACTAGTCCAGTGACATTATCATGACAGCACCATCTCCCCCCAAAATAGTTGGAAGCTTGTTCCAGCTTTCTTCCTCCAAATTGAACTTTAGATACACAGAATTTAAAATATTTAAAATGTCAGGTCATGCCACAGAGAAAGCATTCATCTTCATCTGCTGGGCATTGCCACAGTGATGCTTTATTTTGGCACCATATCTGGAACATTTTAAAATGTTTTCCCTTTGACAGTTTTGACAGGCTTTTTTGCAAGCTTTTCGGTGTGAGGGGCACATGACATTGGGCCTACGCACTGAATTAACCCCTTCCTTGCCTTGACGTCTGCCTGAGGCACACCCTGATTCCGCTGTTGCAGCTCCGCCTGCCTTACACACTGTCCGGCTCTCTCTAATGTTAAATCCTCCTTGGACAGCAAGTCATCGAGCATGTTGCCTGCAGTACAGTCGCAAATTAACTCCTGCTTTAAAGTTCCATAGCTGCAACTCCTGGCTGGTTGACGCAAGTCATTAATAAATGAATCAATGGATTCACCTGGCCTTTGGCTCCTTCAGTTGAATTTTGCCTGTTCAATGACCCTTCTTCAGAGACGGTCCATATGGACTCGAAACGTTAACTCTATTTCTCTCTCCACAGATGCTGTCAGACCTGGTGAGTTTTTCCTGCATTTTTTGTTTTTATTTCAGATTTACAGCATCCTCAGTATTTCGCTTTTATCCACGTTTAGTTTTCTTCTTCTTTGTTGTGAAGTTGAGCTGTTCAAAAATCTTCATCCGTGGGTTACCATCTGTGGTCTCGGTTTTTTAAACTGAGACTCCAGCGCTGCCACCATGTTTTAATGAGGTTTCACATACTCCACAAGTGACTTGGAGATAGTCAGTCTATCGTTTCTCTTGGAAACGATTTATTTAGAACCATTTACATCCAATACCTTGTGGTAAGTACTTTGTTCTCTGGACACAGCTTGTTTTTTTTTCAATAATTTATATAGATTCTTCTTTCCCCACCTATTTCCATTATTTTTAAATCTAAAACTAAAACCTTGTTAATCTTTCCACCCCACCCCCACTAGAGCTGTACTTTGAGTGTCCTGTCTTCCATTCTTAATTAGCACTTTTCTTAGACAAATATCACCACCTTCAACACCTCTTTGATCCTTTTGTCTGTGACATCTTTTGATTATCTGCTCCTATCACGGCTTGCTTATCTCCACAATCACCACACCCTCAACTTCTCTCTCCCCCCGCCCTCCCACCTTAAACCAGTTTATATTTCACCTTTCTCCTAACTATGCTTCAGTTCTGCCGAAGGGCCGTGAAGGCTCGAAACGTTAACTGATTTCTTCTCCACCGATGCTGCCAGACCTGCTGAGTTTTTCCAGGTAATTCTGTTTTTGTTTTGGATTTCCAGCATCCGCAGTAGCTTTTAGCTTTTTGTTTTTATTTTTGTTCTGTGTCTTGCTCTTTTGGAGCCTCTTACTCATCAGACCCTGATGTCATGTTTACGTCATCATTAACATCATTATATAATTAACATAACTATTAACCCTTTACTCCATACAGCTCACACTGAGCTCTGTAACAGAGGAGCATTCCACATATTTGCTTGCATTCTTGTTCAGAACTTCATTCCTCAAGTGGCCAAGATTGTTGTTCCTCCTAAAATTAAGAAGGGTCAAATATAGAAACATAGAAACTAGGAGTAGGAGTAGACCATTTGGCTCTTCGAACCTGCTCCACTATTCAATATGATCATGACTGATCCTCTATCTCAAAGCCGTACTCCTGCTCTCTCCCCAAACACTTTGATGCCGTTAGAACCTAGGAATCTATTTCCTTCTTAAATATATTCAGTGACTTGGCCGCAACAACCTTCTGTGGTATCGAATTTGACAGGTTGACTACCCTCTGACTGAAGAAATTTCTCCTCATCTCAGCGCTGAATGGTCTACCCCGTATCCTGAGACTGTGACCCCTTGTTCTAGACCCCCCCAGCCAGAGGAAATATCATCCCTGCATCCGATCTGTCCAGCCCTGTCAGAATTTTATATGTTTCAATGAGATCCCCTCTCATTCTTCTAAACTCCAGTGAATACAGGGCCTAGTCGGCCCAATCTCTCCTCATACGACAAACCTGCCATCCCAGGAATCAGTCTGGTGAATCTTTGCTGCACTCCCTCTATGTCAAGTAAATCCTTTCTTAGGTAAGGAGACCAAAACTGCACACAATACTCCAGGTGTGGTCTCACCAAGGCCCTGCACAGCTGCAGTAAGACATCCTTGCTCTTGTATTTTAATCCTCTTGCAATGAAGGCCAACATATCATTTGACTTCCTAGCCGCCTGCTGCACCTGCCTGCTTGCTTTCAGTGACTGGTGTACAAGGACACCCAGGTCCCTTTGTACATCAACATTTCCCAATCTATCACAATTTAAATAATACTCTGCCATTCTATTTTTTCTACCAAAGTGGATAACTTCACATTTATCCACATTGTACTCCATCTGCCATGTATTTGCCCACTCACTCAACTTTTCTAAATTGCCTTGAAACATCTTAACATCCTCCTCACATTCCCATTAAGTTTTGTGTCATCAGCAAACTTGGAAATATGACATTTGGTTCCCTCATCCAAATCATTGATACATGTTGTGAATAGCTGGGGCCCAAGCACTGATCCCTGCGGTACCCCACTAGTCACTGCCTGTCACTCCGAAAAAGACCCATTTAGCCCTACTCTTGGTTTCCTGTCTGATAACCAATTCTCAATCCATGCCAATACCCCCAATCCCATGTGCTTTAGTTTTGCACACTGGGAGTTTGTCAAAAGCTTTCTGAAAATCCAAATACACCACATCCACTTGTTCTCCCTTATCTATTCTGCTAGTTACACCCTCAAAACCTCCAGTAGCTTTTTCAAACATGATTTCCCTTTCATAAATCCATGTTGATTTTGTCTAATTTCATTGATATTTTCTAAGTGTCCTGTTATCACATCCTTTACAATAAACCCTAGCATTTTCCCTACTACTGATGTCAGGCTAACCGGACTGTAATTCACTCTTCTCTCCATCCCTCCTTTTTTAAATAGTGGGGTTACATTTGCCACCCTCTAATCTGCTGGGACTGTTCCAGAATCTACAGAATTTTGGAAGATGACACCCAACACATCCTCTATTTTTATTCCCACCTCCTTTACTATCCTGGGATGTAGATTATTGGCCCTGGGGATTTATTGGCTTTCAGTCCCATTAATTTCTCCAGCACTATTGTTTTCTAATACTAATTTCACAGAATCACAGAATCACAGTGCAGAAGAGGCCCTTCGGCCCATCGAGTCTGCACCGACACGTGAGAAATACCTGACCTACCTACCTAATCCCATTTACCAGCACTTCGCCCATAGCCTTGAATGTTATGATGTGCCAAGTGCTCATCCAGGTACTTTTTAAAGGATGTGAGGCAACCCGCCTCCACCACCCTCCCAGGCAGCACATTCCAGACTGTCACCACCCTCTGGGTAAAAAAGTTTTTCCTCACATCCCCCCTAAACCTCCTGCCCCTCACCTTGAACTTATGTCCCCTATTGACTGACCCTTCAACTAAGGGGAACAGCTGCTCCCTATCCACCCTGTCAATGCCCCTCATAATCTTGTACACCTCGATCAGGTGGCCCCTCAGTCTTCTCTGCTCCAATGAAAACAACCCAAGTCTATCCCACCTCTCTTCATAACTTAAATGTTTCATCCCAGGCAACATCCTGGTGAATCTCCTCTGTACCCCCTCCAGTGCAATCGCATCCTTCCTATAATGTGGCAACCAGAACTGCACACAGTACTCCAGCTGTGGCCTCACCAAGGTTCTATACAACTCCAAGATGACCTCCCTACTTTTGTAATCTTTGCCTTGATTGATAAAGGCAAGTGTCCCATATGCCTTTTTCACCACCCCACTAACATGCCCCTCCACCTTCAGAGATCTATGGAGACACACGCCAAGGTCCCTTTGTTCCTCAGAACTTCCTAGTGCCATGCCGTTCATTGAATACTTCCTTGTCAAATTACTCCTTCCAAAGTGTATCACCTCACACTTTCAGGGTTAAATTCCATCTGCCACTTATCTGCCCATTTGACTATATCCTCCTGTAGCCCAAGACACTCAACCTCACTGTTAACCACCTGGCCAATATTTGTGTCATCCGCAAACTTACTAATCCTACACCCCACATAGTCATCTATGCCGTTTACATAAATGACAAATAATAGGGGACCGAGCACAGATTCCTGTGCTACGCCACTGGACACTGGCTTCCAGTCATTAAAGCATCCTTCTGTCATCACCCTCTGTCTCCTACAACTAAGCCAATTTTAAATCCACCTTATAAAATTACCCTGTAAATCATGTGCATTTGCCTTCTTTATAAATCTCCCATGTGGGATCTTGTCAAAGGCTTTGCTAAAATCCATATAAACTACATCAACTGCACTACCCTCATCTACACACCTCCTCAAAAAATTCAATCAAATTTGTTAGCCATGACCTCCCTCTGACAAAGCCATGCTGACTACCCCTGATCAAACCTTGCCTCTCCAAATGGAGATAGATTCTCTCCTTCAGAAATTTCTCCAATAGTTTCCCTACCACTGACGTGAGACTCACTGGCCTGTAGTTCCCTGGCTTATCTCTACAACCCTTCAATTCTTCCTTCTCACTAAAGCTTTGGTTCCCTAGTATTTCTGGGAAGTTATTTGTGTCTCCCTCCATCAGAACAGAACTAAATTAGTTGTTTAATTGCTCTGTCATTTCCTTGTTCTCTGTTATAAATTCTCCTGTTTTGGACTGTGAGGGACCTATATTTATCTTCACTAATCCTTTTCTTTTTACTTACTTAGAACCAAAGAACCATAGAAAAGTTACAACACAGAAGGAGGCCATTCGGCCCATTTTGTCCATGCCAGCCCGAGGACACCCAGGTGCCCTTTCTAATCCCACCTTCCTGCACCCGGCCCATAGCCCTGCAGCTTACAGCACTTAAGGTGCAGATCCAAGTACTTTTTAAAAGATTTTAGAGTTTCTGCCTCTACCACCAACTTGGGCAGCGAATTCCAGACACCCACTACTCTCTGCGTAAAAAAGTTCTTCCTCATTTCCCCCTACACCTTCTGCCACTTATCTTGAATCTATGTCCCCTTGTTCTAGAATTCTCCACCAAGGGAAGCAATTTTATCCTGTCCACTCTATTTCCCTCATAATTCTGTACACCTCAATCAAGTCACCTCTCAGCCTTCTTTGTTCTAAGGAAAATAACCCCAACCTATCCAATCTCTCCTCGTAGCTACACTTTTCTAACTCTGGTAGAAGATTTACAGTCCACTTTTCTGTTCCTTTCAAGTTTAATCTATCTCTTGGTCCTCCTTTGCTGAATTCTAAGCTGCTCCCAATCCTCAGGTTTGCTACTTTTCCTAGCAACTTTATATGACTCCTCTTTGGACCTAATACTATCCTTAATTGCTTTTGTTAGCCATGGTTGGGCCACTTTTCCTGTTGTGTTTTTGTGTCAGAAAGGAATGTATAACTGTTGCAATGCAAACATTCATTCTTTAAATATCAGCCATTGCCTATCTGCTGCCATGCCTTTTAATGAAGTTCACCAATCCATCTTAGACAACTCACACCTCATACCTTTGTAGTTTCCTTTGTTTAGATTTGGGAACCTAGCTTCAGATTGGATTGCTTCACTTTCTATCCTAACCAAGAATGCTATCATGTTTTGGCCATTGTTCACTAAAGGACCCTTTTTTCATTCATTCACGGGATATGGGCTTCGTTGGCTATTCCAGCATTTATTGCCCATCCCTAGTTGCTCTTGAGAAGGTGGTGGTGAGCTGCCTTCTTGAACTGCTGCAGTCCATGTGGTGTAGGTACACCCACAGTGCTGTTAGGAAGGGATTTTGACCCAGCGCCAGTGAAGGAACGGTGATATATTTCCAAGTCAGGATGGTGAATGACTTGGAGGGGAACTTCCAGGTGGTGGTGTACCCATCTATCTGCTGCCATTGTCCTTCTAGATGGTAGTGGTCGTGGGTTTGGAAGGTGCTGTTGAAGGAGCCTTGGTGAATTCCTACAGTGTATCTTATAGATGGTACACGCTGCTGCTACTGTGGGTTGGTGGTGAAGGGAGTGAATGTTTGTGGATGTGATGCCAATCAAGTGGGCTGCTTTGTCCTGGATGGTGTCAAGCTTCTTGAGTGTTGTGGGAGCTGCACTCATCCAGGCAAGTGGGGAGTATTCCATCACACTCCTGACTTGTGCCTTGTAGATGGTGGACAGGCTTTGGGGAGTCAGGAGGTGAGTTACTCGTTACACAATTCCTAACCTCTGACCTGCTCTTGTAGCCACAGTATTTATATGTACAGGGCATACCTGGGCAATTTTCCGCATAGCCGGGTAGATGCCAGTGTTGTAGCTGTATTGGAACAGCTTGGCTAGGGACATGGAAAGTTGTGGAGCACAAGTCTTCAGTAATATTGCCGGAATATTGTCAGCACCCACAGCTTTTGCAGTATCTAGTGCCTTCAGCCATTTCTTGATATCACATGGAGTGAATCGAATTGGCTGAAGACTGGCATCTGTGATGCTGGGGACCTCCGGAGGAGGAGGCTGAGGTGGATCATCCACTTGGCATTTTGGCTGAAGATTGTAGCAAATGCTTCAGCCTTATCTTTTGCACTGATGTGCTGGGCTCCTCCATCATTGAGGATGGGGATATTTGTGGAGCTTCCTGCACCCTGCACAACAAGATTACTAATTAACCCCTTCTCATTGCACAATACCAAATCTAGGATTGCCTTTTCCCTAGTTGGTTCCTCGATCTACTGGTCTAAAAAGCAATTTCATATGCACTCCAATAATTCATTCACCACAGTATTATTGCTAATTTGGTTTCCTCAGTCCATATATAGATTAAAGTCATCCATGATTACTGTAGCACCCTTGTTACATGCATCTCTAATTTCCTGTTTAATGCCGTCCCCTACCTTGTCATCACTATTTGGTGGCCTATGGACAACTCCCACTAATGTTTTTCACCTCTTGTTGCTTCTTGGCTCCACAGAGATGATTTTGCATCGAGATTTTCTGAGCCAATATCCTCTCTCACTATCGCACTGATTTCACCCTTAAGTAACAATGCCACCCCACCTCATTTTCCTGTTGTGCCTGTCCTTCCTAATTATCGAATACCCTTGGATATTCAGTTCCCAGCCTTGGTCATCCTGTAGCCATGTCTCCGTAATCGCAATCATATCATACCAGTTTACATCTATTTGCGCTGTAAATTTGTCTACCTTATTGCGAGTGCATAAAATTATAAAGTTTCCAGCTGTTCCTTTGGGCTGCCTGGATGTTTTCAGTTTGTGGTTTCAAAGCTGACTGCAGGTAGAGTGCAATGGCCTTACTCATGGATAAATACAGGGGTCATCACCGATCAGTAAAAGCTATGCATTCTTAATAAATAACACTTGAAATGATCAGTCACAATGATTTCTTCCATCTCATGTTTGCAGAAGATTGTTCAAAACCACAGGCCAGTTTTCTAATTCTTAGACCAGTTATTTATTTTGTAAAATTCAATCATATTTTCAAGTGAAGATGACATGTATTTATTAATGGAGCCCAGGATTCTCTTACAGACTTTTATCATTCTCCAGGGTGAATGTTGGTTCATTACAGGGGTTAGAAATGCAGCCTTGTTACTATATTATTCATCGAGCAGGTGCTAGTCTTAATGACAGGGGAGCTAATCCTTCAAGTTGGTTCAAAGCCTAATTGGAGAACATGAAGAATAAATTCTCCCCTTTACCACCATCTGATCTGGTGGCTTTTGTTACTGCCTGGCAAGAAATGGCATGATTATGGAAGTTATTTTGCTGATATAAGCCTTTCCTGTTTTGTTAAATCCATATAAAAGTTTTTATATTCTTCGTCTCTTGCAGCTTTGTAGTAAATTGCACTTGTTAACTATAAGGTTATTGAGTTGTTAACGGCTACCAATGAGCTGGGATACAAGAATTCCACCTGAACTCAGTTCTCACACATATCCTGTCCTGATCATTGGCTTAGGCTAATATTTTAAGGAGCTCCATAAACAAAGGTGAAAGTGAGAAGAGTTTTCCTCTATAAACCGACAGTCTCACACGAAGGTCTCATGTATGTTGAGGGATGGGTCTCGTTAATAATTGGCTAGTGGACTGTGGGTTGAAAGTGAATGTCCTGGGCCGGTCTCTGGCTCTAGAGGCCACCACAATATCCAATGGCTTCTGAGCCTGGGAAAGGTAGGCCCGAGAGATGGTCTATTCTCCGTTGGGGAGATTTGGGGTGGAGGGAGGGAGGAAGGGAACTTGTTGTGGCAATGGTTCAGTTTATTCAGGGTTTTTTTTTGTAAAACCTGCAGGAGCATTCTCACTCCTATTGGCTCAGCAAAACTAAATAAAAACTTACATTTTGCTCTCCTGTTCAGCTGGACCACCAGCTGAAACTATGGTGCCTCACTGGCTGCCTCCTGCCCACAGGCCCACTGGGTGTCAAACTGATCATGTGTCAGGTAGGACTCTGGAGATTTAATCAAATGAATGCCTGCTCATTCAGATCAGTGGGAACTTCACACCCCTGACTATCCCTGGTTCCCTGACCAGCCCCAGGACCATTAGGCTCTTTCTGCAACTCCCACATAAAGATAGAAATCTCAATTCACACTGCCCTCAATAAGCAGAGTGAAGTCCTCTGAACATCATTGGGCCTGGTCTCCATTAACAAAGTGAGTATGGGCTGAAACAGATGGGTGCTCGGGCACTATTGGCCCATTTCTCGTCTGGGCCAATTCACTTTCTCCCCCACAATCTGACCGAGGGGCTGGAAACCAGAGAATATCGGAAATTAAACTGCACACGAAAGGAGCCAAAGGAAAATCATCAACAAACTTCACCTGGAGCAGATCGTGAGTTGCCAACAGGAAGCAGGAGATCACACTCAGCCCCTCCCCTCCTCACTGGTAGTGGTGATGGGTTTGGAAGGTGCTGTCTAAGGAGCCTTGGTGAATTCCTGAGTGTATCTTGTAGATGGTACACACTGCTGCTACTGTGTGTCAGTGGTGGAGGGAATGAATATTTGTGGATGTGGTGCCATATGAGTGTTGTGGGAGCTGCACTCATCCAGGCAAATGGGAGTATTCCATCACATTCCTGACTTGTAGATGGTGGACAGGCTTTAGGGGAGTCAGGAGGTGAGTTATTTGGCACAGGAATCGCTGCCTCTGATCTGCTCTTGTAGCCACAGTATTTATATGGCTAGTCCAGTTCTGTTTCATGTTATTCCCCCCAGACTTTGTAGTGGTTTGATACAACTGAGGTTTGCTAGGCCATGGCAGAGGGCATTTAAGAGTCAGCCACATTGCTGTGGGTCTGGAGTCACGTGTAGGCCAGACAAAGATGACAGATTTCCTCCCCTAAAGGGCATTAGTGAACCAGATGGGTTTTTAACACCAATTGACAATGATTCCATGGCCATCATTAGACCTTTAATTCCAGATTTTTATTGACTGAATTCAAATTCCATCATCTGCTGTGATGGGATTGAACCTGGGTCCCCAGAGCATCACCGTTGGTCTCTTGCTTACTCATCCAGTGACAATACCACTCTGCCACCTCCTCCCCTCCTCATTGTCTGATTCACCTAAGCTTAAGGCCAGGAAATTGAAAGCTTGGGATTCACGTGTGGGTCTTAAAATAATACAACCAAATTATTATTGTTTTTTCATTGATGCTGAAATTCGGCTCCAGTATCCTTCTGCAGGGATGGTATCGTGATTCGGGAAGTCTACAGAAAGTTGCACATATAGTAACTGCAACAAAAACAACTTTAATTTCAACCTAATAATTTTGATTTCCATATGTTTAGCCCAGTTCTCTCTCCATTTTTATTTCATAGTTCATGATCTTCCATTGGCAAAGTGTGCTTTCCTGTTTCTCCCCAGTTCTCTCCCTCCACCCAGTAGACCAGTGAGATCTGCCTCAATACTTGTACAATTCATGACAATACCTGTATGCCTGCTGTACAGAGAAATGTTTTTGGGAAGTTTATTTGCTGTGCACACCTGGGTACAATAAATTGGTTCAGCATCATAAATTGTTCTTTATAGCTGAGCTTTTGTCTCTGAGCCATTGTGCACCTGGCCCTGATCGCATACAAAGAAGAAAAAATATAAATCTATAATCATTCCCTCAGGGTCCTACATTAATGCAAATGTAAGAACTATACACCTCCATGGCTTTGCAATATTTATATCAAAACACAGCCTTATTGATGTCAAAGCCATTGTCAAACTCTTTCGAGTTGTCAACAGTCACAGATTGCAACTCTTTCGAGTACAATCACAGTTCTTGGTTTCCGGGAGTGGGACATGAACCCACAACCCTCTGATTCAAAGGCGAGGGTGCTATGAACTAAGCCACAGCTGACACCTCCAAAGCCATTGTCAAACTCTTTCGAGCTATCAACAGTCACAGATTGCAACTCTTCTGAGTACAATCACAGTTCTTGGTTTCCAGGAGTGGAACATGAACCCACAACCCTCTGATTCAAAGGTGAGGGTGCTATGAACTAAGCCACAGCTGACACCTCCAAAGCCATTGTCAATGTATAAATAATCACACTGCCTGGCAATCACTTTGTTAAAGACAATTGCTAGTTACAGGTGATGGGCATTGATTATCTCATCTAAACAGATTAAAAAGATACACCTGGAACACTTTGTGTGGAAGTTACTTGGAAGTCAGTAGCACCGAGGAGTTGTCTTGAAAATAAACCAGCTTGAACCAAAAGACCAACCTGGATTAATTCTTCCACTAAGGGGCTGCCTGTCACTTTGCCTCTGATGTTGTTAGTTTAGTTTATTTGTTTGTGACCTGAAAGAGCTACAACCGCTTATTTAAGCTTTGGTAATTGATTGTTATATATGAATTTTTTTCTCTCAATCCCCAGAGGGAAAAGAAGCACGCTGCTGCTGACAAGTTAAGTTACAGAATGGCAGAAGGGCTTTGACTTTCCACCAGTTTTTTCTGAGTCTGAACCATTATCAGCAATGGAAAACTGACATTGAGATGTGGATCCAGGTTACTTTAATCCCCTGAAAGAAGCAAGGTTTGGCTTTGGCGTTATCATTACCAGCAACAAGTAAGATTAGGAGTAAAGTATTTTCAGAATGGAATGTGGGTGATTTGGATCATGAAGAGGGATTGGACCTACTGTTACAGTTTTTGGATAGGTTTTACCAAAAGGATGAATTATTGGAAGCGGATGAAACTTGGACGATCTTTGAAAGGTTTAGGAAATCAGATGATCAGTCCACGGAAGAATACATCATGGATTTTGATAAATGATACAGGAGACTACAGAGATTTGAACTCAAAATTCTGAAATCAGTATTGGCATTTAAATTAGTGGATTGTGCTTGTAATTCTCACGTTGATCGTCTTTTAGTACTAACAGGGGTTCAGTTCCAGAGGAAAGAATCTCTCTTAGATTAAATGGCTGCTGCCCTAAAGAATTTGTGGGGAAACAGTTGTTCCCGGCCACTTTTGAAAGACTATGCTGCGAAACAAAGGATAGAGAATTCAATGGTGGCTGAATTATGAGATCGACCAAATATTAGACGTACAGTTGGTGTATGGGAGAAATCTGAAGTTGCCTTCCGTGTTCTAGATGGGACCAGCATTAGCTCCATTTTTTCTGGTCATCTGAACGCTTTGCATGCAGGCAGAAAAGCTTTTATTAAAGCTGAGGTTTTGGAGAAAATTTGGCAAGCCCTACAGCACAGCCTAATGCCACTGGGAATATGTTTAGACAAGCAGGCACGGTATATTACAAAAGAGAAGGCCAGAAAGAGCGTAATGGCCCTGGCAAAGTGATAGGGACTGATGGGATAGTAGTAACTGTGCAACATGGCAACCAAACTGTTAGGGTACATTCTTCGAGGTTAATTGGCACTGACTATATTTTTTACATGTTCTGTACAGGACACAGAAAGCGAAGAGACACTGTGCACTTCACATAAACATATATTGGACAGTGATGAGCAGCAGACTATGGCAGATAGAGGGTCAACTGACTGAGCAAAATAACACTGAGGAACAGGATAACAGTATTCGTCCAAAAGGGCAACTACCCAAAGGTAAAATACATGCCAGAAGGGGCCAGTATTTGGAGGGATGCCACCATCATTGGGAGAGCAGGAAAGGCCACTGGTAAATGCAAACATTGGCTACATGTGCAGGATGAAGGACAGCAGATAAAACCTATAGATTGGCAAACTGAGGTAAAGATGTGGAAGCCCAGAAAGCACAGTAAGAGTTCTGACAGTGGACCAGAAAGTGGTCGTGACCCCAGGAAAAGATCATGGAGCTGTGAACGGGATTCTGCTCACACAGAAATCATATAGAAGTAAAAGCAAAATACTGCAGATGCTGGAAATCTGAAACTAAAGCAGAAAATGCTGGAAAAACTCAGCGGGTCTAACAGCATCTGTGGAGAGAAAAACCAAGCTAATGGTTAGAGTGCATATGACTCTTCTTCAGAGCTAAAGAGAAGTAAAAATGTGATGAAGTTTATGCTATTTAATGGGGGTGGAGCAGGTGAAGTTGCATAGAAGGCCAGTGATATGTGGGGGCAAAGGAGAGATTGACAAAGATGTCATGAACAAAAGGACAAAGGGGTGTTAATGGTAGTGGGTACTGGCTAAAGGAGGTGCTGATGGTGGCGTTAAGGTCAGAAAGCAGAATGTGATAATAGCAGGACAAGGGTAAGCACTCTGGAAAGAACAACATGAACAAGTGACAGATGGCCCTTGTGGGGGTGGGGGGAGGGGACAGTGGTGGGGAAAAAAGATTGAAAATAGGATTAAAAGGTGGGGATAAAACGATGAATAAAATGAAAATAAATAAAAATAAGTGGATAAAAATTTTTAAAATAACAATGAATATTGAAAAAAGTATTTTACCTTCCATCCTATTTTCAAACTTTTTTCCCCACCACTGTCCCCTCCCCCCATCCCACAAGGGCCATCTGTCACTTGTTCATGTTGTTCTTTCCAGAGTGCTTACCTGCTATTATCACATTCTGCTTTCTGACCTTAACGCCACCATCAGCACCTCCTTTAGCCAGTACCCACTACCATTAACACCCCTTTGTCCTTTTGTTCATGACATCTTTGTCAATCTCTCCTTTGCCCCCACATATCACTGGCCTTCTATCCAACTTCACCTGCTCCACCCCCGTTAAACAGCATAAATTTCATCACAAAACAAAAACAGAATTACCTGGAAAAACTCAGCAAGTCTGGCAGCATCGGCGGAGAAGAAATCAGTCAACGTTTCGAGCCTTCATGGCCCTTCGGCAGAACTGCAGCATAGTTTCAACAAGGGAGAAATATAAATTGGTTTAAGGTGGGGGGGGGGGGGGGGGAGAGACACATTGAGGGTGTGGTGTGAGCAGATAATAATCAAAAGATGTCAGAGACAAAAGGGTCAAAGAGGTGTTAAAGGTGTTGAAGAAAACACCTCTTTGACCCTTTTGTCTGTGACATCTTTTGATTATTATCTGCTCACACCACACCCTCAATGTGTCTCTTCCCCCCCCCCCCTCCCCCCCCCCCCACCCACCTTAAACCAATTTATATTTCTCCCTTGTTGAAACTATGCTGCAGTTCTGCCGAAGGGCCATGAAGGCTCGAAACGTTGACTGATTTCTTCTCCGCCGATGCTGCCAGACTTGCTGAGTTTTTCCAGGTAATTCTGTTTTTGTTTTGTTTTGGATTTCCAGCATCCGCAGTAGCTTTTAGCTTTTTGTTTTTAAATTTCATCACATTTCACTTCTCTTTAGATTATATAGGTAGTAGACCAGAAGGAGAGGAATGTAAATAGAGGTCATAGCTTGACAAGAGCAAGGACTACAGAGCAGCTAGGAATGTCAGAAGAAGTCCTTATGACCAAGAGGTTTTATTTGCTGCTATTAAATTTGAAAATAAGCTGATAAAGGAAGCCAAACAAAGTCGGAAGGAATTTGGGGTACATACTGAAATACCTGACAGGGAACAGCCAGCCTTATCACACAGGTGGATCTGTACAGAAAAGGTATTTTCAGACAGGACATACAAGGCTAAAGTGAGATTAGTAGCCCGAGGCTTTGAAGAATGATTTGGGGATCAAGATGTCAGGGTGGACTCGCTTGCTGCAGGTAAAGTGAGTTTCAAGACTTTTTAGCTATTTTGGCATCATATTCCTGGGAGTGCAAATGGATTGATATAAAGGCTGCATTTTTACAGGTGGGTAGGGGGGAAGTTTCAAAGGGAAGTTTTTTTTGAAACCACCCAAAGAAGCCAATGATGTAGAAAGAAAGCTGTGGAAATTGAACAAGTGTGTTTATGGGTTCAATGATGCATCAAGAGTTTGGCATTTTTGGTATTTTCCCATGAGGTCTGTCCTATTGAAAACAGGTTGCATCCAGTTAAAGGCCGACCCTGCAATGTTCTGCTAGTATCCTAAGGAGAAACTAGCTGGAATCTTTATCATACATGTTGATGATTTCCTTTAGGGGTGCTCTGTAGTATTTGAAGATGGATAATCGAGAAGATAAAGAAGGAATTTAAGGTCAGAAGTCAGGCTTCAGGGGCCTTTAAATACATAGGTTTAGACATGAAGCAGAACAAGTCAGAAGTGACATTGAATCAACAATCTTATCTATAAAATGTTAATCATATCCCAATAACTCTGGTTCGATCCTCACAAAAAGAGGATCCCGGTACCAAGGAAGAAACGGAACAGTTGAGAAGTTTGATTGGGCAGTTGAACTGGTTGTGCACTCAGACTAGACCTGTCGCTAGTTATGATGTGTTGGAGCTGAGTACCATGATCAAACATGCTACAGTTGAGGAAGTTCTGACAGCAAATAAAATGCCAAAAAGATTAAATTCTGAGAGATGTGTGCTCAAGTTTCCAACCCTGGGCGGACCAGAAGACATGAGGTTGGTCATTTTTAGCGATGCTTCACATGTCAATCTTCCAGATGGGTGCTCTAGCACAGCAGGGTTTTTCACATTCTTGGTGGGAAACAATGGTAAATATTGCCCGCTGGCTTTGGAGGCCAAGAAAATAAAAAAGGGTAGTGAAAAGCACCTTAGTGGCTGAAACGCTGGTATTTAGTAGAAGCATTAGATACGGGGGTTTACTTATTTCTGTCAGTATATTGGATAAGGGGCAATGTGGGAAAAGTTTGTCCATAGAATGTTATGTTGATAACCTGTCCCTTTGGGATAATGTTCATTCAACGTAAAGTGTCACTGAAAAAAGGCTACGAATCGACCTAGTCAGCATAAAAGAGATATTAGAGAGAAGAGAGATCTCTAAGATACAATGGGTTGACACAAGTCACCAACTATCAGACTGTTTTACAAAAAGAAGTGCTGGTCTAAGAAATTATTAAATGTGCTGGAAGAGGAGTATGTTGTAACCATGCAATGAAAAAAAACTTTTTTTTGTTTTATAATTGTTTTTACATATTTGGTAAAGGAAATACAGGATCTATAGATGTGGAATTACAAGACATTATTTCCTCTTTTTTTTTCAAAAAAGAATGTTAATTATTTTCAAAGCTTTAATTTTAAAAAAGAGGGAAATCTGCCAATGTATAAATAATCACACTGCTGGGCAGTCACCTCGTTAAAGACAATTGCTAGTTAAACAGGTGGTGGGCATTGATTATCCCATCCAAATAGAATAAAAAGATACAGCTGGAGCACTTTGTGTGGAAGCTATTTGGAAGTTAGTAGCACTGAGGAGTTGTGTTGAAAATAAACCAGCTTGAACCAAGAGTCCAACCTGGATTAATTCTTCCATCACGACCTCTCATTGTGAGTAACAATCGATGAGCTTGAAGTTCAGACTAGAATCTCTGGCAGATTTGAAATGAGCAAATGATAGGAGTCAAAAAAAATCAACATGGTTACAACTGAAATAATGGCTTTTTTTCACTTTATTGCAGCTGTGACCAGAAGAATGCATTAACTGATTCTTTATTGAATTGCCTGAGTAGAATCTGTAATGTGCTAATAACATAGAAAGGGAATGCTGTGGTTAGCTTTATTGATATAAGGAAGGTATAAATGTTATGTGTACAAAACTCATTTTTAGAAATTATTTGTTCACCTATTTTCTTTATTCTTTCATGGATGTGGGCATCACTGGCAAGGCCAGCATTTGTTACCCATCCCTAATTGCCTGTGAACTGAGCGACTTGCTTGGCCATTTCAGAGGGCAGTTAAAAGTCAGCCGCATTGCTTTGGGTTTGGAGCCACATGTAGGCCAGACTGGGTAAGGACAGCAGATTCCCTCCCCTAAAGGACATCAGTGAATCAGGTGGGTTTTTATAACCATGGACAATAGTTATCATGGTCACCATTACTGAGACTACCTTTATATTCCAGATTTATTAATTGAATTTAAATTCCCACCAGCGTCATAGTGGGATTTGAACCTGCGTCCCCAAAGCATTAGCCTGGGCTTCTGGATTACTAGTCCAGTGACATTACTACACCACTGACCCCCAACTTATTGAACATTAACCCATTGAATGAAAATCTATACAGCAATAGTAATTACTTGATGAAAGCACACAATGTTTCTGTCCACAGCCACTTTGACAGTGCCCCCTCCTCTGGACCATATGAACTGTTTCACCTTTAGGAGAACGCCCGAATCAATTAGATCTGCATCCGCTTCAAGGGACGATTAATTCGAAACTAATCTGTGGAAACATTGACCCAATTTTAACTCTCATTGCTTGGCAGGAGGTGGCAACTGGAATAATGGCAGCAACATCCACTGCCTTCCTTCTGGTTTGAGCAGGCAGGTGAGGTGCCTTCAGAAAGGCAGCAAGTCTGGCTTTATACATATGGATCAGGTCCTGATGATCCAATTGGAATTTGTCTGCAATTTTAGTCATAGATCTGAGTGGGCTTGTGGGAGCAGTGGTGGTCAGGCCCACCATGAGAGCATTGTGAACCAACAGAGGCTGAGCAACTTTAAGTTTTCTTCAGTAAAACTGAGATATTTGTGTGGGCTGGGAGGCCCAGGAGTTCGAGTCTGGGCTCCACAAGGAAACCACGGGTGTTTCTTATCCTGGAACTTGATCTGTAAAGAAAAACATCTTAGCCAGAAATGCTTCATTTACAGAATTCTTGGTACATTTGCAGAAATATTTTAAATGTATATGAAAAAGGAAATATGCTTATCATATGTTGTAAACTGAAATTCTTTTGTCTAGACCACAAATTTATTATTTATAGTAAAGGTCTGGATATACTATTACATTTACAAATTAATCTTCTAAGCATGTTATTGCTCTGTTGAATATGATAGAAAACCACTTGGCAAAATGACAGGTCACAGTTTTCTTGGACCACAGCATGAGTGCAGTGTGGGGGGTAAATGTGATTTTACATCCAATAATTTAAAGTTTTGTTTAACAAAACTGTATCCCAACAAAAGTGTGACTTTAATAATCTCAGACCAAGGGTGAAATTTAATGCCCTGACCCTGTGGTGAGATTGGAGATGGAGCTGCATTTAATCAAGCTGGAAGGTATCGGTGGGGATCCTGCAGCCCTTCCCACTGCTGCCCTGATTAAGCCTGGGGTAGGAAGGCTGTGGATGGCCTTCCTGCCCTGCCACCAACTGAGGCTCTTAAGTGGGTAATTAATGCCCACTTATCCTGCCACTGCTGGTATTCAGCCAGCAGCAGGTGGGGCAATCACCATGTGGGAAGCCCAAAGAGCAAACTCCGCTTGTTGGCTCCCAGTGGTCCCTCATTCAAAGGCACTCGGTGTTTGATTGAGGGATGTGACATTGGGAAAGGGGGTGGAGTGGTGCAGAGACCCCTATGCCCCTGCCCTTGCTGAAACCCCTCCATCCTGTGACCCCCACCCTGACTTATTCCTCAAAAACACACCCTCGGTAGGAACAAACATTGAACGTAATTTCGGGGTTTACGCATGGTAATTTACTCCCAAATTTACCATTGGTTTCACAGAATCTCAGTGCAGAAGAGGCCACTCAGCCCATCGAGTCTGCACCAACACGTGAGAAACACCTGACCTACCTATCTAATCCCACTTACCAGCACTTGGCCCATAGCCTTGAATGTTATGACGTGCCAAATGCTCATCCAGGTACTTTTTAAAGGATGTGAGGCAACCCGCCTCCACCACCCTCCCAGGCAGCGCATTCCAGACCGTCACCACCCTCTGGGTTAAAAAGTTTTTCCTCACATCCCCCTAAACCTCCTGCCCCTCACCTTGAACTGATGTCCCCTCATGACTGACCCATCAACTGAGGGGAACAGCTGCTCCCTATCCACCCTGTCCATGCCCCTCATAATCTTGTATACCTTGATCAGGTTGCCCCTCAGGCTTCTCTGCTCCAACGAAAACAACCCAAGTCTATCCAACCTCTCTTCATAACTTAAATGTTTCATCCCAGGCAACATCCTAGTGAATCTCCTCTGCACCCCCTCCAGTGCAATCACATCCTTCCTATAATGTGGCGACCAGAACTGCACACAGCACTCCAGCTGTGGCCTCACCAACGTTCTACACAACTCCAAAATGACCTCCCTACTTTTGTAATTTATGCCTCGATTGAGAAAGGCAAGTGTCCCATATGCCTTTTTCACCACCCCACTAACATGCCCCTCTGCCTTCAGAGATCCATGGACACACACGCCAAGGTCCCTTTGTTCCTCAGAACTTCCTAGTGTCATGCTGTTCATTGAATACTTCCTTGTCAAATTACTCCTTCCAAAGTGTATCACCTCACACTTTTCAGGGTTAAGTTCCATCTGCCACTTATCTGCCCATTTGACCATCCCGTCTATATCTTCCTGTAGCCCAAGACACTCAACCTCACTGTTAACCACCTGGAATATTTGTGTCATCCACAAACTTCCTAATTCTACCCCCCACATTGTCATCTATGTCATTTATATGAATGACAAATAACAGGGGACCCAGCACAGATCCCTGTGGTACACCACTGGGCACTGGCTTCCAGTCACTAAAGCATCCTTCTGTCATCACCCTCTGTCTCCAACAACTAAGCCAATTTTGAATCCACCTTATCAAATTACCCTGTATCCCATGTGCATTTGCCTTCTTTATAAGTCTCCCATGTGGGACCTTGTCAAAGGCTTTGCAGAAATCCATATAAACTACACCAACTGCACTACCCTCATCTACACACCTGGTCACCTCCTCAAAAAATTCAATCAAATTTGTTAGGCATGACCTCACTCTGACAAAGCCATGCTGACTATCTCTGATCAAACTTTGCCTCTTCAAGTGGAGATAGATGCTCTCCTTCAGAATTTTCTCCAATAGTTTCCCTACCACTGACATGAGACTCACTGGTCTGTAGTTCCCTGGCTTCTCTCTACAACCCTTCTTAAATAGCGGAACCACATTAGCTGTTCTCCAGTCCTCTGGCACCACCCCTGTGGCCAGAGAGGAATTAAAAATTTGGGTCAGAGTCCCTGCGATCTCCTCCCCTGCCTCCCTCAGCAGTCTGGGACACAAATCATCTGGACCTGGAGATTTATCCACTTTTAAGCCTCCCAACACCTCCAATACCTTGTCACTCCCTATATCAATTTTCTTAAGAACCTTGCAGTCTCTCTCCCCGAGTTCGATACCTTCATCTTCATTCTCTTGGGTGAAGATGGATGTGAAGTATTCATTCAACACTCTAGCGATGTCCTCTGGCTCCACCCATAGATTGCCCCCTTGGTCCCTAATGGGCCCTACTCTTTTCCTGGTTATCCTCTTCCCATTGATATACTTATAGAATATCTTGGGATTTTCCCTACTTTTACCAGCCAGAGTTTTCCCATATCCCCTCTTTGCTCTCCTAATTGCTTTCTTAAGCTCCACCCTGCTCTGTCTGTACTCCACTAATGCCTCCGCTGATTTGTTTCCCTTGTACCTGCTAAAAGCCTCTCTTCTTCTTCTCATCGTAACCTGAATATCTCTGGTCATCCATGGTTCTCTGGGCTTGTTACTCCTTCCTATCACCCTAGAGGGAACATGTTGTGCCTGTACCCTCCCCATTTCCTTTTTGAACACCCCCCACTGCTCCTCTGTAGATTTCCCCACAAGTAACTGTTCCCAGTCTACCTTGGCCAGATCCTGCCTTATTTACTAAAATCCACCCTCCCCCAATCCAAAACAATTTTTTGCAACTTGTCTATTCCTTTGTCCATAACAAACTTAAACTGTACCATGTTGTGGTCGCTATCGCTAAAATGCTCCCCCACCACCACCTCAGCCACCTGTCCGGCTTCATTCCCCAGAATTAGGTCCAGCAATGCGCCGTCCCTTGTTGGACCCTCAACATATTGACCTAAAAAGTTCTCCTGTGCACATTTCAAGAAATCCGCTCCATCCCTTAACACAATGTCTATCCCAATTAATGTTGGGAAAGTTGAAATCACCTAATATAATTACCCTATTGTTATTGTTTTTACACACCTCTGCAAATTGTGCACATATTTGCTCCTCAATTTCCCGCTGACTATCTGGGGATCTATAATAAACACCTAACAATGTGGCTGCCCCTTTTTTTTATTCCTAAGCTCTACCCACAAAGCTTCATTCGATGCCCCCTCCAAGATATCAACTCTCCTTACTGCAGTAACTGACTCCTTAACTGATAATGCAACGTCTCCTCCTCTTTTACCCCCTCCCCTGTCTCGCTTGAAGATTCTATATCCCGGAATGTTGAGCTGCCAATCCTGCCCTTCCCTCAACCATGTCTCAGTGATGGCTACTATATCACAATTCCACATGTCAATGCTCATCCTTAACTCATCCATTTTACCTGTAACACCCCTGGCATTAAAGTAGAGGCCACCCAGCCTTGCCTTACTCCCTTGAAACTTATTGCAGCTGTACTCCCTCTGACTTGATTGTTTTACTGTATTATGATGTGTCCCTATTCTGCTAATATTCTGTGTCCCCTCCCCCTGCCGAATTAGTTTAAACTCCTCCCAACAGCACTAGCAAACCCGCCTGCAAGGATGTTAGTCCCGCTCTGGTTCAGATATAGACCGTCCCGCTTGTACAGGTCCTACCTTCCCCAGAAACGGTCCCAGTGATCCAGGAGTCTAAAACCCTCCCTCCTACACCAACTCTTAAGCCATGTATTCATCTGCGCTATTCCCCTATTTCTGAGCTCACTTGCACATGGCACTGGGAGTAATCCAGAGATTACAGCCCGAGAAGTCTTGCTTTTTAGTCTACTGCCTAACTCCCTGAATTCTTGATGCAAGACCTCATCCCTCTTTCTACCTATGTCATTGGTACCAACGTGTACCATGACCTCTGCCTAATCACCCTCCCCTTTCAGGATGCCCTGCAGCTGTTCAGTGACATCCCGGACCCTGGCACCAGGGAGACAACATACCATCCTGGAGTCACGTTGACGGCCACAGTAGTGCCTATCTGTTCCCCTTACTATAGAATCCCCTATTACTATTGCTGTTCCTCCCTTCCTCCCCTCCTGTACAGACAGGCTGCTTGTGGTGCCAGAAGCTTGGCTCTGTCCGCACTCCCTGGAGGAACCAGCACCCTGATCAGCTTCCAGAATGGAATACCGATTTGCGAGCGGGACCCCAGGGGACTCCTGAACTACCTGCCTGTTTCTCTTGGACTGCCTGGTGGTCACCCATTCCCTTCCTTCCTCAAGTCCCTGTATCTGTGGTGTGACCACCTCTCTAAACGTGCTATCCACGATGTTCTCAGACTCGCGGTTGCTCCACAGTGTCCCCGGCCACCGTTCCAGCTCTGAAACCTGAACTTCCAGGAGCTGCAGCTGGACACACTTCCTGCACACATGCTGGTCCCGGGCACTGGAAATGTCCCCGGCTTCCCACACGGAGCACATCATGGCTTCGAACTCTCCTGCCATGACTTAGAAGTCATCAAGTAGGTTTCTTTGGGGAAACAATGACAAATGCTAATGATTTGGCCAACATTATCAGCACAAAATCCAAGCCATTATCTGGGATTTCTGCCCACCTTTTGCCAACATTTAAGGAAGTCAATTGAGAGAATATCCTGAAGGAAATCCCCAACCATCAGTTCTTGCTGGCACCTTTTTTATTAGCCCAAAGTGTGCCCAGTAACACAAGGACAGGGATGCCTAAGAAACTTCCTTTTAATAGTACTTGGGGGGTGGGTGGGGGTGACTGTGAAGAACGTGGGCTTCTGTGAGGATATTTATCAACATCTCCTGTAAGTGAATTTGTTTGACTGATTTTTACAATAATCCAAATATACTTGTTGGATTCCCAAGTGAATTCTCCCCATCTTTTGAATGTAGCAACTTTAAACAAAATTGTTTAACTAGTTATGATACGACTTTTTCCACAGGCCTTTATCTCTGAATGGTGTTAAAAAGACATATCGTCAAGAACTATGTTTTAAAAATTGGAAGGACATTGAATTGTTTGGACACTTTCATGGGGTCTCAGCTGGATTTTTTTTTTAAAAAAGGTCAAGTTTTCTACTTTGAGAATTTCTATACTTTACATCAAGTTATTGATGTGAATATATAATCAGGTTCGCCTGAGTAGAAATGGATGATTGTGTAACATGGATCCATTGTTAACCAGCACATGTTAAAGGGAATGTTGCAGGGCACCCCAAAAAAAAGCTAACACGGAGCAGGTTTGTAATAATCTCTCTGGGGCTTAAGAAGAATGTTAGTCCTCCTGCTTCCAAATAAATCTATGTCTGTGGTGCAGAAGCTGCCGTGGCCTTTTCCTTGAGGGTGTTGCCCAGACCCCTTCAGCTATAATCTGCACCAGGGTGCGAGCTCCAAACCCCTGACTCCGGCCGATCGATGCATTGATCCAGTTGGATGAGCAGCTGGTCAATGGAACAACAATAAAGCCATGGAAACTGCACTGCATTCTGCTCAAAGGAACCACTCCCCTGGGAATCCATCCCATTCTGCTTCATTTACTGCATGAGCAAATTTTACAATGTTCTTTTTTTTGTTCATTCATAGGATGTGGGCTTCGCTGGCTGGGCCAGCATTTATTGCCCATTCCTGGTTGCTCTTGAGAAGGTGGTGGTGAGCTGCCTTCTTAAACCACTGCAGTCCATGTGGTGTTGGTACACCCACAGTGCTGTTAGGGAGGGAGTTCCAGGATTTTGACCCAGTGACAGTGAAGCAACGGCGATATATTTCCATGTCAGGGTGGTGAGTGACCTGGAAGTGAACTTCCCGGTGGTGGTGTTCCCATCTATCTGCTGCCCTCATGGGTTTGGAAGGTGCTGTCTAAGGAGCCTTGGTGAATTCCTGCAGTGCACCTGTAGATGGTGTACACATTTCAGACAGTTTCATTCAACCTTTTATGGGTAAAAATCTTAGTATGTTAACAGGAGCTGTTATCCATTTTAAGGTGCTTGAGAAGAGTGAAAACACTCTTGACTATTTGTGAATTCTGAATGGTGGATCTTCATTTATTGATTTCCTTTGAACAAGCGACATGAGGAACACGAAGCCATGCTTGACTTTTTTCATAATTTCCTAGAAAATTTGGGTTTGAAGCACTGACATATGAAAAGCAGACATTATTTGTCCTTGAGAATGTTATTCTTGACAGTGAATTATTGGTGTCCTTGGACCAGGTGAAAAGCTCATTAGTCAGAACGAACCATGGTTGTAGATTCTGATTCTTTCCCACAGCTGAAGAGACCTGGAACTCTTTTTTTTTTCAGGAAATTTTCCTGTCATTCTTTGGCTGCAAAACCTTGCTCCTTAGCTCTAGTAGTTTTAGCCCTATGGATGCCAGTTTAGTATCAAAATGGTGCCTGTACCCCTCTGCCCACTTCTAATGAAGTCTGTGCTGAATGCCATCATGGTGAGGGCATTAGTGCTGGCATTAGACAGTGGAAGTATGGTTATGGAAAAGACAGGAAAGCAGGGTCAAGACCACAACCAGACCAGACTTAAACCAGACTTAAGAAGGCTAATGGAATGCCATCCTTCATTACAAGAGGGATTGAACATAAAAGTAAGGATGTTATGCTTCAGTTATACAGGTCATTGATGAGACCGCATCTCAAATACTGTGTGCAGTTTTAATCTCCTTATTTAAGGAAGGATGTAAATGCATTGGAGACGGTTCAAAGGAGGTTTACTAGATTGATACCTGGAATGAGTGGGTTGTCTTATGAGGAAAGGTTGGACAGACTGGGCTTGTTTCCACTGGAGTTTAGAAGAGTGAGGGGTGATTTGATTGAAGTCTACAAGATCCTGAACGGCCTTGACAAGGTGGACGTGGAAAGGATGTTTCCTCTGGTGGGTGAGTCCAGAACTAGGGGGCACTGTTTTAAAATTAGCGGTCACCCTTTTGGGACAGATGAGGAGAAATTGAGTGTTGTACGACTTTGGAATTCTCTGCCTCAGAAGATGGTGGAGGTGGGGTCATTGAGTATTTTTAAGGCAGAGGTAAATTGATTCCCCTGCCTGACAAGAACCTAAGGTTATTGGGGTTAGATGGGAATGTGGAAATCAAAACGCAAGATAATCAGACATGGTCTTATTGAATGGCAGAGCAGACTCAATGGGCCGAATGGTCTACTCCTGTTCCTATTTCTAATGTCATGCAGCCTCAAAGGACTGAATGGCCCACTCCTAAGTCCTATGTTCCAATGTGATGTTAGTCAGTGTCTGACACTAAATTAACTTCAGGCCTACCATTTTGGATTGTGCCATCATAGTTGATGCCCTTTCTTAAACATGCACAGCAGCATGAAGGACCCCCAAGCAGTGTACTGGGAGGTTCAACCTGCGTTTTTGTTGCTTATTACTATTTGCTGGCTCTGTTTGGATTGGTGAAAGTGTTTGGAGGAGTTGCTTAAAGCTGGTGAAGTGTAGGAAGTGGTTCTGCACATGGGGAAGGTGTTGGTTGTGACTGCAAGGGCTTTGGGCAAAACTCTTGTTACCAATCACGTGTGCTATAGTAGTAGTCTGCTTGGGCTACAGTATGAAGAGGAGGTAGCACTGAGGCAGAAAATAAGACAAGCTGCTTACAGAGGGGGGAAGTGGACTGGGAGAAAGGATCTCAATAGGAGGCCTTACTTACCTAGGGTTTTATGGGAATAGTTTTCTTACCTCCAGCTGTCATGTTATTATAATAATAGTGTAATCACTAATTGCTTATTAAAGGATTGCGTAAACACATCGTGGGTTCATTTTATTAAACTGTTCTCATCTGTCCAGTCTTACATTGTTGTAAAGCTTGGAGACGCTAGGAGCTGTGTCTGCTCTGCTGTTCAAAGCAAAAGTGAAACCAAATTGGATCACATGACACACTTCCCTTCTTGTAATGTCATGCTGCTATCCCTTAAAGGCATATTACAACATCCCCTTTCATTTAAATATACTACCCCCCTCAAAACCCCACCAATTTCCAAAGAAGTATAACCATTTACAATTAAGTTCATGTTTAGTTACCATTACATAAGTGTATAGAACTGATGAATCTATGAGTCTCTGAAATGTAGAAGTAATCTGCTGATACGCTCAGATCTTGTAATGATAATCTTGTCTGGAGGTTTCTTTAATTTTTCACAGTGATCTGTGGGATTGTCATTCTTGGACGTTGTTCCTGGTTGCATTTGAAATCTTCTCTTTGATGTAATAGGACTGTACGGTGGTTGAGGAGCTGGAATGGATTTGATTTATCCTTGGTTATGCCTCACCACTGCACCTTTGTGTGTAATGACTTCACAGGACCTTGGTTCTGAACAGTTCCTTGTCACCTCGGCTGGTTGCAACTCTGTGGAATCCTGGGTGCAAACTTGTCCCAAAAGTAATCTTGGCAATTCTGTACCTGCATTTTTATCATGCATGTTGGTCATCTTCTCTTACAGTTTTAAAAACTGCTCTCTAGTTTCTGAGAGAGTAGAATGGGTAAGAGTAGGTAAATTGGTATGAAGAATTGTCTGGTCTGCCAAATATGAGCTCTGCCAGTGATACAATAGTTGCACTTAAAGGTGTTGCTCTCAGATGTAATATTGCAATGTGTAGATCTTGCTGTCTGTCTATATTTGAGAATTTGGTATTTGACCATGTGAATCATTTGTTCAGCTAGGCTGTTAGGTCTAGGATAATGAGGAGATGTAGTAGTGTGATCAATATTCCACTTCTCGCATATCCTGAAATGGTTTAGCAAAATATTGCTGACTGTTATCCATAATGATCTCTCCAGGCACACCAGCTAAACTGAAAATAGCACTTGGAGTGTGCTTGATGTATTGTGCAATTGTCAAATAATGGGGTACTTGGTAAAGTAGTCGAGATAAAGTCAGTGCCATGGACATGAGAGGTTGGATGCGATTTTTGGACCAAGGATGTGTAGGAACTTCATGTGGAATCAGTGGTGCTTTGTGCTGACTTGGCTTATGCTCCTGATATGTCTCGCACTGCCTGGCAGCAACTTCAATGTCACCGTTCATACTCAGCCAATAGACTGCCTCTCTGGTGAGTCTTTTCATCAGGTCCATGCCCATGTGTGAGTGATGAAGTTATTGAAGAATATCAGGTCACAAAGATTCCGGTATGATGACCATCCTGCCTTTAAAAATGACTCCCTGGGAGATGCCTAGTTCATCCCAGTATGGCTAAAATGGTGTCACGTGCTTGTGGACATGCTGAGTTGTAGATCCCTAGCCTCTGACCTGCTCTTGTAGCCACAGTATTTATGTGGCTAGTTCAGTTCAGACATTAAAAACAGTATCACCTGAATGGGGTACAGAATGTAGTCGGCTCTTGGGACCTCTCCGGGAGATGTCCTGACCAGTAACCCGTGTTTGCCATTAAGCTTCAAGAAGAATTTTGCACCTGTAAATCTCAGATTTAACTCTGGTAATTTGGAAGGACAACATTTCAAAGCTGCATTTTAATGTTGTGGATCGAGGCATACACTCAATAATCCATCCTTCTTTATGACACATGTTTGAGCCTCACCAGTCTGTGTGCTCTTGTACTCTTCTAATGATTCCATCTTTCTCCATTTTGTCTAGTTCAACCTTCAAATTGTCTTATAAGTGGTTGCTGCACTTGATGGTGGATCAATTTATGGATTTGCATTCTCCTGCAAGTGTAATGTTGCAGCTCCCTTGAAACTGCCAATATTTGTCAAAGTACTCTGGATATTTCGATGTTAGATCATGGACTGAGGTGTGATTTCTGAGGTTGATCTGCCATATGAGATATGACTGATTTTTGTGGATTGTTACTGGTGTGAGGTCACAGCCTGTGATCACTGGGCTTTAGTTTCCATGATGTAGAGCACCTGACACCCACGAGGATTGATTTTGTACTTTCCCTCCAGGACTATGGATCCTGCACTCATGGAGTTGTTAACTGTTGTCTGCTGAAAGTTGTACAGTAGGTCTCTTCATGGCCTTCCATGTCTGGGGATGCATGTTTCTTAGAATTCACAGATGTGGTATGTTGGCACTTGCCGCTGTGCTAATCTTGGCCAATAATGAATGCTTACCAACTTTCTCCAAATACTTTGAATCTTGGCAAACACTTTGGATGGTGTGGTGGCACATATGTCTTCTGAGACTGTGTGAAATATGATCACCACTCATCATCTCATTGTGTACATCATCATTTTTCTGCTTCGTCAATAACATTGTGTATTTCTGATGGGATACTGGTTATTCTTATTGCTTGAAGGTACCCGTTGTGTATGGTCTGTTTGGATCAGTGCACGGCTCTTTGTAGCTGCCTCAGCCTTTGCTCTAGTTCACTGCCACTGCCAATGGCCTTTTCTGCCATATGTCTTGCAAAATTGATGGAAAGCTTTGTACTTGCATCCACCCTTGGTAGTTTTTTGATTTGAGCCTGCCTAGCAGATCTTTCTGGAATGCCTCCATGGGAGTGGATGTGATCCCCAACTCAGCAATTCTATATGCTAGCTCTGTGTTTGAAAAATCACAGTGCGTCCCCTTTTCTCTGCATCTCTGACAAAGTGGGCTATGGATTCTGTAGGCTGTTGTTGAAATGACATGAACTCTAGTCGATGAATATGGAAGTTTAACCTGATTCAGAACTGGTCTTCTAATATAGTCCATTTCTGTTGGGGATCCTTTAGCTCTTCTATTAATCCTGATGTGTTCAGCCTGTGTTGACCTTCATTCCCAAATGCTAAGTGAATTTTTATGGCTTGCTTGTCTGGTTCAGACACACCTGAATGAAGAAACCATAGCTATGTACACTGTTTAAGCATTTTGAATTTGAATAGTAGGTCAGCTGCATTCCAATTCAAACTGGGGAATTTTGTGGCCATTTTGACAATGTCCCTTAGACCTTCCTTCTCCTATAGTACTTGGGATGAGTGTCACTTGCTACTTTTCTGAAGCTCTGACCATGAAGATGAGTTGTGGTGGGAATGGACCTTGGAGTAATGACATCTTTTGCTTTTTATTCAACTTATTGAAGCCACCAGTTATAATCACAACTTTTCTGGCCTGATTTTTTTTTTAATGATGGATTTTCCACTCCCTTCCAGCCCACACCCTGGTCACCTGTCCTTCCTGACTGAGCTAACCTGGTGCTGGTCCTCTCGACACACTGTCCCACTCTGAACTGACGGGATCCCTCGTGGTGAGATTGTAGTGTATAACCTGTCAGCTCACCAGCTCTTTATTTGAGCACTATCCCAGTGCTGTGTCTGCAAAGCTTTTCTTTGCTGGTGCAACTCTGCATTTTCAACACACTGACACTGTCATGTGGCATGATCTAAGGCTGAGAACTTGTTGCTGCTGTATCACCAATCTCTCGAAGGATTGGGGAAACAATTTGTGGGTTTATTTATTGGGACTATGCACATGAGAATAGTCTTATATTGTAAAGCTTGGAGACAGTAGGAGCTGTCTGCTCTGCTGCTCAAAGCAAAAGTGAAGCCAAGACTGAATCACATGACACATTTCCTCTAGTGACATGGTGTTGATATTCCTTAAAGGCATATTACAATACCTAATCCAGGAGTGGTGTGTTCAGAGTAGGGTCAGTGTTCTACGATTCACCATGGAGGTACTTGCAGAACTCTGTTACCTTTTGGAATGAAATCTGCAGCCTCAGAGCTTTGAGAATGGCACTGCCAATGACAGTGAAGGTGACTCTGGTCCTCATCTTCCAAAAGTTGTGCTCCTTCCTGGTTGACATGGGTAACATTTCATAGTTTTCCATCCATTGCTACATCTGGGAGGTGACTGATAGTTTGCATGTCAGGAGAGGAGATGTCATTGTTCAAGCAATCTTTCAGCCCCATTGTTAAACCAGATGGTGACTGCTGAGTGATAAGGGTTTATTTACTCCACTGGCTCATTGCACTATCTAAACAATCTCAGCCAGCATGTGTATAATGAGGTGTGCTGCAATGAGAAAGATAATTGGGCTGCTGAAACAAAAATCCACCTGCCTCAACAGCTCTAGATGAGCCTCCAGTACTCACCAGAGTGGGTGTCCTGAGTTGGAATGGTCTTTTGCATCCTTCACAAGCAATCATAAGGCATGACCCTTGAGAAGGTGGAGTCGGAGACTGTCACAAAGAGACATTAACGTCTACAATGTTATTGGAAATTATTGTTAAATTGGAATTGTAGCAGGGTCTGTGTATTGTGTGTGCCTTAATTGCATTAAAGCCAGCTAGTCTGGGTGCTTTGATGTCTAATAGTTTTGAGATGTTAATTAGATAAACATAAGGAAGTTAAAAGGTAAAGTGCAATTTGTATTTTTAAATAAACAATGCAAAAGAATGGATAAATTCTTGCACTGGGCTGGGAGATGCAAAGCAATGTATTTGTTACCACCATCAGTGTTCTCGCTCAGGCCAGCATCGAAGCATTGGCTACGTTCGATCAGCTCTGCTGGGTGGGCCACATCGTCCACATGCCTGACACGAGACTCCCGAAACAAGAGCTCTACTCGGAGCTTCAACACGGCAAGCAAGCCCCAGGAGGGCAAAGGGAATGCTTCAAGGACACCCTCAAAGCCTCCTTGGAAAAAGTGCAACATCCCCACCGAAATCTGGGAATCCCTGGCACTAGACCACCTGACATGGAGGGAAAGCATCCGGGAAGGAGCTGAACACCTAGTCTCATCGGCAAGGGCTGGATCACAGAATTACACAGTGCAGAAGAGGCCCTTTGGCCCACCGAGTCTGCACCGACACATGAGAAACACCTGACTGACCTACCTACCTAATCCCATTTACCAGCACTTGGTCCATAGCCTTGAATGTTATGACATGCCAAGTGCTCATCCAGGTAATTTTTAAAGGATGTGAGGCAACCCGCCTCCACCACCCTCCCAGGCAGCACATTCCAGACCGTCACCACCCTCTGGGTAAAATGTTTTTCCTCACATCCTCCCTAAACCTCCTGCCCCTCACCTTGAACTTATGCCCCCTTGTGACTGACCCTTCAACTAAGGGGAACAGCTGCTCCCTGTCCATGCCCCTCATAATCTTGTACACCTTGATTAGGTCGCCCCTCAGTTTTCTCTGCTCCAGCGAAAACAGCCCAAGTCTATCCAACCTCTCTTCATAACTTAAATGTTTCATCCCAGGCAACATCCTGGTGAATCTCCTCTGCACCCCCTCCAGTGCAATCGCATCCTTCCTATAATGTGGCGACCAGAACTGCACACAGTACTCCAGCTGTGGCCTCACCAAGGTTCTATACAACTCCAAGATGACCTCCCTACTTTTGTAATCTATGCCTCGATTGATAAAGGTAAGTGTCCCATATGCCTTTTTCACCACCCCACTAACATGCCCCTCCGCCTTCAGAGATCTATGGACACACACGCCAAGGTCCCTTTGTTCCTCAGAACTTCCTAGTGCCATGCCGTTCATTGAATACTTCCTTGTCAAATTACTCCTTCCAAAGTGTATCACCTCACACGTTTCAGGGTTAAATTCCATCTGCCCATTTGACCATCCCGTCTATATCTTCCTGTAGCCCAGTACACTCAACCTCACTGTTAACCACCCAGCCAATCTTTGAATCGGAACATCAAGGAGGGTGTGGCAACCTGGGCACCGTCTGCCACACCTGTGACAGACTAGGTCATGCATTGGGGTCTTCAGGCACCTGAGAACTCACTTTCAGTGTGGAAGCAAATCATGCTCCAGTCCAAGGAACTGCCCAAGAAGAAGGTGAGCAGACAGCAGCAGGATTGTGCGTTGTCTGCATCAGCTTAGTTGACCATCGAATTCTTCAGTTTTTATATTTCATCTACGTGAATTACTTTCCGATTGCCTAATCAAACCAGCATTCACTCGTATATGAATTATCTGAGAAATGAGAGAGCTATGGTAAGCAGTTGTTTCTCAGCTGGAGGGGGATATACAATGTCCTTCAGCTTCACTATTCGAGAGTGGGAGGTGGGACCATCTACTACTAATTGGCATCTTGGCTACTGGGGGCAGTTAGCCCTGCACAGCCTCATATGTTGGGAGTGGTGTTCATTGCAAAATTTTTATATAATTTTTATTAGCTCACAAAGGAAATCCAAAGTAAATATTGCCAGGGAAACACAGTAACAAGTATAGCTTCCAATTATATCTCACTTCTAATTTGAATGTTGACTCGTGATTATTCTACAAAGGTTGGACAGGGAGACCATTTCAGTTTTTATAGAAGGCAATGAATATACAGTCTGACCTATTGGAGTGTGAGATTCTCAATTTAAACAAATGCTCAGTTGAACTCAGTAACTCTGCATGCTAATTCACTGATGGTACTTTCATTTTATTTTCAATTTTTGCTGCAGACACATCTGTTTATGAAAATATTCACTTTATTTATCTTTTCATGTTTACTCAATCATTCCAGTTCAAAGAAAGCCAAAAATTAAAATGCATTTTTATAAGGGTGAACAGTAATTATCTCCACTCTCCCACCCACACTGATTTCTGTCAGAAGTCCTGATTAAGGAGGTCATGCATGTAACATTTAATGTGAAAAATGTGATGCAGGTTAATAATTATTCTCTCAATATGGTAAATGGGGAACTCAATGCTAATTTAGATATGCTATCTTAGTGTTTTTTTTTAAATCTGATTTCAATCCACTTAATAAAATCAGCATCTCAAGACTTATATTGGAGGATACACTGCTCTGTAATATGTCAAAGGTAGATTTTAGCGAGAATCTTAATGGAAGAGAGAGGTGGACAGGCAGAGCCTTAGGGAGAGAAATGCACAACTTGGGGCCGAGGCAGAGTAAAGGCTATGGGGAAATTGAAGATGAGCGATTAGTGCAGAGATCTTAGAGGGTTGTAGTTAGAGATGGGGAGGGGCAAGGCCATAGGGAGAGTTGAAAATGAGGATGAGAATTTTAAATCTGAGGCATTGAAAGAACAAGAGTTAATGTAGAGAGACACTGGGATGATGTGTGAATGGGATATGGTGTGAAATTTGGCAGCAGAGTTTTGGATGTGCTGAAGCTCAAAGGCTGGATGGTGGCCCGGAGGAGCATGGCATAACCATGTCTAGAGTTGAAAAAGAAAGAGACCTGGATGAGTGTTTCAGCAGCTAATAGGCTGAGGCACGGATAGATATGGGTGATATTACAGAGATCGAACATACAAACAGGGAGCAGGAGTAGGCCATTCAGCCCCTCGAGCCTGCTCTGCTATTTAATAAGATCATGGCTGATCTGATAGCAAACTCAAGTCTGCATCCCACTTATCACCCTCTTGCTTACCAAGAATCTATCCAGCTCTGCCTTAAAAATATTCAAAGACTCTGCTTCCACCATCTTTGAGGAAGAGAGTTCCAAAGATCCATGACCCTCTGAGAAAATTTCACCCCATTTTTCATTTTAATTGGGTGATCCCTTATTTTTAAACAGTGACCCCTAGTTCTAGATTCTCCCACACAAGGGAAAATCCTCTCCACATCCCACCCTGTCAAAACCCCTCAGGATCTTATGTTAAGTCGCCTCTTACTCTTCTAAATTCCAGTGGATACAAGCCTAACTTGCCCAACTTTTCCTCATAAGACAAACTGCCCACTCCTGGTATTAGTCCGGTAAACCTTCTCTGAACTGCTTCCAATGCATTTACATTTCTTAAATGTGACCAATACTGTACACAGTACTCCGGATGTGGTCACACTAGTGCTCTGTATAACTGAAGCATAACCTCCCTACTTTTGAATTCAACTCCCCTCGCAATAAATGATAACATTCTATTAGCTTCCCTAATTACCTGCTGTACCTGCATACTAACCTTTTGTGATTCATGCACTAAGGCACCCAGATCCTTCTGCACCTCAGAGCTCTGCAGGAGCCATTTAGATCATATACTTCTCTCTTTTATTCTTCCTGCCAAAATGGACAATTTCACTTTTACCACATTATCCTCCATTTGCCTGTCTCTGTCCACCCCCTTAACTTATCTATATCTTTTTGTAGCCTCCTTATGTCCTCTTCACAACTTACTTTCCTACCTATCCTTGTGTAAACAGAAAATTTGGCAACCATCCCATCAATCCCATCATCCAGTCATTTATATAAATTGTAAACAGTTGATGTCCCAGCACTGATCCCTGTGGTACACCACTCATTACATCATCCCAACCTGAAAAAGACCCACTTAAGCCTACTCTCTGCTTCCTGTTAGCCGGCCAATCTTCTATCCATGCCAATATGTTACCCCCTATACCATGAGCTTTTATTTTCCACAATAACCTTTGACAATTTAACAAATGTCTTCTGGAAATCTAAGTACAGTACATCCAGTGATTCTCCTTTATCCACAGCACATGTTACTTCCTCAAAGAACTCCAATAAGTTGGTTAAACTTGATTTCCCTTTCACAAAACCATGTTGACTCTGCCTGATCACCTTGAACTTATCCAAGTGTCCTGCTATAGCTTCTTTAATAATAGAACCATAGAACACTACAGCACAGAAAAACAGGCCATTCGGCCATTCTAGTCTGTGCTGAAATATTATTCCGCTAGTCCCATTGACCTGCACCCAGTCCATAACCCTCCAGACCTCTCCCATCCATGTATCTATCCAATTTATTCTTAAAATTTAAGAGTGAGCCCGCATTTACCACGTCAGATGGTAGCTCGTTCCACACACTCACCACTCTGAGTGAAGAAGTTCCCCCTAATGATCCCCCTAAACCTTTCCCCTTTCACCCTAAAGCCATGTCCTCTCGTGTTTATCTTTCCTAATCTAAGTGGAAAGAGCCCACTCGCATTTACTCTGTCTACACCCCTCACAATTTTGTAAACTTCTATCAAATCTCCCCTCATTCATTCTGTTTAATCTTTCCCTGTAACTCAACTCCTTAAGACCCGGCAACATCCTAGTAAATCTTCTCTGCACTCTTTCAATCTTGCTGATATCCTTCCTGTAGTTAGGCGACCAGAACTGCACACAATACTCCAAAGTTGGCCTCACCAATGTCTTATACAACCTCACCATAACATCCCAACTCCTATACTCAATACTTTGATTTATGAAGGCCAGTATGCCAAAAGCTTTCTTTACAACCCTGTGTACCTGTGACGCCACTTTCAGGGAATTATGTATCTGAACTCCCAGATCCCTTTGTTCCTCTGCACTCCTCAGTACCCTACCATTTACTGTGTATGTCCTACCTTGGTTTGTCCTTCCAAAATGCAACACCTCACACTTTTCTGCATTAAATTCCATCTGCCATTTTCTGGCCCATTTTTCCAGTTGGTCCAGATCCCTCTGCAAGCTTTGAAAGCCTTCCTCGCTGTCCACAACACCTCCAATCTTAGTGTCAGCAGCAAACTTGCTGATCCAATTTACCACATTATCATCCAGATCATTGATATAGACAACAAACAACAATGGTCCCAGTACAGATCCCTGAGGCACACCACTAGTCACAGACCTCCAGTCTGAGAAGCAATCATCCACCACCACTCTCTGTCTTCTCCCACATCGCTGATTTCGAATCCAGTTTACAACCTCTCCATGGATACCAAGTGTCTGAACCTTCTGAACTAACCTCCCATGTGGGACCCTGTCAAAGGCCTTACTAAAGTCCATGTAGACAACATCCACAGCCTTTCCTTCATCTACTTTCTTGGTAACCTCCTCGAAAAACTCTACAAGGTTCGTTAAACATGACCTACCACGCACAAAGCCAAGCTGACTATCCTTAATCAGCCCTTGGCTGTCCAAATAATTGTATATCCGATCTCTCAGAACACCTTCCAATAATTTACCTACTACTGACGTCAGGCTCACTGGCCTGTAATTACCTGGTTTACTTTTGGAGCTTTTTTTAAACAACGGAACAACATGAGCTACCCTCCAATCCTCCAGCACCTCACCCGTGGCTAAGGACATTTTAAATATTTCTGCCAGGGCCCCTGCAATTTCTACACTAGTCTCCCTCAAGGTCCGAGGGAATATCATGTCAGGCCTGGGGGATTTATCTACCTTTATTCGCTGTAAGGCAGCAAGCACCTCCTCTTCTTTAATCTCTATATGTTCCATGACACTACTGCTTGTTTCCCTTCCTTCCTTATACACTATGCCAGTTTCCTGAGTAAATACTGATGCAAAAAAATGTTTTGTTTAAGATCTCCCCCATCTCGTGAGGCTCCACACATAGATGACCACTCTGATCTTCAAGGGGACCGATTGTGTCCCTTACTATCCTTTTACTCTTAATATACTTGTAGAAACCCTTCGGGTTTACCTTCACATTATCTGCCAAAGCAACCTCATGTCTTCTTTTTGCCTTCCTGATTTCCTTCTTTAGTATTTTCTTACATTTTCTATACTCTACAAGTACCTCATTTGCTCCTTGTTGCCTATACCTGCTATACACCTCTCTCTTCTTCTTAACCAGATCACCAATATCCCTTGAAAACCAAGGTTCCCTATGCCTGTTAACTTTGCCTTTAATCCTGACAGAAACATGCAAACTCTGCACACTCAAAATTTCGCCTTTGAATGCCTTCCACTTACTGAACATATCCTTGCCAGAAAACAACTTATCCCAATCCACTCTTCCTAGATCCTTTCTCATTGCCACAAAATTGACCTTTCTCCAATTTAGAATCTCAACTCGAGGACCAGACCTATCCTTATCCATAATTAACTTAAAACTAATGACATTGTGGTCACTGGACCCAAAATGTTCACCTAATAGCTTCTAACATTTTCTTTAAGACAGATGTTAAACTAACTGGCCTGTAGTTTCCTGCTTTCTGTCTCCCTCCTGTTTTAAATAATGGAGTTAAATTTGCTATCTTCCAATCTAATGGGACCTTCCCCAAATCTAGGGAATTTCGGAAAATTAAAACCAATGCATCAACTATCTCACTGGCCACTTCTTTTAAGATCCTACGATGAAGCCCATCAGGGCCTGGGTTCTGATCAGTCACAGCTCCAACAATTTACTCAACACAACTTCTCTGGTGATTGTAATTTTCCTGGGTTCCTCCTTCTCTTCCATTTCCTGGTTTATAGCTGTTTCTGGGGTGTTACTTGTATCCTCTATAGTGAAGACTGATGTAAAATACCTGTTCAATCCAGTTGCCATTTTCTTGTTTTCCATTATCTAGGTCAAAGTAGGCAGCCTTGGTGATAGAGAGGATTTGAAGTTAGAACTCATCTTCAGGTCAAATATGATGCTGAGTTTGGGGAGAGTCTGATTCTGGTTCAACCTGAGATACTGGCCAGAGGAGTATGGAGTCAGCCTCTAGGGAATAGTTTGTGGTGAGGACCAAAGACAAAAGCTTCCCATTAGTTGCAAAACAGCCAAAAAACATTAAGGGTTGGTAAGGTATAACTTGGAGAAATGATCTGCACAGTGAGTTGAGTAACAGCCACTAAGTTTGTGTTCATTTCCAGTGTGACAAGTAATTTTTCTTTTCATGGGATGTGGACATTGCCAGCATTTATTGCCCATCCCTAATTGCTCATGAGAAGGTGGTGGTGAGCTGCCTTCTTGAACCGCTGCAGTCCATGTGGTGTAGGCACACCCACAGTGCTATTAGGGTTAGAGTTCCAGGATTTTGACCCAGCGACAGTGAAGGAAAGGTGATATATTTCTGTCAGGATGGTGTATGGCTTGAAGGGGAACTTCCAGGTGGTGGTGGTGTTCCCTTCTATCTGCTGCCCTTGTCCTTCTAGATGGTGGTGGGTTTGGAAGATGCTATCTAAGGAGCCTTGGTGAATTCCTGCAGTGCATCTTGTAGCTGGTACACACTGCTGCTACTGTGTGTCGGTGGTGGAGGGAGTGAATGTTTGTGGATGTGGTGTCAATCAAGCGGGCTGCTTTGTCCTGGATGGTGTCAAGCTTCTTGAGTGTTGTGGGAGTTGCACTTATCCAGGCAAGTGGAGAATATTCCATCACACTCCTGACTTGTGCTTTGTAGATGGTGAACAGGCTTTGGGGAGTCAGGAGGTGAGTTACTCGTCACAGGATTCCTAGCCTCTGACCTGCTTTTGTAGCCACAGTATTTATATGGCTAGTCCAGTTCAGTTTCTGGTCAATGGTAACCCCAAGGATATTGATAGTGGGAGATCCAGTGATGTTAATACCATTGAACATCAAGGGGCGATGGTTAGACTCTTGTTGAAGATAGTCATTGCCTGACACTTGTGTGGTGTGAATGTTACTTGCCACTTGTCAGCCCAAGCCTGGAAATTGTCCAGGTTTTGTTGCATTTGGACATGGACTGGTCCAGTGTCTGAGGAGTCACGAATGGTGCTGAACATTGTGCAATCATCAGCAAACATCCCCACTTCTGACCTTATGATGGAAGGAAGGTCATTGATGAAGCAGCTGAAGATGGTTGGGCTGAGGACATTACCCTGAGGAACTCCTGCAGTGATGTCTTGGAGCTGAGGGAGAGGGAGAGGGACTCCCTGATTCCCAATGACTCCAGTTTTTTCCTCGGGTCCCTTGATGCCACACTCGGTCAAATGTTGCCTTGATGTCGAGGGCAGTTGCACTCACCTCCAGGCCAAATGGCGTGCCAGGAGCAGCACCTGAAAAATGAGGTGTCAACCTGGTGAAGCTACAACACAGGACTCTTGCATGGAAAACAGCTAAAGCAGCAAGCGATAGGCAGAGAAGTGATTCCACAACCAATGCATCTGATCTAAGTTCTGCAATCCTGCGACATCTGGTTGTGCATGGTGGTGGACCATTAAACCACTAACTTGAGGTGGAGGCTCCACAAATATCCCCATCCTCAATGATGGAGGAGCCCAGCACATCAGTGCAAAAGACAAGGTTGAAGCATTTGCTACAATCTTTAGGCAGAAGTACCTGGTTGGGGGTGTGGTCCAGGGTGGTCATGGGGTGAGCTGGTCAGGGTGTGGGGGTGTAGTCTGGGGGGGCCTGTGGGGGTTTGGATTGTGTGGTCATTATCAGAGTTACCCAGGAGTTCAATGTGGTTTTAATCCTAAATTTTGCCCAGTAACTATTCTGGGATGAATCGGAAAGACCTGATGTTTCTGATTTAAATGGATGGTTCCCAGAGTCTGCTCCACCATTCAGTAAGATCATGGCTGACCGGATTATAACCTCAACTCCACGTTCCCACCTACCCCAATAACCTTTCACCTCCTTGTTAATCAAGAATCTATCTAGCTCTGCCTTAAAAATATTCAAAGACTCTGCTTCCACTGCCTTTTTGAGGAAGAAAGTTCCAAAGACACTCTACCCTCTGAGAAAAAAATTCTCCATCTGTCTTAAATGAGTGACCCCTTACTTTTAATACCATACTGACTGAAGACTGGGTGACAAGCAACTAAAAGGAACAGTGGGCAGAATTTTCCCATTGAGTTTTCCCACCTGGTCAGTGGGGAAGGCCAGGAGAAGAGGGAGCACCCAGGTGGGTGCCCAGATCATTGGGCACACCCACCACCCCCATCTCAAAAGGGGGCTAGTAATAGAAGCACCACACCCCTCCCACCTGAGAATTGCTGATGTGCCAGGCCTCCACCCCCCCCACCCCCCACTCAGTACCTGAACCCCTCCTGTCAACCTCAAAATTGAGGCAGGCTGGGAAGCAGCCCTTAAGTGGTCAATAATCGGCCACTTCAGGGCCTGAGTTGGGTCCTGGGCTTTGTAATTTTTTTAAGTTTTGTAAAATTGCTGATAGGTTTTGGAGGGAGATGGGAAGGCCACCTGGGAAATTTGGCAGACGGCCCCCTCAACCTCTGGCAAACCAATCAGGGATGCCAACAAAATTCTGCCCAGTGCTTTCATGGCTCATTGCCTAATTCGCGGATAACTTCATGTTTCAAGAGCCTTTCCCTGTCACTTGAATATTTAGTAAAGGAATAGCAGCCACACAAAGCCAAATGAGCCAGTATTACATGGTAAGCAGGCAGAGAAAGAGATGCCATAGTTTCACAGGATCTGACTACAAACCTTCCTTAAACAATTGGCATCAAGGGATATGGACTGCTGGCTGCTCAGAGCAGCAAACCTCCCAGGAATGTAACCTGGAGGAGGTTGTAATTCTTTCAGAGTCAACTAAATTAACAAAATGAGGGATAAAGTAAACACAGCCCCTAAGTTAGGTTAGCCGTAAAACCAAAGACAAAGTCTAAAGGAAACTTACAAACATTAAACCAAAATGTGATTAAAGGGGTTGATAAAACACCCCAGTCCCCGCGGTGCCCACCAGGCACAGAGGCCTCGATGGTGCCAACAGACACCGCGTGCTCCCTCTCCAGGGACACCCGGCCGTGAACGTAGCCGCAGAAGAGGGGCAGACAGTCGGGTGGAATGACCCCCTCGATCGCCCGCTGCCTGGACCTGTTAATGGTTAACTTGGCCAGGCCCAGGAGCAGGTTCACAAGGAGGTGGTCCTCCTTCCCGGTCCCCCTCCGCACCAGGTGTGGTAGATCAGGAGCGTGGGACTGAAGTGCAAACAAAACAACAGTAAAAGGTTTTTCAAGTAACTGAAAAGGAAGTTCAGCCTCTGACACCCGATATAAACATGGTCCATGGACTCCACAAGCCCACAAAAAGGGGCAGGTATCTGGAGAGTCTGTGAACCGACACATCCTACGGTTATAGGGGACTGCTTCATGCAACCCCCTCCACCCCAGGTCCCTGATGGAAAGCGGGAGGACACCTCCGTAGAGGGCCCCCCAATGGGGACCTCCATCACCGGACAGTAACAAGGCAGCCAGGGCCTGTCCAGGCAGCAGGCGAGGAAGTGAAGGGTGTGCAGCAGCAGCCAGTACAGGAAACCCCTCTGTGCTGTGCTAAAGGGCACGGAGGGCATTTCCCCGAGGCGGCTCATACTGTGAGGCACCAGCTCCTGAGGGAGGGTTCGGGGTTTGGGGCCAATGTGGAATTCCGTCCGAACAGAGGACGTTCAGGTGGAAGACCACCGCACACCTGGGCCACCTCGAGACCCAGTATAACATCAGGGCTGAGCACGACTGTCCTCAGCTCTCGAATGGCATCGGCCACGAGCCGAACGCCCACAGACACGCCAACTCCTGCGGGAGCATCCAGCCCACTCCGCCACCACCCAGCACGTCCCCAATCCTGGTCACCCCGGCACCCACAACCCACTCCGCCACCACCCAGCACGTCCCCAATCCTGGTCACCCCAGCACCCACAGCCCACTCCGCCACCACCCAGCACATCCCCGATCCTGGTCACCCCGGCACCCACAGCCCACTCCGCCACCACCCAGCACGTCCCCAATCCTGGTCACCCCGGCACCCACAACCCACTCCGCCACCACCCAGCACGTCCCCAATCCTGGTCACCCCAGCACCCACAGCCCTCCTCTCCGCCACCACCCAGCACGTCCCCAATCCTGGTCACCCCAGCACCCACAGCCCTCCTCTCCGCCACCACCCAGCACGTCCCCGATCCTGGTCACCCCAGCACCCACAGCCCTCCTCTCCGCCACCACCCAGCACGTCCCCGATCCTGGTCACCCCAGCACCCACAGCCCTCCTCTCCGCCAGCCACTGAAAAGGACGGAGGGGTTTTCATCAGCTCTCTGATGATAGCCGCTACTCCTGACAGGGGAGAGCTGCGTCGCGAGGTGACCATGTTCCAGACTTTGATCAGGTCCTGGTAAAAGACGGGCAATGCCTGTAAGGAGCCGCCGAGGCCCCTCTGCTCTATCAACAGGAGCTGCCCATCATAATTCAGGCCGTGCACCTGGCGGGGGTAATACATCGCCAGGGCAACCATCTCGGAGGGGGCTCAACGTAAAGGTATCGCTGCAGGGTCTGAAGACGGAAAGTCGCCACCTGTGTGCAAAGGCACACCAGCACCTGACCGCCCTCCACACCAGCACCTGACCACCCTCCACACCAGCACCTGACCACCCTCCCTAAGCGGGAGACTCAGAACCTCAGCAGCGACCCAGTGCAATCTTTTGTCCCAGAAGAAGTTGATAAGCATTCTTTGGATTTTTGTGACAAAAGTTCAGGGGAGGGGTCAAGGTGACCAGCCGATACCACAACATGGCGGCAATCAGCTGGTTTATGACTAGAACTCGACCCCGGTAAGACAGCACTCGGAGCAGTCCTGTCCAGCGCCACAGGCAAGCGGTGCCTTTCGTCTCCAATTTGCCGACCAGGATTCCTCAGCAGGGCAAAGATGGACCCCCAGGTAGAAGAGGCTAGTCCTGTTCCAGGTGAAAGGCCTGAGCTCCTCGGGTAGGGGATCCATCTGCCATGGGCCGACCAGGAGTCCAGAACATTTACCCCAGTTGATCCTAGCAGAAGACGAGGCAGAGTAGACCTGGCACTCATGCATCCTCCGCAGGTCAGCTGGGTCACTAAACATGAGGAGCACGTCATCAGCGTAATCCAAGAGGACCACCCCGATGTCCGGCTCACGCAGAGCCAATCCTGACAACCTCCTCCGCAAGAGGCACAGGAAAGGCTCCACACAAACTGGAGGAGGTTGTATTGGAACTGGTTCAGCTTCAGGCCAATAGACCAATGCTGCACTGAGTTCAATGACCTCACCAAGGAAGGCATGTTAAGTGTCTTCCTTGACCACCTGAGCCCCAGCGCACACTTCCACCTTAAGTTATCTCAATGAGCTCGGATTAAGGGAAGGTTATTGTGTGGAATTTTTAACTATAGCTAGTTGTCTAAACCCTAAAATCCCTCCGTTTAATTTAATCCAACACCTCTTTTTTTTCATTTTTGGTTCTCCACTGCCACCTGATATACGTTTCTCACCTGATGGCTTTCCCCTCATTTACTCAACCTGGTTACAGGAGAAATTGGGATGTACGATGTCTGTGAGAGGCAAGCCACCCGAAAAGGCATCTTTAGCTTTGAACAACTCACGCCGATGAGGATTAGCTGTTGAGCTCATGTGAGGCGCCTTTCCCTTCCTCTGGAAGATAGCAAGTTGGAAGGATGTTGCCAGGTCATTGTCTCGATACCTACACTGTCATTCGAGCCTCTCTTTGAGCACCAGGCAACCTCTCATCAGTCTCTTTAATCATCCGTTCTTATCTCCAAGCTTTGTTCCAGCAAATCCCCCATGAGTAGGGGTGGGGGAGATGGGCCTGGCGATTGCAGGGTAGAAACATGATGAGTAAGAACAGAGATAATGAACTATTTGTGAACTATCATGAGGAAGAAGATGAAGAGGATGTTGATGATAAAGGAGATTAAGTTGGACTTAAACCCAAGGATAAGAACTTATAGGGATCTCCTGTTTTCTACTTCTCTTCCCCAACCCCAGTCAACTTGCCCCAAATTTTCATACCCGCTCTGTTCGTGCCTGGAGGGCAGGTTGGGTGGGGAAGTTAAAATTGGGCGACCAAAATATAAACTGACCCATTGGAGATGCCTAGTAGAGAATTGTTACAGTGCAGGCGCTCATTCCAGCTGTTGTATTTGCATTGGCTCTCCAACTGAGTTATTCACCTAGTGCCAATCCCCTATTTTAAAATTCATTTACAGGATGGGGGCTTCGCTGCCCATCCCTAGTTGCCCTTAAAGGTGGTGGTGAGCTGCCCTCTTGAACTACTGCAGTCCATGTGGTGTAGGTACACCCACAGTGCTGTTAGGGAGGGAGTTCCAGGATTTTGACCCAGCGACAGTGATGGAACGGCGATATATTTCCAAGTCAGGACGGTGAGTGACTTGGAGGGGAACTTCCAGGTGGTGGTGTTCCTATATATCTGCTGCCCTACTCCTTCTAGATGGTAGTGGTCGTGGGTTTGGAAGGTGCTGCCAAAGGAGTCTTGGTGAATTCCTGCAGTGTATCTTGTAGATGGTACACACTGCTGCTACTGTGTGTCGGTGGTGGAGGGAGTGAATGTTTGTGGATGTGGTGCCAATCAAGCGGGCTGCTTTGTCCTGGATGGTGTCAAGCTTCTTGAGTGTTGTGGGAGCTGCACTCACCCAGGCAAGTGGGGAGTATTCCATCACACTCCTGACTTGTGCCTTGTTGATGGTGGACAGGCTTTGGGGAGTCAGGAGGTGAGTTACTCGCTGCAGGATTCCTAGCCTCTGACCTGTTCTTGTAGCCAGTGTTTATATGGCTAGTCCAGTTCAGTTTCTGGTCAATGGTAACCCCCAGGATGTTCATAATGGGGGATTCAGTGATGCTAATGACATTGAATGTCAAGGGACGATTATTAGATTCTCTCTTGTTGGAGATGGTCATTGCCTGGCACTTGTGTGGCACGAATGTTACTTGTCACTTGTCAGCCCAAGCCTGGATATTCCAATAAATACTGGCCCAGCCAGTGAAGCCCACACCCTGTTAATGAACTAAAAAGAAACGCAGTAATCCTGACTAGCACTGGCTGCCAGCTTTTGCTAGGGGAAGCTATACCCATGGGGCCATCTTGGAAGGGTGATGTGATCTTCCCTGAAAATCTTTCTCTCTGCAGTCCATTGAGGTGTGGGTAAAGATGAATATTTATCTTCATGAATTTTTTTAAAAAGGTTGCAGTAATAGGCTTTAGAACATTGCTCTTGAGAACCTCCTGCTTAGTTAAATCCAGTAAATTTAAGAGTCCTGTGTTCCTCCACCCTCCCAGCCCAGTAAATTGTCCTAGAACATTAGGAAGATAACTCTCCATAAACCTTTTTTCAGGTCTGATCTATCACTAGTGAATCTCCAGCAAGATTAAAATGGAATGAAGGGCCCATCCTGACTGATCAGAATGAGTTTCCCAATCCACACTTGGCAAACATATATTCAAACTGTTAAGATCTTAGCAAGGGTTGTGACATTATGGATCTTCCACAGTTAGCTCTTCACTTTCATTTACATTACCATCACTCTTTTTGTTGCTTTTATAATTTTTTTGCTGAGCACCTGATGAAGATGTCTTAACCTTCAGTCGTCAATAACTCTTAAACTTTGACTTCAGAAAATATATTTGAGCTGCTGTGTGCTCCACTGAAGAAAGACATTTCCGTGCTAAAGTGCTAAACTTCAGAGATAAGCAGCTTTCAAAACTATAAAATAAAAGCTAGATCTTACCTAAGAGAAGACTGGGCCTGAAAGTCTAACCTGTTTTCAGTACAGTTATGTTGGTAATAGCGTAACCTCAAAGTTATCAATTAGACTGAGACTCAGATAAACATCAGGTATTATTGGATGGCCTGCTGGGGATGGAGGCTCCAATCACCCAAAAACGACATTGGTGTAAGAGGGTTCAGAGACTACATGGTTAGGAGTTCCTTCATTCCTGACCCTTTGTGTAAAGACTAGGACAGTTGTACTAACCATCACTGGTAGTGGAGTTCATGTGGAGATCCAGGCTGGTGTTAAAGGAGTAAACAATTTTTTCAAAGAAATCATTTCAATGTGATCACCTTATGAATGGAATTACCTGTGGGCAGCTGTAAGTACATTCCCATCACAGCCTGAGAGCTGTGAGCACCTCCTATTGGCATTTTACATAAGGATCATTCCCACAGTGTCTATGGCAGAAGTTCTGTATGGGCCCATCACTGCAGAAGTGAACCCCTTCACGTCTTTAGCAGTGAAATTGGTGGTGCAGAGGTGAGAGTCCCTAAAATAGACAGAAGAGACCATCCCTGAAGGAACGTGCTCTATCTGATGCAATGCTCAGGTCATACAAGTGTAACAAATGCCCTCCCCCTTCGCCCTTCACTATCTCCTATTGTGTGCCTTGGGTCTATGATTTCTCACACTGTCTCAGTGGAGTGAGTCATCAGCAGCAACATGAGCAAAGCCTCTTGCTCTATCGACATGGTGGTTGGGTAATGTATATATCAGACTGGCATCAGGGGATCATAACATGTGGTCTCATGAGCATAGCTTTTGCGGTTTGGTTTCTTCTCTTGATGCTGCACTGAAGTCTGGTCTTTGTGGGGTTTTTAGTTTTCAATGGAAACTGGCATTGGAGTCTCTCTAACTTGGTGCATCATTCTATGACCTCCATGTAATGTCTGTCAGGCTTGGGTGTGGGTTACATTTCAAGTAATAGTCGGGGTTGTTAGAGGCTCAGGCTGGCCTGTGGTGTGACACCATGACTACATGTACAGCTGGAGATCACCCCTATAGTAGTTCCCACTCTCCACCTGCCTGATGCAGCCCTATGGACTGAGCGAGCAATTGATGACTTCTGAAATGCCTGCTAGATGGTAACGACTATGGGAGATAAGAGATGTGTGTCTAGGCCCCAGAGGCCAGGCTATTAAATGGAAGGATGCTGCTCTGGACCTGAAGGTCTGGCCAGCATAGCTTGAGACCCCTGAGCCAGCTCCCTGATAAGTAATCAGCATGGCTTTCTGATTGTGACAATGTCATCAGTGTGCCTGGCTTCCTTGTGTCTATCCAAAACTGTTGGAATGTAAATGTGGAGGCCTCAAATGGGGTCAGTGAAGATCTGCTACATCTGATATGTGCTCTTTATTATCTTTACCAACAAAGTTACTAATTAATGCCTAAATGCAGTATCGACATATTCTGGGCCACAGATACCAAAGCAATGCTGGACGGGAACTTGGAAAGCTCTAGATGAAGGCTGGGTCATGAGTGATTGTCAATGATCAGGTGATGGTCCCACTGAAGATCTCACTATGCACGTGTTAGGATCGCAGCTGATGTTACTCGCTGAGCAAGCCAAATCGCAGAGGAAAACTTGTCTTAATGATCATAACTTTTTTTTGTGTTTTCAACATGAGGGGGAAACTACTGACCCCAGAAGCATAGAATCCCAGTAACACTTTTAGGATTTTAAAATTAAAAGATTTATTAACAAGAAGAAAAAAAGAATTAAACACGCAAGATTAAAATGATATAGTTGAAATAGCCGTACAAAACATTCCACAAAAATAACACCACTTGGTCAGAACGCACAAGTAAACTACTTGCCAACACCTCCCTTATAGAGTTTAACTATAAAATTCCAGTAATATTACCCAAGGCAAAAACCATTACTACTTTAATAAAGTACAACTTCTCCCTCTCTTTCACTCTGCTGTGGGAATCCGAAGGAAGTTCAGAAACAGGCTGCTTTCTGAAAGCTAAGACTTTTCTGGTTTGAAACTGAATGAATGGCTGTTTCAAACTCTCACCTTTTCTCAGCACAGATCTCAGGACATCTTCCCCCGCAGCCAACACAACTCAACTAAACATCTCCCTTAAATATCTTTTTTCCCCTTTTCATCCTAGACTCCATTTTCCTAAACACCCCTTTGAACTCAACTCTTCTAAAACATAAAACTCTTTCATGTCTCCTTATTGTGTCCACTTTCAGGTCAAATAAAATTTGATAACCTTCCCTTGTTTACTTCCTTTAACCTCCTTTTGAAATTTAGCAACTTATTTACTTGCAATTCCAACTTCACTATAGCCTCTCATTACAAATGCATTAATCTAACTCTTTACCTTTCGTCTCAGTTCCCACAGACAAGTTATCTTTACTAACCTTCCCCCCCCACCCCCCCAGTTTAATTACCCATGGACGGACATACACACACACACACACAGCCTTCTTTACAGAACACCATATTCCCAAAAATATTAGTAAAGATAACATCCACCTTCTCATAGAAAAGTGACCTGGCCCTCAGGCATGCGGCCGTGACTGAGAGTGGCAGATCACTGCATCCTAAGGAATGATCTTATGCTGGGGACTCAGTATGCGGATGAGGCCAGAACATTATTCTTGCATGAGGGATTACCTGTGGAGAGACGCCGCAGTCCGGAATCAGATCAGCCCTCAGGCATTCACGTGAGAACCAGGGATTGATGATTGTCCTCCTTGTGGTGCCTTGCAAAGCTCCAGGCATACTGCCATGAGTGCACTGAGCTTTGCAATGCTGTCCTGCCTCTTGAAGGCTGCCACAGGCAGTGAGATGTTGGTGTGATGCTTGAAAAGACTGCACCATGTCTAATTTCTTCACAGTGCACATGGAGTTTTTATTCCATCACTGAATGGCCACATGCTCCAGAGGCTGCCTGGCATTATGGCTAGGAGGGGGGCCAGTTCAAACAGCAGTGATTTCTCCCTCTTACCGCCTGTCCATAAACAGAAGGTGTTTTGAATTGTATGTTTTGATTAAGAGGCGGTGTGTTTCCCAACCCCCTGGTTTTTGTATGAAGCAATTTCTACAAATAACCCCACAGCAAACTCCAGTCAGGATTAACACATTCAAAAAAAACCCAACAGGAGTGTCTGTAACTTCCCACTCCGCATTCACAAATTAAAGGGAGGGATAGAGAAAAGGAGGTTATATAGTACAGGGACCACAGAGAAAATGAATATTGGTTCACATGAGTCAACAGTCCAGAACCAAAGTCCAATGAGGAATTCTTTCACAGCGGTCACCTGGCTGATGACCGGTGGTGTGAGGTGAAGTAGGCAGGCAGAGATTGAATCAGTTCTATAGGCAATAGTAGTCGATAGCAGAATCAGAGTCAGATGCATGACCCAGACTTCCCTGTTGCTTGTCATTTTAACACTCCACCCTGCTCTCATGCCCACATGTCCGTCCTTGGCCTGCTACAATGTTCCAGTGAAGCTCAACGCAAACTGGAGGAACAGCACCTCATCTTCCGACTAGGCACTTTACAGCCTTCCGGACTGAATATTGAATTCAACAACTTCAGACCATGAACACTCTCCTCCATCCCCACTCCCTTTCCGATCCCCCTCTTTTTCAATATTAATTTTTATTTTTTATATTTATCCACTTTTTTTAATTTTCATTTTTATTCATTTATTCATTGTTTTATCCCCGCCTTTTATCCTATTATTGATCTTTTTTCCCTGCCACCATCACCCCCCACCCCACAAGGACCACCTGTCACTTGTTCATGTTGTTCTTTCCAGAGTGCTGACCCTTGTCCTGCTATTATCACATTCTTCTGTTTTTGTTTCAGATTTCCAGCATCCGCAGTATTTTACTTTGATCAGATCGGATGGGGGCTAATTGTCCAACCTGCACAGAGCTTGCTTCTGTGTGTGTGACATTTCCAAAACTGAGAAGTGAATTATCTAGTTCTGGGGCCCACTGATAACTTCCTCAGACATAATCTTAAATGTCTTTGTTCAGCAGAAAAGACCAGTTTAAAATAAGAAATAGCAATATGGATAACTTTTTTAAAAAAAATATAGCATTGGGTTCTGTTCTGTAACACTAGCATTGCAAGGATTGTCAGGTAAGATTGTGACTGCTTACTCTGACATTGATGTCCTTCATTGAGACGCTGAGGATAGCGAAGATGTTAATATCGAGGCAGTATGGAGGGTACATGTGAAAGTGACTGGTATGAGCTATTCACCATCATCGCCCTCCTGGGACCTTGTGGCTATAAGGATCTCATGAGCATGTGCCATGGTCTCTTCCTCTGTGGCCTTAACATCCTCACCCTCATCGAGCTCATCCCTCTTGATGTCTTCCTCATCGGAGGAGACATGCAGCTCTTCCAAGTCCCCATTGGGCAATTCATCCCCACTTTGGAGCGCTAGGTTGTGTAGAGCACAGCAAACCACGATGATGCAGGATACTCTCTGGGGAGAGTACTGGAGAGCCTCACTCGACCAGTCCAGACATTGGAAATGCATCGTTAGCATGTCAATGGTCTGCTCAATCAGGGAGCGTGTCGCAGAATGAGCTGCATTGTACCTCTCATCTGGAGCATTTGTGGCCACTGAACAGGCATCAGTAACCACATCTTTTGGGGGTAGCCTTTATCACCGATGAGCCAACCGTGAATGCGCTAAGGGCCCTCGAAGGTCTGTGGCACCTGTGAGTGACTCAAGATGTAAGAGTCATGCAAACTCTCTCAGACCTGCAGAACCTGCTTTTGGTGATCACAGATCAGCTGCAAGCTGAGAGTGGAAGCCTTTTCTATTGGTGAAGCATAGTGCCTGTTTCCAGGGAGGTTTGTAGTCAAGTGTGCAGCTAATGGCACCCTGAACCTGTGGGAAGCTAGACATTGTCGCTAGACTAGTCATCCAGAGGCCCAGGGTAACGCTCTGGGGGCCTGGATTTGAATCTCACCAGGGCAGATGATAGAATTTGAATTCAATAAAATTCTAATGATGACCATGATAACTATTGTCGATTTTGTAAAAACCCATCTGGTTCACTAATGTCCTTTAGGGAAGGAAATCTGCAGTCCTTACCTGGTCTGGCCTACATGTGACTCCAGACCCACAGCAATGTGGTTGACTCTGAAATGGCCTAACAAGCCACTCAGTTGTATCAAACCGCTACAAAGTCAAAAAAAAGGGAATGAAACCGTACGGACCACCCGCCATCAACCTTGACACCGGAAACAACAACGGCAAACTCAGCCCTGTCAACCCTGCAAAGTCCCCCTTACTAACACCTGGGGGCTAGTGCCAAAATTGGGAGAGCAACAGCCTGACATAGTCATCCTCATGGAATTATACCTTACAGATAGTGTCCCAGACACCACCATCACCGTCCCTGGGTATGTCCTGTCCCACCGGCAGGACAGACCCAGCAGAGGTGGCGGCACAGTGGTATACAGTCAGGAGGGAGTTGCCCTGGGAACCCTCAACATCGACTCTGGACCCCACAAAGTCTCATAGCATCAGGTCAAACATGGGCAAGGAAACCTCCTGCTGATTACCACGTACTGCCCTCCCTCAGCTGGTGAATCAGTGCTCCTCCATGTTGAACACCACTTGGAGGAAGCACTGAGGGTGGCAAGGGTGCACAATGTACTCTGGGTGGGGGACTTCAATGTCCATCACCAAGACTGGCTCGGTAGCACCACTACTGACCGAGCTGGCTGAGTCCTAAAGGACAGAGCTGCTAGATTGGGTCTGTGGCAGGTGGTGAGGGAACCAACAAGAGGGAAAAACATACTTGACTTCATCCTCACCAACCTGCCTGCTGCACATGCATCTGCCCATGACAGTGTCGGTAGGAGTGACCACCGCACAGTCGTTGTGGAGACAAAGTCCCACTTTCATACTGAGGATACCGTCCACCGTGTTGTGTGACATTACCACCGTGCTAAATGGGATAGATTTAAAACAGATCTAGCAACTCAAGAATGGACATCCATGAGGTGCTGTGGGCCATCAGGAACAGCAGAATTGTACTCGAACACAATCTGTAACTTCATGGCCCAGCATATCCCCCACTCTACCATTACCATCAAGCCAGGTGATTAACTCTGGTTCAATGAAGAGTGCAGGAGGGCATGCCAGGAGCAGCACCAGGCACACCTAAAAATGAGGTGAAGCTATAACACAGGACTACTTGCGTGCCAAACATCATAAGCAGCAAGCGATAGACAGGGCTAGGCGATCCCATAACCAATGGATCAGATCTAAGCTCTGCAGTCCTGCCACATCCAGTCGTGAATGGTGGTGGACAATTAAACAGCTCACTGGAGGAGGAGGCTCTACAAATGCCCCCATCCTCAATGATGGGGGAGCCCAGCACCTCAGTGCAAAAGATAAGGCTGAACCATTTGCTACAATCTTCAGCCAGAAGTGCCGAGTGGATGATCCAACTCAGCCTCCTCCGGAGGTTCCCAGCATCACGGATGCCAATCTTCAGCCAATTCGATTCACTCCATGTGATATCAAGAAACGGCTGAAGGCATTGGATACTGCAAAGGCGATGGACAATATTCCGGCAATAGTACTGAAGGCTTGTGCTCTAGAACTTTCCGCGCCCCTAGCCAAGCTGTTCCAGTACAGCTACAACACTGGCATCTACCCGGCTATGTGGAAAATTGCCCAGCTATATCCTGTGCACAAAAAGTAAGAAAAATCCAATGCAGCCAATTACTGCCCCATCAGTCTACTCTCCATCAGTAAAGTAATGGAAGGGGTCATCAACAGTGCTATCAAACGGCACTTGCTTAGCAATAACCTGCTCACTGACACCCAGTTTGGATTCTGCCAGGGCCACTCAGCTTCTGACCTCATTACAGCCTTGGTTCAAACATGGTCAAAAGAGCTGAACTCCCGAGGTGAGGTGAAAGTGACTGCCCTTGACATCAAGGCAGCATTTGACCGAGTGTGGCATCAAGGAGCCCGAGCAAAACTGGAGTCAATGGGAATCAGGGGGAAAACTCTCCGCTGGTTGGAGTCATACCTAGCACAAAGGAAGATGGTTGTGGTTGTTGGAGGTCAGTCATCTCAGCTCCAGGACATCACTGCAGGAGTTCCTCAGGGTAGTGTCCTCGGCCCAACCATCTTCAGCTGCTTCATCAATGACCTTCCTTCCATCATAAGGTCAGAAGTGGGGATGTTCACTGATGATGTTCATCACCATTCATGACTCCTCAGATACTGAAGCAGCCTATGTCTAAATGCAGTGAGACCTGGACAATGGCCAGGCTTGGATTGACAAGTGGCAAGTAATATTCGCGCCACAAAAGTGTCAGACAATGACCATCTCCAAAAAGAGATAATCCAACCATTACCTCTTGATGTTTAATGACATTACCATCACTGAATCCCCCACTATCAACATCCTGGGGGTTACCATTGACTAGAAACTGAACTAGACCAGCCATATAAATACTGTGGCTACAAGAAAATTGGTGGGGTGGTAAATAGTGAGGAGGATAGCCTTAGATTACAAGAGGATATAGACGGGCTGGTCAGGTGGGCTGATCAGTGGCAAATGGAATTTAATCCAGATAAGTGTGAGGTGATGCATTTGGGCAGGACAAACAAGGCACGAGAATACACGATGAATGGTAGGACCCTGGGAAATACTGAGGATCAGAGGGACCTTGGTGTGCATGTCCACCAGTCCCTTAAGGTAGCAGGACAGGTAGATAAGGTGGTTAAGAAGGCATATGGGACACTTGCCTTTATTAGCCGAGGCATAGAATATAAGAGCAAGAAGGTTATGCTGGAACTGTATAAAACACTGGTTAGGCCACAGCTAGAGTATTGTGTGCAGTTCTGGAATCCACATTATAGGAAGGATGTGATTGCACTAGAGAGAGTGCAGAGGAGATTTACCAGGATGTTGCCTGGGCTGGAGAGTTTTAGATATGAGGAGAGATTGGGTCGACTGGGGTTATTTTTCCTGGAGCAGAGGAGATTGAGGGGGGACATGATTGAGGTGTATATAATTATGAGGGGCATGGATAGGGTAGACAGGAAGGAACCTTTCCCCTTGGTGGAGGGATCAATAACCAGGGGGCATAGATTTAAGGTAAGGGGCAGAAAGTTTAGAGGGGATATGAGGAAGAATTTTTTTCACCCAGAGGGTGGTGGGAATCTGGAACTCACTGCCTGAAAGGGTGGTAGAGGCAGAAACTCTCATAACACTTGAGAAGTATTTGGATGTTCACTTGCGCTGCCATGGCATACAAGGCTATGGGCCTAGTGCTGGAAAATGGGATTAAAATAGTTAGGTACTTGTTTGACCAGCACCGACTCGATGGGCTGTAGACCTCTATGACTCCATAACATGGTGCACAGGGTGTGGTCAGCACCTCACACATTTGGTTCCTGGGGGTGGTGGCTTGGTACTGGGCCGCAGATGGCACAGTCTCTGTCAGGGTAGGCATCTGCAGCCTGTAATTGGAAAACTGGTAACTAAGAGGGGAACACTCGATGGCCTCATGGGGGCAGGATCTCAGGTCACTGTGCATAGGGCTACAAGATAGGGAGGCGGCAAGTTGACTTGGAGCATCAGAGCATCACCAGAGAAAGGTTCGGGGGGAGGACAGGGGTATCTACTAGAACCATGATGGGCTCCAGGATTAGCCGAGGGGAGGCAGGAGGCTGATTGTAGGGGAAGCCTGCACATCATGCTCTTCCAGGACAATAGGAGGGACTTGGGCGGTCATGAGGGTCGGGTGGGGTGGGGGTGTGGGGAGTCGGATTGAAAGCTGGTCTCATAATTGGAGTGGAGCAGCACCATCTCAACAGCTGGTGGAATGGCCACAGCCGAAAATCAACCTCAGAAAAATATTGCTGGGGAGGGGTCTGAGGGCTTGTGAGAGGAATTGATGCTGCACTCCCGGTCCGATTGAAGGGGCACCTAATAACTCCTGCTTCAGGACATGGAGGGCAAGGCTCAGCTGAGACATGTTTGGAAGACTCAAATGCAAATTGAAGGATTGGGGCACCTTCACTCGTGGTGTGCATTCTTCTCAGAATCCATTGCAGTTTGGGGTCAAGTGTAGATTGGGTTTGAATGACCATTGTCCCCCTCTTAGGAACGTGCAAAGGCCAGAAGGATCTGACTGTAAAGTGACAATGGCTAAAGTGCATATGCAAAGTACTCCAAAGACCTGTGTGCATCACAGCTGAGAGGCTTAGGTTTTACACGCCTCAATGATTACAGTCATTACATTAGCTGAAGGCTGGACTCTAGTCTACTCCAAGGGAGGCAGCCTGACAGTGCTCTGACTAAGGCTGATAGCGCCTGGCTGAATTCATCCAGATCCAAGAGGATCTGTTGTGCCTGAGGCATTGGGCGGGGTGGGTAGAGGCTGGAGTTAGCTTCCAGTGAAACAGCTGAAAAGGTGGATCTGAGGATGGAGTCTCTGGAATGAAGGCAGCCCAAGGGCTTCACAATGATGGCCGAGCTTGGTGATGGAATTCACCTTTGCAGGGTTATGTTCAGTCACATCACTGTTCAATTTTCCCGCAGGAATGAGGAGTGCAGAATATTCAACATTTAGGCCAGGAATTTACAGCCCCTCCCACCCGCTGGGATATTACGGCCCAGTCAAACTGAATGGGGATTTAAATGACTCGCTGCATCTGCCAGGGGTGGGGGGCAGGGAGAGACGCCATAGCATGGCCATAAAATCCTGCCCTTAGGAAGGACAGGCAAAAAGGGAAAGGAGGTGGTGTTGGGCTTAGAATAAGGGATGGGGTCAGTACATTAGTAAGGGAGGATCTCAGATCGGAAGAACAAGATGTGGAATCTGTTTGGGTGGAGCTAAGAAACAGCAAAGGGCAGCAGACATTGGCTGGAGTTGTTTATCAGCCGCCAAACAGTGGTGGTAATGTGGGGGATGGTATTAATCAGGAGATGAGAGAAGCATGTAGCACGGGCAATACAGTAATCATGGGTGACTTCAATCTGCATATAGACTGGGTAAACCTAATGAGCACTAATGCTGTGGAAGATGAGTTTCTGGAGTGTGTTAGGGATGGTTTTCTGGGGCAGTATGTTGAGGAGCCGACTACAGAACAAGTTATTTTCGATCTAGTGTTATGTAATGAGAAAGGGATAATTAATAATCGTGTTGTAAAAGAACCTTTTTAGGGATGAGTGACCACAATATGATAGAATTTTATATTGTGTTTGAAAGTGAAGGAGTTCAATCTGAAGCCAGGGTGTTAAATTTGAACAAAAGAAATAATGGAGGTATATGGGGCAAATTGGCAGAGGTGGATTGGGAAAATACATTAAAAGGAATAACTGTACATAGGCAATGGACATTAAATTAAAGAATTATTACATAGTTTACAGCAACTATACATTCCTTCAATGCACAAAAACCCAATAAGAAAAGTGGCTAATAAAGGAAGTTAAGGATTGGATAAGATTAAAAGAAAAAGCTTATAAAGTTGCCAGAAATAGTGATAAACCTGAGGACTGGGAGGATTGCTAGAATAGAACAATGGATGACCAAGAAACAGATCATGAACAGGAGAATAGAACATGAATGTAAACTGGCATAAACCATAAAAACAGACTGTAAAAGCTTCAATAGGTATGTAAATAGGAAATGTTTGGTTCAGACAAATGTGGGTCCATTACAGGCAGAGTCAGGAGAATTCATAATGGGGAATAGAGAAATAGCAGAGAAACTAAATGATTATTTTGGGTAGAACTTTCCATAAATGAGAGTAAGTGGGGTGACGGGTAGTTTCGGCAGTGCCCACCCCACTGTCCGGAATGGCAGGAAGGCACCATCGGTCCAAATCGCCTGGCGGCTCGGAAGCTGATTCGTGTGTGGCTGTCGACAGCCGGTAGGTTTGAAGGTCCAGGTGCCATATTTAAAGGCCAGTCCAACACACAATCTCACCCTCTCCAGCCCACCAGGGATGTCTGGCAGCCAGAAGAGGACGGCCGAGAGCCTGAAGAACAAGGCAGCACCCGTTTCATGGACCAGGCCCTCCAGGCCTTGATCAGAGAGGTGCAGGCGCACAGGCAAGTCCTGTATCCCAGGGACGGCTGCAGGAAGCACAGCAGCCTCACCTCTCTGGCCTGGAATTCAGTCGGGGAGCGGGTCAGCGCGGTTGGCAACTGTGCCCAAAATGCCACCCAGCGCAGGAAGAGAATGAACGATCTCATCCGCTCCGTCAGGGTAACTCATCCTTCAACACCCTCCAACATCAAACTCTCATCATGGTATCATGCACTCAAGCGGCTACTTTCTCCAGGAGTCTCACACAACTATTAGCGGGGGACACATACCAACACCCATTCTCTCACCGAGACTTTCACATCACCACCATCCCATCAATCATGTTGCTCACACTCCATCCTCTGGCCCTTCTGGGGAGGGCTCACCACACACAGGGGACATGCATCTCACCCAACCTCTGCTCCACCCCTCCTCATCACAGGTCTTTCTTTCTTCTTCATACAGACCAAGCTGGCACACAACAGGGACGAGAGAGCGCAGACCGAGGGAGGGAGGGCCGACATCATCGCCCTTACTGAGTTTGAGGAGTCTGCAGCTGAGCTGGCTGGGGGAGGAGAGGGATCGTTCCTGTGGGGAAGGGGAGATCGGCCTCTCCCACCAACCCAGTATGGATCACAGCTCCATCACTTCATCAAATCCTGACATTCACAGTGAGTCACGCGCAGTCTTATCCAGCTCTTGCTCATCAACTGAAACTCTATTTTCTAGGCACCAGCAGATCGAGGCCCCAAAGCCAGTCCAGCCCCTGTGTGAGCCCCCAGGCTACATCTGCAGAGGAAGCTCTGGAAGAGCCAATCCCGGCACCTCACACACACCCCCCACCAGCTCAGAGACACACACGTCGGTGGGGCACAGATGTAGATTAGGCCCGGGCTCACTTTCTGGGGAACACCTCACTGACCCGTCCCCGCAGCAGTCGGAGGCCGGGACAGCCCAGGTCTCCGGCACTCGGAGGGCTGCTGGAGACCAGCCACCCGCTCAGTCTGAGTCAGATGATGAACCTCTGGAACCAGCCGCCAACTCAGTGCTGGAAATGCAACAACAGGAGGCGGAACATCAGACAGAGATTCGGCTGTCACTCAGCAGACTAGAGCGAATGATGGACGAGTCTATCCACCTTGTGTCTGATGTTGTGGCTCTGATATGCCAGCGCCTGGAGGTTATCATGGGGAGGCTGGCGACCACCATGGAGACCCTGGTCCAGCAGGCCTTGCCGGATTTTCTCTCGGCCCCGCACTCCATGGTCACACACCCTGGGGGGCACCATCAGGATGTAGGCAACATGGGGACGAGGCACCTTGACCTCATCTCCTGCAGGAGTCAGGGCGGGAGACCCTTATCGGGCCAGGACCCTCCAGGCCTCGGGCTACCAGAGGACGTCCACCAAGGTCATCGCAGACATCAGGATGTAGCGGTCAGCAGCTGCCTCCACCTCTGCTGTGGATGTTGGGCCTGTAGCCAGGCGAAGTGATAGAGTTAGGAAAGTTAAGGAACATTGGTGTCACTTTTGGGTCACGGGTGTGCTAGGCATGTAAATAAATTGCACTTCTGTTAATAGATTGGATGTTTATGTGAATATTTTGGGCACCTGAAGGCCTTGGTGATTTTGTTCTTTGGAATCCTCTTATTTCGAGGTTTAGCCTCCCTCCCACTCAGTGATATTGTCCCACTGTGAGATTCCCATTCCTGTGATGTCAACCTCAGTTGAACTAGTTTCCGCCCCCTTGTGTGATGTCAGGGAGATGTGTTTAAATCTTTATTTGAAGTGTTTCTAACCCATCTTCCTCAAGGAACTCCATTGGGTGAGGGCAGCTCATCAGTATTGATAATCTAGCGGCATTTCTGTCTCCTCAGTGGCAGAAGAAAAGACATGTACAGGAGGAGGAGATCCCTCGGCATGTCCACATCTCAGCCACAGCAGCGTTTGCATCATTAGATGGCGACGAAGGCTTCAAGTCTTCTCTCACATCGTTCTTGTTGCTCAGTGGACTCTCAGTTCCCAGAGTGAGCTCACTCACAGGGTCCCATGGACCAAAGCAAAGATCGTGGCCTGGAGATTCATGAGGCCAGAATGTGCAAGTGTGAATGTGGGACTCGTTCTCGCTGCAAGAGGATGGACATCCCCGGAGTTGAAAGAAAATGGCATTGAGGTCGAGGAGAGACGTGGCCATATTCACTCACTTAACTTTACTCTTCCTGGAACCTGTCAGCGATTAACGTATCACAGGCACGTCTCCCACGTCTTCCTTCCTCCATGGTGTGATCGCGCTCATACTGACCCTCAGCAGCCTCCTGAGGTTCCTGGGCCTCTGGATCTTCATCCTCCAATGAGCTCTCATCCTCCACCAGGTCACCCTCTGGCAGGGGGTCACCTCTTTACATTGCCAGATTGTGAAGGATGCAACTCACTGAGATGATGCAGGAAACCCTGTCGGGAGTGTATTGGAGTGAGCCACCTGAGTGGTCCAAGCATCTGAAGCACATCTTCAGAAGACCTATGGTCTGCTCTAAAAGGGAGAATGGGGACCTCTGAGCAGCGTTGTACCTCTCCTCGGAACGACTCTGAGGGTGACACACCGGTGTCATCAGCCAGCGTTTCAGTGGGTGCCCCTTATCCCCAAGCAGCAGTCCCTGCAGACGTAATGGTCCCTCGAAAATCTCAGGCACCTGGGAGTGACTCAGGATGATGGAGTCATGGCAACTCCCAGGGTGCCGTGCTCAAACATGCAGTATGTGCTTCTGGTGATCACACACCAGTTGCTCGTTGATGGAATGATAGCCCTTGTGGTTTATAAACACTAGGGGCTGTTGCCATGGAGCCTGTATAGCCACATGGGTCCAGTCTATTGCACCCTGCACTCTCGGAAAGCCTGAGATGGCGGTGAAGCCGGTGAATCTCGCAGTCTGGCTATCTTCATCCAGAGAAAACCTGACATAGTGATGGGCCCTCCTGTAAAGGGCATCTGTGACCTCCTTTATGCATCGACGTGTTGTGGACTGAGAGATGCTACACAGGTCGCCTGTTTATCCTTGGAAAGACCCAGAGGCAAAGAAATTGAGCACTGCGGTCACCTTCAAAGCCACTGGCAGGGGATACCCTCCAACTCCACGTGGCATCAGGTCTTCACGAAGAGTGTGGGACATGTGATGGACCAGAGCTCGGGACAAGTGCAGACATGCACAGCATTGCCTCCCACTCATCTGTAAATAGGAGACTCTTTTATGATAAACCCTAGTTCTGGCGAGTCACCCCGGTTGTCTGGGTATCTCCTCCTGACCCTCCTGTTCATGCTCTGGCTCCACTTCACCATGTCCCTCCTGCTGGAGCTGTGCGCGGAGTCGCCTCTCCCTCCTTCACCCCCTCCATTACATTAGGAGCCTGACAAAGGCAGCATTGAGCCCTGGGTCCATATCTGCTTTTGCCTTCTCTCTGAAAGGAAATATTGAAGACATTAATCATTCAAGGGGCCAGAAAGTTTAGCTCAGAAGATGACACGTTTGGAGACTGTGAGACTCCATAGTTTTTCCTGTCCTACTTGCCCAGTGGCTGATGCCGCCTTGTCCCTGAGACACTAACACACACATCGAGGTGACCAAGATGGCACCGCAGATATGTCACATCCTGAGCCCTGTGTGGGACGCTGATGTTTCAGTGAGATGAGTGGCCCAGCCTAGTGCTCCAATCTCTGATGTGGCATTTTATATTGACCAATCAGTTACTCATGGTCAGTAAGTGGATGCCCTTTGGCTCGATAGGAGTGTCACATCTGGTGAACAGGTGACAGGCCCTCATTGATGGAATGTGATATATGATCCAGCTGTGCCTCCCTCACTATTGCCTGCATTCCCAAATTCTACATCCCTGTGTGTTACTGTGAGATGCAGTGGCTGTGATGTGAAGCCACTGAGTTCTGAACAGCCCTTTAACTGTGTCAATGAAGCCAGTGGCTTTCAGCGGCTTTCATCTCTCTCTCTGAGCAGACTCCTGCTCACTCCTGCAGCAACAAGAGGTTAGAGGGTGACCCCAGAAAGGCCCCCATTGTGTTCACCCTCCCCCCTCACTGCCATCCCACAGCTTTCCCTCCCCATTGACCCACTTGTGTTCATCAGCCCGACCCCTCACTTCACAGCCCACCCCTGGTTGAAATGCTAGTCTCTGAAAGTGGAGGCCTGCGTGAGTACCACAGCACACTAATGTTCCTCGGGACAATGTAGGCAAAGAGCAGGAGCAGACCAACGCTACAACCCCAGCAGTGTGGCCTTCATCACAACAAGACCGGTGTGGCACTATAGCAGGTATATTCCACCTCCGCGAACTTACCAGTGAACTGAGATCTGACTTGAGCAGCCGCCATTTTTCAAACAGATTTGAGGCTGATGTAATATCCAGTATGTGGCTGTGCCTGAAGTGTCTCAGATGTGGAAGAATGCTCACTTTGTACAAGGCTTCCCTCATGCGTGGCCACTCCCTCCCCCAACCGGCAAGTGCTTGTGCAGGACCACCAGGCTGTGCTGCAATGTACCCCCAAAACCTCGCCCCAACCGCAGCGCAGCCCCAAGCCTGGCAGCGCGCGCCCTCAGCAAGACGGGAAAAAAATGACTTGCCTGTACCTTGCCAGAATGCGCGGCACCTCTTTCTTGAAGTGGAACGGGCGACCCTCGCGAGCGCTGCACAATGTTAGTGAGCACTCACCTCCATATTCCCTTCGATGTTCAGCTTGCCAGGTGCACGCCCTCTAAATGCTGTTGTTAATCACATCCTTGTGAAGTCACACTGACATGGAAGGTAATTTTGATGTGGGGCATTGATTCCGGTGGGCAGGTAAAACGATAAGATGCAATTACATTGAAATTATGTTCCTGATATTGGACAGCAGGAAAGGCGCCCGCCATTGACATGCCAAGCAGGCGATGGGCATCTGCTTTCACAATAATGTGAAACCCAGTTTTGGTTTTCCCGCCATATTGTCCTCCCACCCCCCCCCCCCCCCCCACCCTCCACCCCCCAACCCGCCTTGACACCCACCACTAACAGGGTAGACAATTCTGCCCAAAGCTTTGACTAAAATTGTGAACCGACTATGAATGAAGGTCCCACTGAGGAGAATGATGCGCCAAGGAGCTGAGTACAGTCTCCATCCACCCTGCCAGAAACAAGTTAGAATAGCAGCAACTATCGATCGACACAACAGCCGAACCAACCAAGTGTGGTTCACCATGAAGGAATGGAAGAAAAGAGTGAAAGCATCTCCAGATGCCAGTCCAGTGTCCGAACCAACAGAGCCAACCACTCCTCTGGCAGAGCGGCGAACGAGATATGGAAGGTGATGAGGACTCCCGACCATCTGAACATGTAAATTCAAGGACTTGAAGGGGGGGATGTGGTAGTGAGAATGTTGCAATAAAGTAATAAAAACGAGGTAAGTGCATGAGACTGATAACAATGTAAGACATGAAGTAAACTAATGTAACTCCATGTACATTGGATAAAGACTTGGGGGAAAGTGTTGTATAACGGTCTGGCAACATCCAGCAATAATGTGGCACTGAGTTCAGTACCACCCACACAGTGATGTGAGAAGGCACATGACCCAGGACTAGGGGTCAGTGTGGCATTGAGCAGAGAGACAGGTTAATACCTAAGCATGGAGATAGCTCCAAGCCTGTACATGTGTAAATCGTTCTATTTGTTAATAAAGGTTTACCGTTAACTTATTGGCGACTATGAAGACTTCTTTAAGAGACACTGTTCTGTAACCAACATCCTCCCAACAGAGTGGCTGTGGGTGAGCAAGTGCCAGTGTTGCAGCAGAGATTGAGAAGAGGGTTGTTTCTCTCCTTGATGCAGTGGGCCCCAGAACTCAGTGTATTCAGCTTAAAAGAAGGTTTTTTTGAACGAACACCATGATGCCTGTAAGGATGCTCTGAGAGCAACCTCTGAGAATGTAGCTGGGGCTGTGCTGTCCACATCTCACTTCTCCAGCAGCATTTCAAAAGCTCCTTCTTCTTAGCATGAATTCAGGGTGGGATTTTCTGGCCCCACCCACCGCCGGGATTGTCCGGTCCCACTGAAATCAAGGGCCTTTTGGCTGGGCCGACGAATCTCCCATGACGGGTCCCTCCACAACGGGGCCAGAAAATCCCAGCCTAAGCTGCAACCTAGAGCAGACCGTTAGCTAAGAAGCAGCCAGAGCACTGTCCATGGAAGCAGAGGTACTGGTTTGGAGGCAACATGAAACTGGATGGATAGATCATGCCCTCAGGACATGGTGACCACTGTCTCTCAGCTCCTTTACATTCATGACAGCTGCCCTCAGACCCGCCATCTCCTCTACTCTTATGGCATGTTGTAGCTGCACTTGCCCGATTTAACCATTTCCCTACTCCTACTCACAGCACTGTCATTGAGTTCTCAATTATGGAAGAAATTACCCATAACTCAGATTATTTTCCATGAGGAGGTTAGGGAGGGCGGAAACTCTCCTTAAACATTCCAGCTCTGGACTTCACTCTCCTCCTTTCAGATCCTGCTTGATCAAGCTTTTGGTCACACCTCCAAACATTCCTTCCTTTGCTTGACATTCTTTCCTTTTCTCAGTGTAAAATGCTGAGACGGTGCTACACAAATGCAAATTGTTTTTGGTGTTAATGAGAATATTTCCACTGAAGCAAAACATGATTCTGGGCTGTTAGCTTTCAGCAACTAACCGCACTCAGCAACTAACCGCACTCAGCAAATAACTGCACTCAGCAACTAACCGCACTCAGCAACTAACCGCACTCAGCAACTAACCGCACTCAGCAACTAACCGCACTCAGCAACTAACCGCACACTCAGCAAAACTTTACAGGTTGTACAGGTGTGCCTGATTTCAAATGCTAGAACACGAAATGAGCTTTTGCAATGGGTGCAGTTTCTGCAGAGTAGTGTGAAGTCTATTTACAGCCCCAGAGCACACTGCCAGTATACTTTCAGATCTTCTCAAATACGCAGTGTTACAAAAGACATTTTTTGAAACATGTTGGGGCTTTATTGCCCCACAAAGTTATGAATTAATATTTGAACCTGAATGTACATTCTAGGTAGTGATGTTACACTTTTCTACTGAAATAGGATAGATTACATATTGGTAAAATACTAATCACAGAATCACAGTGCAGAAGAGGCCCTTTGGCCCATCGAGTCTGCACCGACACGTGAGAAACACCTGACCTACCTACCTAATCCCATTTACCAGCACTTGGTCCATAGCCTTGAATGTTATGACGTGCCAAGTGCTCATCCAGGTACTTTTTAAAGGATGTGAGGCAACCCGCCTCCACCACCCTCTTAGGCAGCACATTCCAGACTGTCACCAACCTCTGGGTAAAAAAGTTTTTCCTCACATCCCCCCTAAACCTCCTGCCCCTCACCTTGAATGTATGCCCCCTTGTGACTGACCTTTCAACTAAGGGGAACAGCTGCTCCCTATCCACCCTGTCCATGCCCCTCATAATCTTGTACACCTCCATCAGAGTCTTCTCTACTCCAATGAAAACAACCCAAGTCTATCCAACCTCTCTTCATAACTTAAATGTTTCATCACAGACAACATCCTGGTGAATCTCCTCTGCACCCCCTCCAGTGCAATCACATCTTTCCTATAATGTGGCGACCAGAACTGCTCACAGTACTCCAGCTGTGGCCTCACCAAGGTTCTATACAACTCCAACATGACCTCCCTACTTTTGTATTCCATGCCTCGATTGATAAAGGTAACATGCCCCTCTGCCTTCAGAGATCTATGGACACACACGCCAAGGTCCCTTTGTTCCTCAGAACTTCCTAGTGTCATGCCATTCATTGAATACTTCCTTGTCAAATTACTCCTTCCAAAGTATATCACCTCACACTTTTCAGGGTTAAATTCCATCTGCCACTTATCTGCCCATTTGACCATCCCGTCTATATCTTCCTGTAGCCCAAGACACTCAACCTCACTGTTAACCACCCGGCTAATCTTTGTGTCATCCGCAAACTTACTAATCCTACCCCCCACATAGTCATCAATGTTATTTATATAAATGACAAATAATAGGGGCCCCAGCACAGATCCCTGTGGTACGCCACTGGACACTGGCTTCCAGTCACTAAAGCATCCTTCTGTCATCACCCTCTGACTCCAACTAGGCCAATTTTGAATCTACCTTATCAAATTACCCTGTATCCCATGTGCATTTTCCTTCTTTATAAGCCTCCCATGTGGGACCTTGTCAAAGGCTTTGCAGAAATCCACATAAACTACATCAACTGCACTACCCTCACCTACACAAGATAAGATTAATGTATGGCCCTGTAATGAAGGTGCCCCCAAGTAGCAGCGATCATAATATGATTCCATTTTGCATTCAGTTTGAGGGAGAGAAGAGTGGGTCCAAGACTAATATTTTAAACTTAAATAAGGGCAATTATGAGGGCATGAGACCAGAGCTAGCTAAAGTGAACTGGCAAAGCAGGTAAAGGGATAGGTCAATAGAGATGCAGTGGCAGACATTTAAAAGGATATTTCGGAATGCACAGAATAGATACATTCCAGTGAAAAAGAAAAATTCCAAAGGGAGGGACCACCATCCGTGGCTATCTAAAAAAGTTAAAGAGGATATCAGACTTAAAGAAAAAGCATATAATTGTACAAAGCTGGGTGGCAGGTCAGAAGATTGGGCAGAATACAAAGAACAACAAAGGATAAGACCATAAGGTGTAGGAGCAGAAGTAGGTCATTGTCCCATCGAGTCTGCTCTGCCATTCATTGAGATCATGGCTGATCTAATAATCCTCAATTTCACTTTCCTGACTTTCCCCTATAACCCTTGATTCCCTTATTGATTAAAAATCTGTCTATTTCAGCCGTGTGAATACTTAACCCAGCCTCTACAGCCCTCTGCAATAAAGAATTCCACAGATTTACTGTCCTCAGAGAAGAAATTCCTCTTCATCTCTGTCTTAAATGGGTGAACCCTTACTCTGAGATTATACCCTCTGGTCCTAGACCCTCCTGCAAGGGGAAATAACCTCTCAGCATCTACCCTGTCAAGCCCCCTAAAAATCTTATATGTTTCCAAAAGGTCACCTCTCATTTTTCTAAACTCCAATGAGTACAGGCCCAACCTACTCAACCTCTCATCTAAAGAAAATCCCTCCATAGTCGGGATCAACCTAGTGAACCTTCCCTGGACTGTCTCCTTAGATAAGGGTACAAAAACTGTTCACAGTATTCTAGGGGTGATCTAACAAGTGTCTTGTATAGTTTTAGCAAAACTTCCCTATTTTTATGCACCATTCCCTTTGAAATAAAGGCCAACATTCCATTTCCCTTCCCTATTACCTGCTGAACTTGTATGTTAGCTTTTTGTGATTCATGTACAAGGACTCCCAAATCCCTCTGTGCTGCAACTTTCTGCAGTCTTTCTCCATTTAAATAATATTCAGCTCCTCTATTCTCCCTGTCAAAGTGCATAACCTCACATTTTCCCACATTATATTCCAACTGCCAAGTTTTTGCCCACTCAATTAACCTGTCTATATCCCTCTGTAGACTCTTTGTGTCATCCTCATCACTTGCCTTCCCACCTATTTTTGCGTCATCCACAAACTTGCAATAGTACATTCACTTCCATCATCCAAGTCAATATATATTGTAAATAATTGAGGCCCCAGCACTGATCCCTGTGGCACTCCGCTAGTTACAGGTTGCCTGAAAATGTCCCCCTTATGCCAACTCTCTGTCTTCTATTAGTTAGCTAATCCTCTATCCATGCTAATATACTACCCCCAACACCATGGGCTCTTATCTTATTAAGTAGCCTTATGTGCGGTACCTTAATGAACGCCTTTTGTAAATCCAAATATATTACATCTACTGGTTCCCCTTTATCTATCCTGCTTGTTACCTCCTCAAAGAATTCTAATAAATTTGTCAGGCATGATTTCCCCTTCATAGAGCCAAGTTGACTCTGCTTGATTAGATTATGCATTTCTAAATGCTCTGCTATTATATCCCTTATAATAGACTCTATCATTTTCCCAGTGACAGATGTTAAGCTAATTAGCCTATAGTTACCTGTTTTTTGTCTCCCTCCCTTTTTGAATAAGGGTGTTACATTAGCAGTTTTTGACAAAAAAGATTAATAAGGAGGGAAAAATTAGAGTACAAGAGAAAGCTAGCTAGTAATATAAAGATGGACAGTAAGAGTTTCTATAGATATTTTAAAAGAACAGAGTTAACAAAGTGAACGTTAGTCCTATTGAAAGTGAGTCTGGGAATTAATAATGGAAAATAAGGAGATGGCAGATGGATTGAACAGGTATTTTGCATCGGTTTTCACTATAGAGGACATAAGTAACATCCCAGAAATAGCTGAAAATCATTAATTGGAAGGGAGGGAGGAACTCAAGAAAATTACAATCATCAAAGAAGTGGCACTGAGCAAATTTTTGCAGCTGTGGGCTGTCAAATCCCTTGTCCTGATGGACTTCTTCCTAGGGTTCTAAAAGAAGTTACTAGTGAGATAATTGATGCATTGGTTTTCATTTTCCAAAATTCCCTAGATTCCAGGAAGGTTCCAATGGATTGGAAAATAGCAAATGTAGCTCCTTTATTCAAAAAGGGAAGGAGACAGAAAGCCAGAAAATATAGATCAGTTAGCCTAACGTCTGTCATAGGGATAATGTTAGAAGCCATTATTAAAGACATTATAACAGGGCACTTAGAAAAATTTGAGGCAATCAGGCATAGTCAACATAGCTTTGTGAAAGGGAAATCATGTTTAACCAATTTATTGGAGTTCTTTGAAGGAGCCACATGTTTTGTGGATAAAGGGGAACTGGTGGATGTACTGTACTTAGATTTCCAGAAAGCATTTGATGAAATGCCACATCAAAGGTTATTGCAGAAAATAAAAGCTCATGGTGTCAGGGGTAACATGTTGACATGGATAGAAGATTCGCTAGTTAACAGAAGCAGAGAGTTGGCATAAATGTATCTTTTTCTGGTTGGCAGGATGTGACCAGTGGCTACAAGGATCAGTGCTGGGGCTTCAGCTTTTTACAAATTATATAAATGATTTAGATGAAGGGACAGGTGGCCTGGCCACTAAATTTGCTGATGACACTAAGATAGGTAGGAAAGTAAGTTATGAAGACGGCACAAGGAGGCTCCAAAGTGACATAGGTTAGGTGAATGGGCAAAGAACTGACAAATGGAGCATAACGTGGGCAAATGTGAAATTGTCCATTTTGGCAGGAAAAATAAAAAAAGAAGCTTATTATCTAAATGGTGAGAGATTGCAGAGCTCTGAGATTCAGAGGGATCTGGGTGTCCAAGAGCATGAATCACAAAAGGTTAGTATACAGGTACAGCACGGAATTAGGAAAGCGAATAGAATGTCATTGTTTATTCTGAAGGGAATTGAATACAAAAGTAGGGAGGTTGTGCTTTAGTTATACAGAGCACTGGTGAGACCACATCTGGAGTATTGTGTACAGTGCTGGTCTCCTGATAGAAGGAAGGATGTAAATGCGTTGGAAGCAATTCAGAGAAGGTTTACCTGACTATGGGTGGGTTGTTGTATGAGGAAAGGCTGGGCAGGTTAGGCTTGTATCCACTGGAGCTTAGAAGAGTAAGAGGCGACTTAATTAAAACCTTTAAGATCCTGAGGGGACTGGACAGGGTGGATATGGAGAGGATGTTTCCTCTTGTGGGAGAATCTAGAACTAGGAGTCACTGTTTAAAAATAAGAAGTCACTCATTTAAAACAGAAATGAGGAGAAAATTTTTCTCTGAGGGTTGTGAGTCTTTGGAACTCTCTTCCTCAAAAGGTGGTGGAAGCAGACTCTATGAATATTTTTAAGGCAGAACTAGTTAGATTCTTGATTAACAAGAGGGTGAAAGGTTATCGGGGACAGAGGGGGAGGTTACAATTGGATCAACCATTGGAGCCTATTCCTGCTCCTAATTCATATGTTTGTATGTTTGTATGTGTATATGCCTGTGTATCTGTCTGTACCTGGCTGTTATCTGCCTGTATCTGGCTGTGTATCTGGCTGCGTATCATTCTGTGTATCAGCCTGTGTATCTGTCTGTATATCAGACTGTATAACAGACTGTGTCAGTCTGTGTGTCTGTCTGAACTGTGTCCTCAGTCTGTGAGCTGTTTAACAGTTTATTAACATTTTACAATGATCACATTGCCAGATTCGTGTGCACTTCACTTACACACTTTGAGCTGGACTTTATGGGGCTGGCAGTCAGATGACTGGTAGGCAACTCCCTTCAGTTCCCTGGGGAAGCCCAATGGAATCAAATGCCCTTCAGGTTGTAAGTGGCCACTGCTGGGCCTCACCCCATGATTGAGGTCCCCAGTGGTGCAAGTGCTGCCAACCAATTAGAGGCTGGCAGCTACTCATCACTTCCTGAGCAGCTGCTAGTGGCACTACACCCACCCAAAGCCCAGGAATGTCAAGAGGCCCCAGGCCAAAGGTGAGTGAGGGTGGGAGGGGGTCATGGGTTGGTGGTTGCAGGAGAGAGGACAGGGAGTGGGAGGCAAGGGCAGAGGGCTGGCTTTCAGTGGTCTCTCCCCGCTACTTTCATGAAGCCAGGTCCTCCGATTAGGCACAGGGTGCATGATAATGAGGGAACACTGTGCTACCCCCTCACTGGGAGGCTGCTGGGAAAGCCAACAGGTTCTGCTGGACAGCTTTCTGAGAGCACTGGGAAGCCAGTCCCCTGCCGCTAAATCCCTGTGGCACCGCTAACTGGCAGTGGCCTCAGGGTTAGTGAGTGTCAACTGATTCATTAATGAGCTGTTGTGACATGGCAGGTGGTAATGTGCCAGGCTGATCAAATCCACAAGGGAAACCTGGCCACACTATCACAATGATTTTGCAATTTGTATTTATTATGAGAAGATTTGGGCACTGAATTCAGTAGTAATGAGTCCACTAACACCTTTAAAGATCTTAAAAATTAAAAATTAAATTAAAATATTTATTAACAAAGAAGATTACAGTTACTTAATATTATAACAAATCCCAAAATCCTGAATTACCTGACTCCCAGCTACACACCCTTTTTAAGGTCACAGTCCAAAATAGATTTTAAATATAATATAAATATATGTGAGAGTGGTAACAAAACATTTGCTTTATTTCTGGTTAATTAACTGTACTATTGCCACATTATAGAACCAGAACCCAGTTATATTGAACCTGGTGAAATGTGTAGAAGACCCAACATTCACTTGGTAATTGAATAAAAAGGAACTCTTGACGCACTGAAACTACCACTGGAGTCTACAATCTAATGTAATGTTTATAATAAAATTCAAAGTGTTACTGTTCATCTTCTAAAGAGCAATGAGATGCCTGTGATAGGAGAGAGGAAAGCATAGCTATGTGTGAAGTATTCAACACTAGCTGACTCTTAGAATTAGACTTTATAAATTCATTTCTTTTGAGTTTAGGTTGGACATTGTGCCTGGCTTTGCAGCCTTTTTTTGCAAAGTGATTTGCATCAAAGAAATATAGAATCTGCCACCTCAGGATCTCAGCTTTTGAACCATTGTAGTCAGCTGGAAATGAAATAAGAAAATTTCAAACATTACTTTTCTCAGTTTCATAAAACTGTCATATTGTGACACTAGATCAATGGAGCCTCAGTAAAATGTTGATATCACAGATAAGGTCGTATTGAGAGAGGGCGGCACTATTTAATTACTATATGTGTTGGCAGTAGCAAACTTTTAATCAAGCTAAATCAAATTTGACATACAAGAGCTTTCAAGATAACACCTTGGTCGGGATTTAATCTGTATTTTTTAAAAAATGGTAGATAAAATGAGATGAGGCTAACATCATATTAATATAAATATTAAAGGACATAAACTACTCATGGAAATAACTGATTATGGAAATAAATGTGCTCGCTAGGCCAATCAGCAAAGCATAATCTTATCAGATTAGATGGCATCAGACTTCAGCTGGCCTGAACAGGCCTGACTAAATCCTGTGAAGATTCACAGATCGGGCTGCAGAGTTTTACGAGGACAATTCAGCAATAGCTAAAAAACACAAATTCCAAAATGCTTTTCATCCAAATTAAAACCCTTATGTGTTGATGCCAAATTGCAACAACTATAAACATTTTAGTCAATGTATTCAAATAATACCTCGGATGATTTATTGGTTTAAAAGGATATATTAAAATATCATTTATCATTCTTCTCACTCCAAATGTAACCCTGTAAAAATAGCTAAAATGTGAAGGAATCTGTTTTTAATTGTTACATTTAATTGTATGTGAAGAGTTGACTTTGAAATCAGAAATTAATTTAAATGCATCAAAAGAAATTAGTTATTGAGAAAAGATATTTACACCAGCAGTTTTCTTAGTTTAGGAACATCGAACAAATAGCTAGGAAAAATCTGACCAGAAAATATCTAATCTGTGCTGATTATGTTTTTTTTAAATTAACAAGACAATACTCTAAATTGATATATTATTCACCACAGGTATGTTGACAAATATTTGAAAAGCTGGTCAGATATAAATAGGGGGGTTGCAAGCAGATCTACATCTAGAGGACATAAGGAGGCTGCAAAAAGATATAAATGGGTTCAGTGAACGGGCAAAGATCTGGTAAATGGAATAAAATGTGGGAAAATGTGAAATTGTCTATTTTTGGCAGGAAGAATAAAAGAGAAGCTTATTATCTAAATGGAAAGAGATTGCAGAGTTCTGAGATTCAGAGGGATCTGGGGTCCTGGTGCATGAATCACAAAAGGTTAGTATGCAGGTACAGCAGGTAATTAGGAAAGCTAATAGAATGTTATCATTTATTGCGAGGGGAATTGAATACAAAAGTAGGGAGGTTATGCTTCAGTTATACAGAGCACTAGTGTGACCACATCCGGAGTACTGTGTACAGTATTGGTCATCTTATTTAAGAAAGGATGTAAATGCGTTGGAAGCAGTTCAGAGAAGGTTTACCAGACTAATATCTGGAATGGGTGGGTTGTCTTATGAGGAAAGGTTGGACAGACTAGGTTTGTATCCGCTGGAGTTTAGAAGAGTAAGAGGCAACTTGATTGAAACATATAAGATCCTGAGGGGTCTTGACAGGATGGATGTGGAGAGGATGTTTCCTCTTGTGGGAGAATCTAGAATTAGGAGTCACTGTTTAAAAATAAGGGGTCACCCATTTAAAACAGAGATGAGGAAAAACTTTCTCTCAGAGGGTCGTGAGTCTTTGGAACTCTCTTCCTGAAAAGGCAGTGGAAGCAGAGTCTTTGAATATTTTTGAAGCAGAGGCGGATAGATTCTTGGTAGGCAAGGGGGTGATAGGTTATCGAGGGTGGGTGGGTTGCAGATTTCAGGTTACCATCAGATCAGCCATGATCTTATTAAATGGTGGAGCAGGCTCAAGGGGCTGAATGGCCTACACCTGCTCCTTGTTCGTATGTTTGTAAAAAGATGTAAATGTTACATGCAATGGTGAGCAGATTGATGTTTTAAACCGAATCCTGTCAGGTGTGGGGCTGGGGCCTGGAGCTGGAAACTGAAATCTAGGAGGTGAGGTTTTAAAGTTTGAAGTAAATTAGAAAGATAAAGCTTAGTGCACAGGCTGCTGGTTAATAGAAGTGCAGGTGACAGCTCGACTGCCTCTTCTTTTCAATGATTTGCACATGTAGACAGCTCTCCCCACACTGCACACCTCATGAGGGTCAGGGGGAGGGGGATGCAGTTATCAAGAAGGGAAAATGTTATTTAAAGGCAGCCAAATTCTTTTAAAGGAGAGGTGAATTTTGATGAAATAAGTGTTGGAATGGCTGAAGCTGTGAAAGAGTGTGGACACCAAGGTTCCCTGATGCTCACTGGACATCTTGGTACAGGAAGCAGAGAGATAAAGGGACGTGTTTTAACCCTCAGAGGGCAGGAGGCTATCCAGGCAGATTATAAGGAGGCAAAGTGAGGAGACTGCCAACAAGGCCGATGCCAGGAGCATTGCTCCGCGTTGTTGGTGTCGTGCTAGAGAAATGCAATGATCTGACTAACGTTGCCATGGTAAGAGCACTACCTCTTCATCACAATGTCACCCAGGATTGGCAGCACTCCCCTCCCACAGCAGTCTGCGCTCTGCTCCTTCCAGCACATCACAATTCACTCAACTTGCTTCATCTCATTTTCACACAGTCAGGATTAGGCGGAATCATCCCAGATTTGCACTAAGTGCTGTAGTGGGTGGAGTAAAGGACATTTTATTCATTGGTCCAAAATGGTGCTTCTCACGCCATATCATCCCCTTCCTAGTGCACCCCACTCCACTAACAATGCATTTACAGGAAACACGCTGCATTGCAGGTGGGGCAGCCTCACATTTGCACATCCTGCCATCACTTCAGGCCTTCAGTAAACCTGGTGCCATATCAAAAGGCCACCATGCACAGAGCCAGCACTCTTCAACGGATAGGACGCTGCCGTGGACTGATGGCTGACAAAGGGAGGAAAAAAACTCCCCCCAAATTTAGCAATGCCTCCCTCGAGTGCCCGATAGACGCAGATAAACAAGCAATGGCACCGTACAGTACTGGGCAGCATGATAATCAACCAATGGCACCGTACAGTACTGGGCGGGATGACAATCAGCCTATGGCACTGAACAGTACTGGGCGGCATGATAATCAACCAATGGCAATGTACAGTACTGGGCGGCACGATAATCAGCCAATGGCAATGTACAGTACTGGGCGGCACGATAATCAGCCAATGGCAATGTACAGTACTGGGCGGCATGGTAATCAACCAATGACAATGTACAGTACTGGGCGGCACGATAATCAGCCAATGGCAATGTACAGTACTGGGCAGCATGGTAATCAACCAATGGCACCGTACGGTACTGGGCGGCATGATAAATAGGCAAAACTTTGTACTCTATCCTCCTGCTTCTCTTTGTCAATAGGAGAGGTTGGTGTTTTTCATGGTGTTTGGAGCCTCAGTGACATTCCTGATACATCAGTGGATTGTGAATTATTATTCTGCTGCTGCCATTAGTACCTGCAGCCTGAAAGAAACTCATGACTTAAAGGTTGAGTGTGACGATGACCTTTGACAGGACAGGTGCTGCTGTCTATGTCCTGGTTTGATGCTGTAGTAGGCGGGACAATTGCGGGAGGTGTCAGCTGTGGCTCAGTTCATAGCACCCTCGCCTTTGAGTCAGAAGGTAGTGGGTTCATGTCCCACTCCTGGAAAAAAAAAGTCAAGAACTGTGAATGTACTCAGAGTTACATAGTTGTTGGGAAAGATTTATTCCAGACCACACAGCTCCCTGCATTGCAAAAGCAGCTAAACCTCTGGATAAAGTGAACTCCAACAAATGTTGGAACTCAGAAAAGTACAACCCCTAGAAGTCAAATACCAGAAGCCAACTTGTAAATACTGTTTGATGCTGTTAAATAGCACTAATCATTGGGTCTCCATGATGGTTAGCCTCCAGCTGCATTGAACTGATTAACTGGGGTGATGCAAAGACCTGAGCGCTCTCTGCACATAGCACATGATTCTTATCTCTATAATCTTTTGACTGTTTGAAAGCTTGTCGACATACATTCCTGAAGGGGGTTCTACCTCCTACATGAAAATGGTGGGCAGCCATTTCCAGCAGGAGCTGAAAGCTAACCAGCCATTTTGGGTCCTCATGAGGCCAAGTACGGCTTGAAAAACGTGCACTAAATGGCCCAATTTCCTAGGCCACCATATTACACAGCATTAAAGATCACACACCATGTTCACTCAGCTGCACAAACACATAAAACGAGGCATTAATAGAAAAAGAGAGGTTTAATAAAGAATAAAGGACTGTCTGAGTGCATTAGATCTACAGATGATCCACATCATTTGGTATTAATTATTAACATACTGCCTTTATCCACAAAGCTGCTCCTATTTCTGAAATGTCAAAACCTCTTTGAGCACAACATGGAGCAATTCTATCAGCATAATTTATTTACGTCAGCAGCAAATGAATACATGCAATTTCGTCAACCATTTTAGATTTATTCTTAATTCATATACACAGACAGGATGAAAATATGAGTAATTCAAAATACTTTCATTTGGCAAATGGACTTTGTTTTAGTTAAGTGGTTTATTATAATACAACTGCAACATTTTCACAAACTGTTTCATTAATCACTCCCTATTCGGGTCCATTTTATTCAATACCAGCTGCCATTCAATTAGAAAGCAACAAGGGGGAGAATTTTCTCCGAGCACCCTGTGCTGATCCACTGCTGTTACTTTACTGGAGGTCAGTTTGTGCTTTCGGCCAATAACATCACAGTAATAGAACAGTGAAAGTGTTGGTAGAATTCATTCCCAATGATTTTATATTTCTTGATTCTGACTAGTTTGGAAATGATCTGCTTATAGCACACTTACTGAACCTTAAAATAATTGGTCTTATCTAAATAAAACGCTTTAGAAACCATGCTTATCTAACCCTGCCGAAAGCTGGAAGTGGTGTGTGGGATGGTTTATTATCAGGCACACAGTCATTTAGCTGCTCAGTTCCTGTCTGATGCTATTTTCTTCAAAAGTTAAAAGTCCACCTGAGGCTCCAACTGGAGATCAGGGCCCAGTGATAATACCTGAAGCACATAGTTTTTTAATGGAACTTGAGGGAAACTTTCCTGATGATCAACCTGTCAGAGAAACATCACAGGGAGCAGGAGAGTGACCGGAGAACAAAGAACAAAGAAAAGTACAGCACAGGAACAGGCCCTTCGGCCCTCCAAGCCTGCGCCGATCATATTGCCTGTCATTCTAAAACATTTTGCACTTCCAGGGTCCGTATCCCCCTATTCCCATCCTATTCATGTATTTGTCAAGCTGCCTCTTAAACACCACTATCGTACCTGCTTCCACCACCTCCTCTGGCAGCGAATTCCAGACACTCACTACCCTCTGCGTAAAAAACTTGCCCTGCACATCTCCTCTATAGTTTTCTCCTCTCACCTTAAATCTATGTCCCCTAGTAATTGACTCTTCCACCCTGGGAAAAAGCTTCTGACTATCTACTCTGTCCATGCCACTCATAATTTTGTAAACTTCTATCAAGTCGCCCCTCAATCTCCGTCACTCTAGTGAGAACAATCCGAGTTTCTCCAACCTCTCCTCATAGCTAATAACCTCCAGTCCAGGCAGCATCCTGGTAAACCTCCTCTGCACCCTCTCCAACGCCTCCATATCCTTCTGGTAATGTGGCGAGCAGAATTGCACACAATATTCCAAGTGAGTCCTAACCAAGGTTCTATACAGCTGCAGCATGACTTCCCAGCTTTTATACTCAATACCCCTGCCAATGAAGGCAAGCATGCCATATGCCTTCCTGACTACCTTATCCACCTGCATTGCCATTTCAGTGTCCTGTGGACCTGTACACCCAGGTCCCTCTGCCCGTCAATGCACTTAAGGGTTCTGCCATTTACTGTATAATTCCTGCCTGTATTAGACCTTCCAAAATGCATTACCTCGCATTTGTCCGGATTAAACTCCATCTGCCATTTCTCCGCCCAAGTCCGCAACTGATCTATATCCCGTTGTATCCTTTGACAATCCTTTTCACTATCTGCATCTCCTCCAACCTTAGTGTCATCTGCAAACTTACTAATTAGCCCAGTTACATTTTCCTCCAAATCATTTATGTATACTACAAACAGCAAAGGTCCCAGCACTGATCCCTGCAGAACTCCACTAGTCACAGCCCTCCATTCAGAAAAGCACCTTTCCACTGCTACCCTTTGTCTTCTATGACCAAGCCAATTCTGTATCCATCTTGCCTGCTCACCTCTGATCCCGTGCGACTTTACCTTCTGTACCAGTCTGCCATGAGGGACCTTGTCAAAGGCCTTACTGAAATCCATGTAGATAACATCCACTGCCCTTCCATCGTCGATCATCTTTGTCACTTCCTTGAAAAACTCGATCAAGTTAGTGAGACATGACCTCCCCTTCACAAAACCATGCTGCCTCACATTAATACGCCCATTTGCTTCCAAATCGTAGTAAATCCTGTCACAAAGAATCTTCTCCAATAATTTCCCTACCACTGACGTAAAGCTCACCGGCCTGTAATTTCCTGGATTATCCCTGCAACCCTTCTTAAACAATGCAACAACATTGGCCATTCTCCAGTCCTCTGGGACCTCACCCGTAGCCAGTGAGGATACAAAGATTTCTGTTAAGGCCCCGGCAATCTCCTCCCTTGCCTCCCTCAGTACTCTGGGGTAGATCTCATCTGGCCCTGGGGACTCATCCACCTTAATATTCTTCAAGACGCCTAACACCTCCTCTTTTTTAATCTCAACATGATCCAGGCTATCTACACACTCTTCCCTAGACAAATCGACTGCTAAGTCCTTCAGAGAAAGGTCACAGGTCACAGGAAGCAGCAGAATGACCGGAGAAAGGTCACAGGGAGCAGCAGAGTGACCGGAGAAAGGTCACAGGGAGCAGCAGAGTGACCGGAGAAAGGTCACAGGGAGCAGCAGAGGGACCGGAGAAAGGTCACAGGGAGCAGCAGAGTGACCGGAGAAAGGTCACAGGGAGCAGCAGAGTGACCGGAGAAAGGTCACAGGGAGCAGCAGAGTGACCGGAGAAAGGTCACAGGGAGCAGCAGAGTGACCGGAGAAAGGTCACAGGGAGCCGCAGAGTGACCGGAGAAAGGTCACAGGGAGCAGCAGAGTGACCGGAGAAAGGTCACAGGGAGCCGCAGAGTGACCGGAGAAAGGTCACAGGGAGCAGCAGAGTGACCGGAGAAAGGTCACAGGGAGCAGCAGAGTGACCGGAGAAAGGTCACAGGGAGCAGCAGAGTGACCGGAGAAAGGTCACAGGGAGCAGCAGAGTGACCGGAGAAAGGTCACAGGGAGCAGCAGAGTGACCGGAGAAAGATCACAGGGAGCAGCAGAGTGACCGGAGAAAGGTCACAGGGAGCAGCAGAGTGACCGGAGAAAGGTCACAGGGAGCAGCAGAGGGATGGGAGAAAGGTCACAGGAAGCAGCAGAGTGACTGGGGAAAGGTCACAGGTCACAGGGAACATCACAGTGACCGGGGAAAGGTCATTGAAACATGTTTTTTAAAATTCTTTGGAAGGATTCCTTGGAGGTCAGAACAGGAATGTTTGTACCTCCCCTGTCTTCCCTCACTCCCCACCTGTTAGGTATCCACCATCTCCCAGCACTTACCTCATGGTGCAGCCCATTCCCTGGGTTCCCCCACTTCACTTGGCTTCTGCCTGCCAATCTTGACATCATTCTACTAGTTCAGGCAGGAGGGAAAATTGAATGGTGGCCTGGCCATTAACATTGATTGGGCTTCATTCTGTTTATTTACCTCTGGATTCACCATCTGCTCCTGGACACCACACTCCAAATCCACCAGGAGTTAAAATTCACGCCTAAATCTCTGCTGATGAGGATGTATTCCTGGCTCATTTTCACTCTTTCGGAACTCCATTTAAGAGTGCAAGTTTGAATTGCTGGAGTAGATGTTTTGTCTTTACCACCTGGATATTAAGCATTAGCCTGGCAAAGAGCAGATTGAAAACTTTGAGGACGATTGTGTATTCTCCTGGCAGAACGCATCAAATTTCCCTTTCAATAATTTTAAAATCGTCAATTGAAACCAAGTGAAAAATTGATAATCACTGGGGCTGGATCAGATGCTTCCCTGGACACTGAGGGTGGTAAGGGTGGAAATTACAGAGGCACTGACCAAAATCTTCCAATCTTCCTTAGACTCAGGGGTGGTGCCTGAAGACTGGAGAGTCACACCTTTGTTCAGGAAAGGGTGCACAGGTAAGTCCAGCAACTACAGGCCACTCAGTTTAACCTCAGTGCTGGGAAGCTTTTAGAAATGATAACTCGGGACAAAATTAACAGTCACTTGGACCAATTTGGATTAATTAAGGAAAGCCAGCACTGGTTTGTTAAGGGTAAATTGTCTTTAATTAAGTTCAGTATTTTGATGAGGCAACAGAAAGGATCGATGAGGGTAATGTGGTTGATTTGCTGTACATGGATTTCCAAAAGATGTTTGATGAAGTGTCACATAACCAGGCTTGTCAGAAACATTAGAGCTCATGGGATAAACAGGACAGCAGCAGCATGGATGTGAAGTTGACTGATTGACGGGAAACAGAATAGTGGTGACCGGTTGTTTTTTAGCTGGAGGGGAGTAATTAGCGGGGTACCCTAGGAGCCAGACTTAGGACCACTGCTCTTCTTGATCATATGTTAATAACCTAGACCTTGGGTCACTGGGCACAAATTCAAAATCTGTTGATGATACAAAACTTAAAAGTATTGTGAATTGTGAGGAGGATAGTGATAGACTGGACTTGGCTGAATGGATGGAAATGTAGCAGATGAAATTTAATGCAGAGCAGAGTGAAGTGATACATTGTGATAGGAATAACATGGAGAGACATTATAAAATAAAGGGTACAATTCTAAATGGGTGCAGGAGCAGAAAGACCTGGGCATATATAAATATAAATGGGTGTGAAGGTGGGAGGACAGGCTGAGAAAGTGGTTAATAAAACATGGAATCTTGGGCATTATAAATAGAGGCAGAGAGAACAGAAGCAGGGAAGTTATGATTGCACTTTATAAACACTGAATTTCTCTCAGTTGGAGGATTGTGTCTACTTCTGGTTACCACAGTTTAGGAAGAATGTAAAGGCGTAGACAGGATACAGACAGTTTGATAAGGATGGTTCCCGGGATGAAGAATTTCAGTTACATGGAAAGATTGGAGAAGCTGGGTTGGTTTCCTCAGAGAAGAGAATGTTGAGAGTTTTGTTAAAGTTATTGAAAACAATGAGGGGTTTGGACAGAGGCGATAGAGGGCACAGTTTCAGCTGGATGGCAAAAGAACTAAAGGCGGCAAAAATACACCTTTTTCACGCAGCGAGTGGTTAGGATCTGGAACACACTGTCTGAGCGTGTGGTGGAGATAGGGTCAATCGAGTGGTTAGGATCTGGGATGCACTGTCTGAGAGTGTGGTGGAGACAGGGTCAATCGAGTGGTTAGGGTCTGGAATGCATTGTCTGAGAGTGTGGTGGAGTCAGGGTCAATCGAGTGCTTAGGATCTGGAATGCGCTGTCTGAGAGTGGGAATGAGAGAGGGTCAATCGAGTGGTTAGGATCTGGATTGCTTTGTCTGAGAGTGGGAGTGAGAGAGGGTCAATCGAGTGGTTAGGATCTGGAACACACTGTCTGAGAATGTGGGGGAGTCAGGACCAATTGAATGGTTAGGATCTGGAATGCACCATCTGAGAGTGTGGTGGAGACAGGGTCAATCGAGTGGTTAGGATCTGGAATGCACTGCCTGAGAGTGTGGTGGAGACAGGGTCAATCGAGTGGTTAGGATCTGGAATGCACTGCCTGAGAGTGTGGTGGAGACAGGGTCAATCGAGTGGTTAGGATCTGGAATGCACTGCCTGAGAGTGTGGGGGAGACAGGGTCAATCGAGTGGTTAGGGTCTGGAATGCACTGTCTGAGAGTGTGGGGGAGACAGGGTCAATTGAGTGGTTAGGGTCTGGAATGCACTGTCTGAGAGTGTGGTGGAGACAGGGTCAATCGAGTGGTTAGGGTCTGGAATGCACTGTCTGAGAGTGTGGGGGAGACAGGGTCAATCGAGTGGTTAGAATCTGGAATGCACTGTCTGAGAGTGTGGTGGAGACAGGGTCAATCGAGTGGTTAGGATCTGGAATGCACTGCCTGAGAGTGTGGGGGAGACAGGGTCAATTGACTGGTTAGGATCTGGGATTGCCAGTCTGAGAGTGAGGGGGAGACAGGGTCAATCGAGTGGTTAGGACCTGGAATGCGCTGTCTGAGAGTGGGAATGAGAGAGGGTCAATCGAGTGGTTAGGATCTGGATTGCTTTGTCTGAGAGTGGGAGTGAGAGAGGGTCAATCGAGTGGTTAGGATCTGGAATGCGCTGTCTGAGAGTGTGGTGGAGACAGGGTCAATCGACTGGTTAGGATCTGGAATGCACTGTCTGAGATTGTGGGGGAGACAGGGTCAATCGAGTGGTTAGGATCTGGAATGCACTGTCTGAGAGTGAGGTGGAGACAGGGTCAATCGAGTGGTTAGGATCTGGAGTGTGCTGTCTGAGAGTGGGAGGGAGAGAGGGTCAATCGAGTGGTTAGGATCTGGATTGCTTTGTCTGAGAGTGGGAGTGAGAGAGGGTCAGTCAAGTGGTTAGGATCTGGAACACACTGTCTGAGAGTGTGGGGGAGACAGGGTCAGTCGAGTGGTTAGGACCTGGGGTGCGCTGTTAGAGAGTATGGTGGAGACAGGGTCAAGTGAGTGGTTAGGATCAGAAACACACTGTTTGAGAGTGTGGGGGAGACAGGGTCAATCGAGTGGTTAGAATCTGGAATGCATTGTCTGAGAGTGTGGTGGAGACAGGGTCAATTGAGTGGTTAGGATCTGGGATACACTGTCTGAGAGTGTGGTGGAGATAGGGTCAATCGAGTGGGTAGGATTTGGGATACACTGTCTGAGAGTGTGGTGGAGACAGGGTCAATCGAGTGGTTAGGGTCTGGAATGCACTGTCTGAGAGTGTGGGGGAGACAGGGTCAATCGAGTGGTTAGGATCTGGGATACACTGTCTGAGAGTGTGGGGGAGACAGGGTCAATCGAGTGGTTAGGGTCTGGAATGCACTGTCTGAGAGTGTGGGGGAGACAGGGTCAATTGACTGGTTAGGATCTGGAATGCACTGTCTGAGAGTGTGGGGGAGACAGGGTCAATTGACTGGTTAGGATCTGGAATGCACTGTCTGAGAGTGTGGGGGAGTCAGGACCAAATGAGTGGTTAGGATCTGGATTGCACCGTCTGAGAGTGTGGGGAAGACAGTGTCAATCGAGTGGTTAGGATCAGGAATGCACTGTCTGAGAGTGTGGGGGAGACAGGGTCAATCGAGTGATAAGGATCTGGAATGCAATGTCTGAGAGTGTGGGGGAGACAGGTTCAATTGAGTGTTAGGATCTGGAATGCACTCTCTGAGAGTGTGGTGGAGACAGGGTCAATCGAGTGGTTAGGATCTGGAATGCACTGTCTGAGAGTGTGGGGGAGACAGGGTCAATCGAGTGGTTAGGATCTGGGATGCACTGTCTGAGAGTGTGGGGGAGACAGGGTCAATGAGTGGTTAGGATCTGGAATGCACTGTCTGAGAGTGCGGTGGTGACAGGGTCAATCGAGTGGTTAGGGTCTGGAATGTACTGACTGAGAATGTGGTGGACACAGGGTCAATCGAGTGGTTAGGGTCTGGAACACACTGTCTGAGAATGTGGGGGTGTCAGGATCAATCGAGAGGTTAGGATCTGGAATGCACTGTCTGAGAGTGTGGGGGAGACAGGGTCAGTCGAGTGGTTAGGATCTGTAATGCGCTGTCTTGAGAGTGTGGGGGAGACAGGGTTAATCGAGTGGTTAGAATCTGGAATGCGCTGTCTGAGAGTGTGGGGGAGACAGGGTCAATTGAGTGGTTAGTATCTGGGATGCGCTGTCTGAGAGTGTGGGGCAGACAGGGTCAATTGAGTGGCTAGGATCTGGAATGCACTGTCTGAGAGTGTGGTGGAGACAGGGTCAATCGAGTGGTTAGAATCTGGAATGCTCTGTCTGAGAGTGTGGTGGAGACAGGGTCAGTCGAGTGGTTAGGATCTGGGATACACTGTCTGAGAGTGTGGGGGAGACAGGGTCAATCGAGTGGTTAGGGTCTGGAATGCACTGTCTGAGAGTGTGGGGGAGACAGGGTCAATTGACTGGTTAGGATCTGGAATGCACTGTCTGAGAGTGTGGGGGAGACAGGGTCAATTGACTGGTTAGGATCTGGAATGCACTGTCTGAGATTGTGGGGGAGACAGGGTCAATCGAGTGGTTAGGATCTGGAATGCACTGTCTGAGAGTGAGGTGGAGACAGGGTCAATCGAGTGGTTAGGATCTGGAGTGTGCTGTCTGAGAGTGGGAGGGAGAGAGGGTCAATCGAGTGGTTAGGATCTGGATTGCTTTGTCTGAGAGTGGGAGTGAGAGAGGGTCAGTCAAGTGGTTAGGATCTGGAACACACTGTCTGAGAGTGTGGGGGAGACAGGGTCAGTCGAGTGGTTAGGACCTGGGGTGCGCTGTTAGAGAGTATGGTGGAGACAGGGTCAAGTGAGTGGTTAGGATCAGAAACACACTGTTTGAGAGTGTGGGGGAGACAGGGTCAATCGAGTGGTTAGAATCTGGAATGCATTGTCTGAGAGTGTGGTGGAGACAGGGTCAATTGAGTGGTTAGGATCTGGGATACACTGTCTGAGAGTGTGGTGGAGATAGGGTCAATCGAGTGGGTAGGATTTGGGATACACTGTCTGAGAGTGTGGTGGAGACAGGGTCAATCGAGTGGTTAGGGTCTGGAATGCACTGTCTGAGAGTGTGGGGGAGACAGGGTCAATCGAGTGGTTAGGATCTGGGATACACTGTCTGAGAGTGTGGGGGAGACAGGGTCAATCGAGTGGTTAGGGTCTGGAATGCACTGTCTGAGAGTGTGGGGGAGACAGGGTCAATTGACTGGTTAGGATCTGGAATGCACTGTCTGAGAGTGTGGGGGAGACAGGGTCAATTGACTGGTTAGGATCTGGAATGCACTGTCTGAGAGTGTGGGGGAGTCAGGACCAAATGAGTGGTTAGGATCTGGATTGCACCGTCTGAGAGTGTGGGGAAGACAGTGTCAATCGAGTGGTTAGGATCAGGAATGCACTGTCTGAGAGTGTGGGGGAGACAGGGTCAATCGAGTGATAAGGATCTGGAATGCAATGTCTGAGAGTGTGGGGGAGACAGGTTCAATTGAGTGTTAGGATCTGGAATGCACTCTCTGAGAGTGTGGTGGAGACAGGGTCAATCGAGTGGTTAGGATCTGGAATGCACTGTCTGAGAGTGTGGGGGAGACAGGGTCAATCGAGTGGTTAGGATCTGGGATGCACTGTCTGAGAGTGTGGGGGAGACAGGGTCAATGAGTGGTTAGGATCTGGAATGCACTGTCTGAGAGTGCGGTGGTGACAGGGTCAATCGAGTGGTTAGGGTCTGGAATGTACTGACTGAGAATGTGGTGGACACAGGGTCAATCGAGTGGTTAGGGTCTGGAACACACTGTCTGAGAATGTGGGGGTGTCAGGATCAATCGAGAGGTTAGGATCTGGAATGCACTGTCTGAGAGTGTGGGGGAGACAGGGTCAGTCGAGTGGTTAGGATCTGTAATGCGCTGTCTTGAGAGTGTGGGGGAGACAGGGTTAATCGAGTGGTTAGAATCTGGAATGCGCTGTCTGAGAGTGTGGGGGAGACAGGGTCAATTGAGTGGTTAGTATCTGGGATGCGCTGTCTGAGAGTGTGGGGCAGACAGGGTCAATTGAGTGGCTAGGATCTGGAATGCACTGTCTGAGAGTGTGGTGGAGACAGGGTCAATCGAGTGGTTAGAATCTGGAATGCTCTGTCTGAGAGTGTGGTGGAGACAGGGTCAGTCGAGTGGTTAGGATCTGGGATACACTGTCTGAGAGTGTGGGGGAGACAGGGTCAATCGAGTGGTTAGGGTCTGGAATGCACTGTCTGAGAGTGTGGGGGAGACAGGGTCAATTGACTGGTTAGGATCTGGAATGCACTGTCTGAGAGTGTGGGGGAGACAGGGTCAATTGACTGGTTAGGATCTGGAATGCACTGTCTGAGAGTGTGGGGGAGTCAGGACCAAATGAGTGGTTAGGATCTGGATTGCACCGTCTGAGAGTGTGGGGAAGACAGTGTCAATCGAGTGGTTAGGATCAGGAATGCACTGTCTGAGAGTGTGGGGGAGACAGGGTCAATCGAGTGATAAGGATCTGGAATGCAATGTCTGAGAGTGTGGTGGAGACAGGTTCAATTGAGTGTTAGGATCTGGAATGCACTCTCTGAGAGTGTGGTGGAGACAGGGTCAATCGAGTGGTTAGGATCTGGAATGCACTGTCTGAGAGTGTGGGGGAGACAGGGTCAATCGAGTGGTTAGGATCTGGGATGCACTGTCTGAGATTGTGGGGGAGACAGGGTCAATGAGTGGTTAGGATCTGGAATGCACTGTCTGAGAGTGTGGGGGAGACAGGGTCAATGAGTGGTTGGGATCTGGAATGCACTGTCTGAGAGTGCGGTGGTGACAGGGTCAATCGAGTGGTTAGGGTCTGGAATGTACTGACTGAGAATGTGGTGGACACAGGGTCAATCGAGTGGTTAGGGTCTGGAACACACTGTCTGAGAATGTGGGGGTGTCAGGATCAATCGAGAGGTTAGGATCTGGAATGCACTGTCTGAGAGTGTGGGGGAGACAGGGTCAGTCGAGTGGTTAGGATCTGTAATGCGCTGTCTTGAGAGTGTGGGGGAGACAGGGTTAATCGAGTGGTTAGAATCTGGAATGCGCTGTCTGAGAGTGTGGGGGAGACAGGGTCAATTGAGTGGTTAGTATCTGGGATGCGCTGTCTGAGAGTGTGGGGCAGACAGGGTCAATTGAGTGGCTAGGATCTGGAATGCACTGTCTGAGAGTGTGGTGGAGACAGGGTCAATCGAGTGGTTAGAATCTGGAATGCTCTGTCTGAGAGTGTGGTGGAGACAGGGTCAGTCGAGTGGTTAGGATCTGTAATGCACTGTCTGAGATTGTGGTGGAGACAGGGTCAATCGAGTGGTTAGGATCTGTAATGCACTGGCTGAGAGTGTGGTGGAGACAGGGTCAATGAAGTGGTTAGGATCTGGAATGCACTGTCTGAGAGTGGGAGGGAGACAGGGCCAATCGAGTGGTTCAGATCTGGGATGCGCTGTCTAAGAGTGGGAGGGGGACAGGATCAATTGAGTGGTTAGGACCTGGGGCGCGCTGTTTGAGAGTGTGAGGGAGACAGGGTCAATTGAGTGGTAAGGATCTGGATAGAATGCACTGTCTGAGAGTGGGAGGGAGAGAGGGTCAATCGAGTGGTTAGGATCTGGAATGCGCTGTCTGAGAGTGTGGGGGAGACAGGGTCAATCGAGTGGTTAGGATCTGTAATGCACTGGCTGAGAGTGTGGTGGAGATAGGGTTAATCGAGTGGTTAGGTTCTGAAACACACTGTCTGAAAGTGTGGGGGAGACAGGGTCAATGAGTGGTTAGGATCTGGAACACACTGTCTGAGAGTGTGGTGGAGACAGGGTCAATTGAGTGGTTAGGATCTGGGATGCTGCTGTCTGAGAGTGTGGTGGAGACAGGGTCAATCGAGTGGTTAGTATCTGGAATGCACTGTCTGAGAGTGTGGTGGAGACAGGGTCAATTGAGTGGTTAGGATCTTGAACACACTGTCTGAAAGTGTGGGGGAGACAGGGTCAATCGAGTGGTTAGGATCTGGGATGCTGCTGTCTGAGAGTGTGGTGGAGACAGGGTCAATTGAGTGGTTAGGATCTTGAACACACTGTCTGAAAGTGTGGGGGAGACAGGGTCAATCGAGTGGTTAGGATCTGGAATGCACTGTCTGAGCGTGTGGGGGAGACAGGGTCAATCGAGTGGTTAGGGTCTGGAACACACTGTCTGAGAGTGTGGGGGAGACAGGGTCAATCGAGTGGTTAGGGTCTGGAACACACTGTCTGAGAGTGTGGGGGAGTCAGGATCAATCGAGTGGTTAGGATCTGGAATGCACTGTCTGAGACTGTGGTGGAGACGGGGTCAATGAGTGGTTACGATCTGGAATGCGCTTACTGTGAGTGTGTTGCAGTCAGGGTCAATCGAGTGGTTAGAATTTGGAATGCATGGTCTGAGATTGTGGTGGAGACAGGGTCAATTGAGTGGTTAGGATCTGGAATGTACTGTCTGAGAGTGTGGGGGAGACAGGGTCTATCGTGTGGTTAGGGTCTGGAATGCACAGGTCTGAGATTGTGGTGGAGACAGGGTCAATTGAGTGGTTAGGATCTGGGATGCACTGTCTGAGAGTGTGGTGGAGACAGGGTCAGTCGAGAGGTTAGGATTTGGAATGCCCTCTCTGAGAGTGGGAGGTAGACGGATTCAAAGATGGTTTTGAAAAGGGTATTAGATAACCATCTGAAAAGATTTTGAGGGATATGGGGAAAGGTCGGGGAGTGGGACTAACTGAGTTGCTCTTGCAGAGAGCTAGCAATGGAAATGATGGGCTGAATGCACTCCTTCTCTGCTTTGATTTTATGAAAGAGAGGAAAATCAAAATGGATATTGGTAATTGGTGCTGAACAAAAATCGATGCTACTCAAAATGAGGGTAGAAGAAGTGTTTGTTTACAATGTAAGTTGACCGTCTCTGATAAAAGGCATGTGCTTTTCTCACTTTACAAATTGAGCACCATAGACAGCCAGCAATAATATCAATGTCAATCCAATGTAACAAAACTATGTTGTTTGTCATTTAAAAGTTTAGCTAAAAAGATATAAATTATTTTCTTTAGAAATGGTTGTCCTTCTATTGATAAGCATTCTACGTGATAATTCCTGCTTCTCTTCCTAAAAATAATTTGGAACAGAATAAGAAAAGGAGAAAGTCCTAACCACCTCCCCTCTCCCATTTACCCCCAGTGACCCTCCCTCACCATGGATCTGAACGTGGTAGAAAGACACCAGCTCCATCCCCCAAACTCCCCCCTCAAACATCGACCCCCTCGAATACACTCCTCACCCTCACAGAGAATGGGGGGCGAATCCCTGCGTTCCAAACCCTCCCCATTTTGTCCTTAAACCTGGATCATTTCCCCACACTATGGAGCGGAGAGAAAGACTCCAGTCTCCTTAGCCCCTGCCACACCCTTAGTCCCATCCCACCCCATTTGCTTGTTTGTGTGGTGTCAACAATACCCCTTGTGTTGTTTGATAGATTTCTGGTCTCACAGGAATTAGGGATATGGGGAGTGGGTGGGAAAATGGAGCTGGTCTTGAAGGTCAGCAATGATCATATTGAATAACAGAACAGGCTTGAGTGGCCATAATGTCTACTATTTGCTCATGATTCTCTCAAACGTCTTGAGTTAAACTGAGTTCCATTGTTGAAACTGTGATAATTAGTAAAAAAAATCTGCTCTAAGGAAGAACAGGTTTTAAGTGTCTAGGTTAGCTGAACTTTGTAATAACTACATGAGGCATAAAGAGTGGAATCTTTCCCTCACTGCAGTTGTAGGGTTGAAGCAGGACTGAGAGAAAGAATTGAAGCAGGTTAACTCCCTGCCACTTTCCTGTCTCCAAGCGGTCTTCCCAGAGGCAGGATCAACATGGCAGCAGCGGGTAGTCAATTCGGAAAATTGAGGGTCCATTTGAGGTTAAGTTTCTGAGCTACTGGGATCTTCCTGATGTCAGACAGGACTCTGGAAAAGGGCAGAGTCTGGCAGGTACCTGGGGGGTGGCATTGCAATGGCAGATGTGGGTGGCATCCTTTCACTGCCCCCATCACAGAGCGACTGATTTGAGAAGGTCACAGCTTCACCCAGGGTGGGGTTCCCCCTGACAGCTGTGGCCATTCTTTATTTTGAAATTTTAGGAAAAATTCCAAGTGTGTGTCCATTTTGAAGTGTACCCATGATTCCCACTGCCCCAGCATTGCCCACCTCGGCAGGGTTTCGAGTATCCATGCCCTCTTGATCACAATGCCAGCTGATATCAGCGAGGGCAGGGCCTGCTTTTGGCATCAAAGGCAGAAAAATATCAAGTCTGGTTAAAATTGCATCCAGAGCTATCCACTCACTAGACAGCTATCCAATCACAGCAAGCAATCAGGCAGGCAAATGGCATGTTGGCCTTTATTGCAATGGGATTGGAGTACAGGAACAAAGAAATCTTGTTGTAATTACACAGCGCTTTGGTGAGACTACACCTGGTGTGCACTTTTGATATCCAGGAAAGGATTGCATTGGAGGAGGTACTGCAAAGATAAAAGCAAAATACTACGGATGCTGGAAATCGGAAACAAAAACAGAAAATGCTGGAGAAACTCAGACCTGCTGAGTTTTTCCAGCATTTTCTGTTTTGGTCCCATAAGACCATTAGACCATAAGACATAGGAGCAGAAATTAGGCTATTCGGCCCATCGAGTCTGCTCCGCCATTCAATCATTGCTGATAAGTTTCTCAACCCCATTCTCCCGCCTTCTCCCTGTAACCTTTGATCCCCTTACCAATCAAGAACCTATCTATCTCGGTTTTAAATACACCCAATGACTTGGCCTCCACAACCTTCTGTGGCAATGAATTCCATAGATTCACCACTCTCTGGCTAAAGAAGTTTCTCCTCATCTCTGTTCTAAAAGGTCTCCCTTTTACTCTGAGGCTGTGCCCTCGGGTCCTAGTCTCTCCTACTAATGGAAACATCTTCCCCACGTCCACTCTATCCAGGTACAGCAAAGGTTCACTAGATTGGTCTCTGGGTTGAGATGGTTCTCCTATGTTGAGTGGCTGAGTGAATTGGGTTTATATTCTCTACAGTTTAGAAGAATGAGAGGGAATCTCATTCTAACATGCAAGATTCTGAAAGGACTTGATAGGGTCGACAGAGACAGGACATTTCCCCTGATTGGGGATCTAGAACACAGGGGCACAGTCTCAGTATAAGAGGCTGATCATTTAGGGCTGAGACGAGGAGAAATTGCTTCACTCAAAAGGTTGAATATCTTTGGAATTCCCCACCCCAGAGGGTTGTGGATGCCCCGGTGAGTTGGGAAAAGACAGATTTGTAGTCTTGTAGGGAATCAAGGCATATGCAGCGTAGGCAGAAAGGTGGATCGAGGCAGAAGATCAGCCATGATCGTATTAAATGGCGGAGCAGATTTAATGGACGATATGGTCTAGTCCTGCTCCTATTCCTGAAGTTCTTAGGTTTTTAGACCATTTGAAAAAGCAAACGTTTGAAGATCATGCCCTGAGCCTGAGGAGCAAAACCACCAGAGAAAGAAGAAAAATTCCATTTCTCACTAAACAGGTGTTATTGTGAGATTCCCACTTGCCCAAACTTGTATCAAAATCCATAATGCAGCATCATTTCTCCCCAGCTACCCTAACCAAAAATGTTATTACCCACATTAGAGTATTAATCGTCACAACTTGTGTTACCCCTTGGATTAGGTTATGCAGGTTCTCTCACATTGTTTTCCCCACTGGTTTCCCTGGTGAAAGAAGATGATTTGTATTTTCCACGATGTTGTCTGCAGTTTTCTTCTCAATGTGGGAGGAATTACAGTGAAAGGCTGCTGGGTGTCAGCTCTCCCTCCAGGGCCGGAAGTGGCCTGATAAATACCTCCTTGTTTTAGGTCAGTAAATAAATGAATAATAAAAGTTACCGGAAATTTGAGTCTTGTTGTCAGTCAATCTCATTCCTTCCCTGGTTCACAACAAAACATTTCAGGTAAGCAAGAGACACTTGATAGTGGGCGGAACAGACTAGATATAGACTGAGGATGAGGGATCAACTTGATCTGGATCAGAGGCTGGCTTGTGCATCTCTGAGTCTCCTGGAAACCTATTGAAAACCATACTCCCTTTGTTAGGATCTCTGTAGAGATCGATAATGTTTCAGAAAGAAAGGAATCCCCACAAAGCCAACAGAAGGAAAACCTCTGGGCAAGGTTTCACTTTTTAAAACTTTTACTGTAACAAACCAACTAAATTGAACACAGCTCAAATATTAATTAACAAGTGAAGGATTTTTCAAATAAAAAGGTAAATTTTGCTTTTAGTAGTTGATACAACAAAGATACACCACACATAATTACAAGAACTCAAATCACTTCCCACCAAAATGTTGGACTATGTGCAATCTCACATACTTTCCATCTCACCCTCCGTTATGTAAGATTTCCCACTTCCCACTCAATCATTCACCAGCAATTGTATCCCATCTGAAGTTGTCGGACATGGTTACACAACGCATACCTATGAACCTTCTCTCACTTTGGTCAAGACAGCCTTGATGGTACAGAATCCCCAGAGACACTCTTCTCTGACATGTTTAGATGGTCTGGTGGGCTCTGGCACCACTTCAACAACGGCAATGGGGATTGCTCGATCATAATCTCTCACTATTCCTATCTTCAGTGTTCTGTCCTTTCCAACTGTAAAACACACAGTTACACAATCTCTGCTCCATTCTCAGAGACATGTTTCAACCCCCACGATCTGTTTGCAGACTACCAAATAGAAAACTGTTTCATTGGAGAAAATATTGCTTATTTGTCAGGGGAGGTGATGGCGTAGTGGTATTGCTGCTGGACGAGTAATCCAGAGACCCAGGATAATGCTCTGGGGACCTGGGTTCGAATCTCACCATGGCAGATGATCGAATTCGAATTCAATAAAAATCTGGAATTAAAAGTCTGATGATGACCATGAAACTATTGCTGATTATTGTAAAAACACATCTGGTTCACTTAGGGAAAGAAATCTGCTGTCCTTACCTGATCTAGCCCACATGTGGTTTACTCTTAAAATGGCCTAGCAAGCCACTCAGTTGTAACAAACCGTTACAAAAAAGGAATGAAACTGGGCGGACCACCCAGCATTGACCTAGACACCGGAAACAACACCGGCAATCTCAGCCCTGTCAACCCTGCAAATTCCTCCTTACTAACATCTGGGGGCTAGTGTCAAAATTGGGAGAGCTGCCTCACAGACTAGTCAAGCAACAGCCTGACATAGTCATCCTCACGGAATCAAGGCTTATAGATAATGTCCCAGACACCAACGTCACCATCCCACCCACAGGACAGGCCCAGCAGAGGTGATGGCACAGTGGTATGCAGTCAGGACGGAGTGGTCCTGGGAGTCCTCAACATCGACTCCAGGCTCCATGCCTTCAAGTCAAGCATGGGCTGGTTACCATGTACTGATGTCCCTCAGCTGATGAATCAGTCTCCTCCATGCTGAACATCACTGGGAGGAAGCACTGAGGGTGACAAGGGCACGGAATGTATTCTAGCTGAGGGACTTCAATGTGGCTTGATAGCACCACCACTGACCGAGCGGCCGATTCCTAAAGGACATAGCTGCTAGACTGGGTCTGCGGCAGGTGGTGAGGGAACCAAAAAGAGGGAAAAACATACTTGACCTCATCCTCACCAACCTGCCTGCTACAGATGTATCTGTCCATGACAGTATCGGTAGGAGTGACCACCGCACAGTTATTGCAGAGACAAAGTCCCGCCTTCACATTAAGTATACCCTCCATCATGTTGTGCGGTACTACCACCGTGCTAAATGAGATAGATTTCGAACAGATCTACCAGCTCAAGACTGGGCACCCATGAGGCACTGTGGGCCATCAGCAGCAGCAGAATTGTACTCGAGCACAATCTGTAACCTCATGGCCCAGCATATCCTCCACTCTACCATTACTGCCAAGCCAGAAGATCAATCCTAGTTCAGTGAAGAGTGCAGGGGGGCATGCCAGGAGCAGCACCAGGCACACCTAAAAATGAGGCGTCAACCTGGTGAAGCTATAACACAGGACTACTTGCGTGCCAAACAGCATAAGCAGCAAGTGATAGACAGAGCGAAGCAATACCACAACTAACAGATCAGATCTAAGCTCTGCAGTCCTGCCACATCCAGTCGTGAATATCCCCACAATATCCCCATCCTCAATGATGGAGGAGCCCAGCACATCAGTGCAAAAGATAAGGCTGAAGCATTTGCTACAATCTTCAGCCAGAAGTGCCGAGTGGATGATCCATCTCGGCCTCCTCCGGAGGTCCCCAGCATCACAGATGCCAGTCTCCAGCCAATTCAATTCACTCCACATGATATCAAGAAACGTTTGAAGGCAGTGGATACTGCAAAGGCTATGGTCCCTGACAATTTTCCAGCAATAGCACTGAAGACTTGTGGTCCAGAACTTGCCCTGCCCCTAGCCAAGCTGTTCCAGTACAGCTACAACACTGGCATCTACCAGGCTATGTGAAAATTGCCCAGGTATGTCCTGTACACAAAAAGCAGGACTAATCCAACCCTGTCAATTGCCGTCCCATAAGCCTACTCTCCATCATCAGTAAAGTAATGGAAAGGGTCATCAACAGCGCTATCAAGTGACATTTGCTTAGCAATAACCTGCTCATTGATGCCCAGTTTGGGTTCAGCCAGGGCCAATCAGCTCCTGACCTCACTACAGCCTTGGTTCAACAATGGACAAAAGAGCTGAACTCCCGAGGTGAGGTGCGAGTGACTGCCCTTGACATCAAGCCGACATTTGACCGAGTGTGGCATCAAGGAGTCCGAGCAAAACTGGAGTCAATGGGAATCAGGGGGGAAACTCTCTTCAAGTTTGGAGTCACACTTAGCACAAAGGAAGATGGTTGTGGTTGTTGGAGGTCAATCATCTCAGCTCCAGGACATCACTGCAGGAGTTCCTCAGGGTCATGTCCTCAGCCCAACCATCTTCAGCTGCCTCATCAATGACCTTCCTTCCATCATAAGGTCAGAAGTGGGGATGTTCGCTGATGATTGCACAATGTTCAGCACCATTCGCGACTCCTCAGTTACTGAAGCAGCCCATATCCAAATGCAGCAAGACCTGGACAGTACCCAGGTTTGGGCTGCCAAGTGGCAAGTAACATTCGTGCCACACAAGTGCCAGGCAATGACCATCTCCAACAAGAGAGAATCCAACCATCGCCCCTTGCTGTTCAATGGCATTACCATCACTGAGTCCTCCACTATCAACATCTTGGGGGTTACCATTGACCAGAAACTGAACTGGACTAGCCATATAAATACTGTGGCTACAAGAGCAGGTCAGAGACTAGGAATCCTGCAGCGAGTAACTCACCTCCTGACTGCCCAAAGCCTGTTCACCATTTACAAGGCACAAGTCAGGAGTGTGTTGGAATACTCTCCACTTGCCTGGATGAGTGCACCTCCCACAACACTCAAGAAGCTTCACACCATCCAGGACAAAGCAACCCGCTTGATTGGCACCACATCCACAAACATTCACTCCCTCCACCATCAACGCACAGTAGCAGCAGTGTGTACCATCTACAAGATGCACTGCAGGAATTCACCAAGGCTCCTTACACAGCACTTTCCAAACCCATGAACACTACCATCTAGAAGGAGAAGGGCAGCAGATAGATGGGAACACCACCACCTGAAAGTTCCCCTCCAAGTCACTCACCATCCTGACTTGAAAATATATCGCCATTCCTTCACTATCCCTGGGTCAAAACCTTGGAACTCCCTCCCTAACAGCACTGTGGGTGTACCTACACCACATGGACTGCAGCGGTTCAAGAACATAAGAAGATAAGAACGTAAGAACTAAGAGCAGGAGTAGGCAATTCAGCCCCTCGAGCCTGCCCCGCCATTCAATATGATCATGGCTGATCTCATTTCGGCCTCAACTCCAATTTCCCGCCCTCTCCCCATAACCTTTCAACCTGTTACTAATTAAAAATCTGTCTATCTCCTCCTTAAATTTATTCAGCGTCCCGGCATCCACTGCACTCTGAGGTAGTGAATTCCACAGATTCACCACCCTTTGAGAAAAGTAATTCCTCCTCATCTCTGATTTAAATCTACCACCCCTTAGCCTAAAACTATGGCTTCTCGTTCTAGAATGCCCCAGAAGGGGAAACATCCGCTCCACGTCTACTTTGTCTATCCCCTTTAGCATCTTATATACCTCAATTAGATCTCCTCTCATCCTTCTAAACTCTAGCAAGTATAGGCCTAAACTGCTTAATCTCTCCTCATAAGACAAGCCCCGCATCTCTGGAATCATTCTAGTGAATCTCCTCTGAACTCCCTCCAGTACAACCACATCCTTCCTCAAGTAAGGGGACCAAAACTGTGCACAGTACTCCAGGTGCGGTCTCACCAATGCCTTGTACAGTTGCAACAACACTTCCCTATTTTTATAATCTATTTCTTTAGCAATAAATGCCAAAATTCCACTTGCCTTCCTTATTACCTGCTGTACCTGCATAGGAGTTGTCAGCGATTCATGCATGAGGACACCCAGATCCCTCTGCACTGAAGCATTCTGAAGTTTCTCTCCATTTAAATAATAAGTCGCCTTTTTATTCTTCCGACCAAAATGGATAACCTCGCACTTATCCACGTTAAACTCCCTCTGCCAAATTTTGGCCCATTCACCTAACCTGTCCATATCCATTTGTAAATTTCTTATTTCTTCATTGCAACTTACTTTCCCACCTATTTTGGTGTCATCTGAAAATTTAGCTATAGTACCTTCTACCCCTGAATCCAATCATTAATATAGATTGTAAGTAGTTGGGGCCCAAGGACCGAACCCTGTGGCACCCCACTAGTTACAGCTTGCCATCCAGAAAAAGACCCATTTATCCCGACTCTCTGCTTTCTGTTGGTTAGCCAATCCTCTATCCAAGCTAATATATTACCCTAACTCCGTGTGATCTTAGCTTGTGTATTAATCTTTTGTGCGGCACCTTATCAAAGGCATCCTGGAAGTCCAGATATACTACATCTACAGGATCCCCATTATCCACTTTGCTTGTCACATCTTCAAAGAACTCTAGAAAATTAGTCAAACACGATTTACTCTTCATAAAACCATGCTGACTCTGATGGATTTCCAAACACCCCATTACTGCTTCCTTAATAATAGATTCCAAAAATTTCCCAACGACAGACGTTAAACTAACTGGTCTATAGTTTCCTACTTTCTGCCTCCCCCCCTTTTTGAATAAGGGTATTATATTAGCATTTTTCCAATCCATTGGAACATTTCAAGAATCCAGGGAATTTTGGAATATTATTACCAATGCATCCACTATCTCCTCTGTCACTTCCTTTAAGACCCTGGGATGGATGTAGGCCATCAGGTCCTGGGGACTTGTCACCCTTCAATCCCAATTAGGCAGCTCACCACCACCTTCCCAACGGCAACTAGGGATGGGCAATAAATGCTGGCCCAGCTATTGAAGCCCACATCCCGAGAATGAATAAAAATAAACAAGAATTTCTATTGTGTTCTGGATCGCTTTGCTCTGTCTATCACTTGCTACTTATGCTGTTTGGCATACAAGTAGTCCTGTGTTATAGCTTCACCAGGTTGACACCTCATTTTTAGGTATGTCTGGTGCTGCTCCTGGCATGCCCTCCTGCACTCTTCATTGAACCAGGGTTGATCCCCTGGCTTGATGGTAATGGTAGAGTGGGGGATATGCCGGGCCATGAGGTTACAGATTGTGTTTGAGTACAATTCTGCAGCTGCTGATGGCCCACAGCGCCTCATGGATGCCCAGTCTTGAGTTGCTGGATCTGTTCAAAATCTATTCCATTTAGCACAGTAATAGTGCCACATAACACGATGGAGGGTATCCTCAATGTGAAGGCGGGACTTTGTCTCCACAATGACTGTGCAGTGGTCACTCCTACCGATACTGTCATGGACAGATGCATCTGTGGCAGGCAGGCTGGTGAGGATGAGGTCAAGTATGTTTTTCCCTCTTTTTGGTTCCCTCACCACCTGCCACTGACCCAGTCTAGCAGCTATGTCATTTAGGACTTGGACAGCTCGGCCTATGTGTAGTGTTACTGATTTAGTCTTGAATTTCCCAACCCAGAATACATTCTCTGCCCTTACTACCCTCAGTGCTTCCTCCGAGTGGTGTTCAACATGGAGGAGCACTGATTCATCAGCTGTTGGGGGTTTTGACCTGATGCCAGGAGACTTCATGTGGTCTGGAGTTGATACCGAAGTCTCTCTGGGCAACTCATGTAGTGCACCTCCCAAACTCACAACCACTACCACCTAGAGGGACAAGGGCAACAGATAGATGGGAACACCACCACCTGGAAGTTCCCCTCCAAGTCACTCACCATCCTGACTTGGAAATATATCGCCATTCCTTAACTTTCGCTGGGTCAAAATCCTGGAACTCCCTTCCTAACAGCACTGTGGGTGTGCCTACACCACATGGACTGGAGCGGTTCAAGAAGGCAGCTCACCACCACCTTCTCAAGGGCAATTAGGGATGGGCAATAAATGTTGGCCCAGCTAGTAAGCCCACATCCCGTGAATGAAAATAAACCACCCTCCCGATTGTATACCACTGTGCCGCCACCTCTGCGGGGTCTGTCCTGCCGGTGGGACAGGACATACCCAGGGACGGTGATGGTGGTGTCTGGGACATTATCTGTAAGATATGATTCCGTGAGGATGACTATGTCAGGCTGTTGACTAGTCTGTGAGGCAGCTCTCCCAATTTTGGCACTAGCCCCCAGATGTTAGTAAGGAGGACTCTGCAGAGTTGACAGGACTGAGATTGCCGTTGTTGTTTCCAGTGGCTTGGTTGATGCTGGGTAGTCCGTCCGCTTTCATTCCTTTTAGGCTAGTTAACAGTTTGATACACTGAGTGGATTGCTGGGCCATTTCTGAAGGCATTTCAGAGTTACCCACATTACATTCTGGAGTCCCAGAATCTCAGATTCTTTACAATGCAGAAGGAGACCATTTGGCCCATCAAATTGCACTGGCTCTCTGAAAGATCACTCCACCCAGTCCCACTCCCTTGCATTATCCCCGTAACCTTGCACATTCCCTCTTTTCAGGTAGCAATCCAATTCCCTTTTGAATACCTCGATTGAACCTGCCTCCACCACCCTCTCAGGAAGTTTGTTCCAGACTCCAACCACCCTCTGGGTGAAAACATTTTTCCTCACATCACATTTACTCCTTTTGCCAATTATTTTGAATCTGTGACCTCTAGTTCTTGATGTTCTCTTGAGTGGGAACAGTTTCTTCCCTGTCCATATCCCTCAGGATCTTGAATACTTCTATTAAGTCTCCTCTCAGCCTTCTTTTCTCCAAGGAAAACAGACCCAACCTCTCCAATCTATCCTCATAGCTACAGTTCTTTATCCCGGGAATCATTCTTGTGAATCTTCTCTGTACTCTCTCCAATGCCTTCACATCCTTCCTCAAATATGATGTCCACAACTGGACACGGTACTCCAGATGAGACCTAACTAGTGTCTTATACAAGTTCAACATGACCTCCTTACTCTTATACTCAATGCCTCAATTAATAAAACCGAATATACTATGTGCTTTATTAACTGCTCTCTCAACATGTCCTGCCATCTTCAATGACCTATGTACGTATACACCGAGGTCCCTCTGTTCCTGCACCTCCTTTAGAGGCTCTCCCTTTATTTTATACTGTCTCACCATATCTTTCCTGCCAAAACAAATCACCTCACATTTCTCTGCATTGAACTTCATCTGCCACTTGTCTGCCCAATCCACCAATAGGTCTATGTCCTTTTGAAGTTCAAGATTATCCCCATCACAGTTGACAACATTTCCAATCTTTGTATCATCTGCAAATTTTGAAATAATGCCCAGCACACCACAATCTAGGTCATTAATATAACTCAGATAGAACAAGGATCCCAACACTGACCCCTGAGGAACTCCGCTACAAACCTTCCTCCAATCTGAAAAATAACCATTTATCACTACTCTCTGTTTCCTGTCACTCAGCCAATTTCTTATCCAAATGTCTACTTTCCCTTTTATTCCATGAGCTAGAATTTTGCTCACAAGTCTGTTGTGTGGCACTGTATCAAATGCCTTTTGAAAATCCATATACACCACATCAACAGCATTTCCTTTATCAACCTTCTCTGTTACCTCCTCAAAAAACTCCAGCAAGTTAGTTAAACATGATTTTCCCTCAATGAATCCATGCTGGTTTTCCTTAATTATCCTGAATTTTACAGAATCACAGAATCACAGAATCACACAATGCAGAAGAGGCCCTTCGGCCCATCGAGTCTGCACCGACATGTGAGAAACACCTGACCTACCTACCTAATCCCATTTACCAGCACTTGGCCCATAGCCTTGAATGTTATGACGTGCCAAGTGCTCATGCAGGTACTTTTTAAAGGATGTGGGGCAACCCGCATCCACCACATCCCAGGCAGCGCATTCCAGACCATCACCACCCTCTGGGTAAAAACGTTTTTCCTCACATCCCCCCTAAACCTCCTGCCCCTCACCTTGAACTTTGTGCTGTCAATTTATCCACCTTGTTGCCAATGCTGCATGCATTCAGATCAGGTGCCTTTAATTCTGAGTTATTATTTTTGCAATCTCTAGCCTTAACTGCTGGTGCACTCTAACGTTTGCCTGCTCTGTCTCTGCCTGACATACTTTGATAACCATTTCCCTTATTGCTACCCTGCTCTCTTTCCTTCTCCTCTCTCCTTAGATTATCACATCTACCCTCGCCCCTACTATTAAAAGCCCTTTCCACTGCCCTGGCTATATGACTCACCAGAACACTGGTCCTAGCACAGTTCAGATGAAGACCATCCCAGTGGTTGCTATGATCCCAGCTGATGTTACTACTGGACAAGCCAGATCCCAGGGTCGAACCCAACTGGATAGATCCTAACTTTCATTTTTTGTTAAAAACGTGGAGGACAGTGACTGAACAGAGTCATAGGAGTCAGCTGATGAACTTTTAACAAAAGAATAAAACATTTATTAAACAAGAAAAGATGAACTGCTTTACAATCATCCACAATGATACCTTTACAGATGTATACAGATTTGTAAAGATAACACAAGTTTCAAAAAAATCTATCTTATACTCTACTGTTCACAATAAGTATATAGTCCATGTAAAGCAATAGGTGATCTGTGGGTCAACATCCTGGAACTCCCTTCCTAACAGCACTGTGGATGTACCTACACCACATGGACTGCAGCGGTTCAAGAAGGCAGCTCACCACCACCTTCTCAAGAGCAATTAGGGATGGGCAATAAATGCTGGCTCAGCCAGCGAAGCCCATATCCCATGAATGAATAAAAAATGTTTTTTAAACTCTGAAACCAAGTGTCAGATTCCACTACAAACAGATGCTATTGATCTCCCCTTAACTCCCCTCAGACACTTGCTTAGCAATAATCTGCTCACTGACGTCCAGTTTGGGTTCTGCCAGGGCCACTCAGCTCCTGACCTCATTACAGCCTTGGTTCAAACATGGACAAAAGAGCTGAACTCCTGAGGTGAGATGAGAATGACTGTCCTTGACATCAAGGCAGCATTTGACCGAGTGTAGTATCAAGGAGCCCTGGCAAAACTGGAGTCAATGCGAATGAGGAGGGAAAACTCTCTGCCAGGTTGGAGTTATACCTAGCACAAAGGAAGATGGTTGTGGTTGTTGGAGATCAGTCATCTCAGCTCCAGGACATCACTGTAGGAGTTCCTCAGGGTAGTGTCCTCAACCCAACCATCTTCAGCTGCTTCACCAATGACCTTCCTTCCACCATAAGATTAGAAGTGGGGATGTTCACTGATGATTGCACAATGTTCAGCACCATTCACGACTCCTCAGATACTGAAGCAGTCCATGTCCAAATGCAGCAAGACCTGGAAAATATCCAGGCTTGGGCTGACAAGTGATATTCGCGCCACACAAGTGCCAGGCAATGACCATAGAGTCATAGCACTATACAGCACAGAAACAGGCCCTTCGGCCCATCGTGTCCGTGTTGGTCATCAAGCACCTATCTATTCTAATCCCATTTTCCAGCACTTGGCCCCTAGCCCTGTATGCCCCTGGTTATTGGCACCTCCGCTAAGGGGAAAAGCTTCTTCCTATCTACCCTATCTATGCCCCTCATAATTTTGTATACCTCTGTCAGGTCCCCCCTCAGCCTTCTCTCCTCTAAGGAAAACAACCCTAGACTATCCAGTCTCTCTTCATAGCTTAAACGCTCCAGCCCAGGCAATATCCTGGTGAATCTCCTCTGCATCTTCTCCAGTGCAATTACATCCTTCCTATAATGTGGCGACCAGAACTGCACACAGTACTCCAGCTGTGGCTTAACTAACGTTTTATACAAGTCCAACATAACCTCCCTGCTCTTATATTCTATACTTCAGCTAATAAAGGCAAGTATCCCATATGCCTTCTTAATCACCTTATCTACCTATGATGCTGCCTTCAGGGATCTATGGACACGTAGACCAAGGCCCCTCTGATCCTCTGTATTTCCTAGGCTCCTACCATTCATCGCGTATTCCCTTGCTTTGTTAGTCCTCCCAAAATGCATCACCTCACACTTCTCAGGATTAAATTCCATTCGCCACTGCTCTGCCCATCTTACCAGCCCATCTATATCATCCTGTAATCTAAGGCTTTCCTCCTCACTATTTACAACACCAACAATTTTCATGTCATCTGTGAACTTGCTGATCATATTTCCTATATTCATGTCTAAATCATTAATGTACACTACAAACAGCAAGGGTCCCAGCACCGATCCCTGCGGTACACAACTCGTCATAAGCTTCCAATCACAAAAACAACCTACGACCATCACCCTCTGCCTCCTGCCACTAAGCCAATTTTGGATCCAATTTGCCAAATCGCCCTGGATCCCATGGGCTCTTACCTTCTTGACCATTCTCCCATGTGGGACCTTATCAAAAGCCTCACTGAAATCCATGTCGACCACATCAACTGCATTACCCTCATCTACACACCTAGTCACCTCCTTGTAAAATTCAATCAAATTTGTTAGACATGGTCTTCCCTTAACAAAACCATGATGACTGACCTTAATTAATCCCTGCCTCTCCAAGTGGAGATTAATCCTGTCCCTCAGAATATTTTCTATTAGTTTCCCTACCACTGATGTTAGACTCGCTGGTCTATAACTACCTGGTTTATCCCTCCTACCCTTCTTGAATAATGGTACCACATTTGCTGTCCTCCAGTCCTCTGGCACCCCTCCTGTGGCCAGAGAGGATTTGAAAATTAGTGTCAGAGTCCCTGCACTCTCCTCCCTTGCCTTACACAGCAGCCTGGGATACATCTCACCTGGGCCTGAGGATTTATCCACTTTTAAGCCTGCTAAAACCTCTAACACCTCCTCCCTTTCAACGCTAATTTGTTCAAGTATATCCCAGTCCCACTCCCTGATTTCTACACCTACATCGTCCTTCTCCATAGTGAACACAGGTGAATAGTAATCATTTAAAACCTCCCCTACGTCCTCCGGCTCCACTTTGGTCCCTAATGGGCCCTGCTCTTTCCCTGGTTATCCACTGCCTTTAACATATTTATAAAATGCCTTAGGATTTTCCTTTATCTTGCCCACCGAAGTTTTTTCATGCCCCCTCTTCACTCTCCTAATTACTTTTTTAAGTAACTCCTACACTTTCTATACTCCTCTAGGGCTTCTGCTGTTTTGAGCCCTTGGTATCTACCATAAGCTTCCCTTTTTTCCCTTATTCGATCCTGTATATTCCTCGACATCCAGGGTTCTCTGGACTTGTTGGTCCCCCCCTTCACCTTTACGGGAACATATTGACCCTGAACTCTCACTATTTCCTTTTGGAATGACTCCCACTGCTCTGATGTAAATTTTCCTACAAGTAGCTGCTCCCAGTCCACTTTGGCCAGATCCTGTCTTATATTGAAATTGACCTTCCCCCAATTCAGGACCTTTATTTCCGGTCCATCTTTGTCCTTTCCCATAACTACCTTAAATCTTACAGCGTTATGGTCACTATCATCAAAATGCTCCCCCACTGACACTTCTACCACTTGCCCAGCTTCGTTCCCTAAAACTAGATCCAGCACCACCCCCTCTCTTGCAGGACTTTCTACATGCTGGTTTAAAAAGCTCCCCTGGATGCACTTTAAGAATTCTGCCCACTCCAAGCCTTTCACACTTTGTCTGTCCCAGTTAATATTGGGGAAGTTGAAATCCCCTACTATTATTACCCTATTATTTTTAAATTTCTCTGAGATTTGTCTACATATCTGCTCCTCTATCCCCCCTGACTGTTTTGGGGTCTATAGTACACTCCCAGCAAAGTGATTGCCCCCTTTTTGTTTTTAAGTTCTGCCCATATGGCCTCATTTGAGGAACCTTCTAAGATACCATCCCTCCTGACTGCAGTAATCGACTCCTTGATTAATAGTGCAATGTCACTCCTCTTTTACACTCCAATCCCAGTCATGCCTGAAGATTCTATACCCAGGAACATTGAGCTGCCAGTCTTGCCCTTCCCACACCATGTCTCTGTGATAGCAACAACATTATACTCCCAAGTGATAATCAACACCCTCAATTCATCTGCCTTACCTGTAAGACCCTTTGCGTTAAAATAGTTGCAATCCAGCCTTGTATTATTCCCTTGTGCCTTAACTGGTCTGTATCTGCTCTGCCTTCCAGGTTGACTTAGTTTCTTTTCTATATTTGGCTGTGCATCACTCCCTATTGTACCTCCACTCTGTATCCCACTCCCTTGCCAAGTCAGTTTAACCACCCACAACAGCACTAGCAAACCTCCCCGCAAGGATGTTGGTCCCGTTCCAGTTCAGGTGCAACCCATCTGACTTTTACAGGCTCCACCTTCACCAGAAACAGACCCAGTGATCCAGGAAACTAAAGCCCTCCCTCCTGCGCCATCTCTTCAGCCACATATTCATCCTCTCTATCCTCCTATTCCTATACTCACCAGCACATGGCACAGGGAGTAATCCAGAGATTACAACCTTTGAGGTCCTGCTTTATAATCTGCTACCGAACTTCCTAAATTCTTGTTGCAGAACCTTATCCCTCTTTCTACATATGTCGTTGGTACAAATGTGAACCACAACCTCTGACTGTTCACCCTCCCCCTTCAGAATGCCCTGCAGCCGTCCTGTGACATCTTTGACCCTGGCACCAGGGAGGCAACACATCCTGGAGTCACATCCACAGCTGCAGAAACGCCTGTCTGCATCCTTCACTATTGAGTCTCCTCCCACTATTGCTCTTGCACACTTACTCCTCCCCACCTTTGCACCTGAGCCACCCACAGAGCTGTGAACTTGGATCTGGCTGCACTCTCCAGAGGAACCTTCACCCTCAACATTTTCCAACACAGAATAACAGATCTTGAGCGAGATGCATTCTGGGGCTTTCCTGACTACCTCCCTGTCTCCCTTCTTCTGACTGGTGGTCACCCATTCCCTCTCTGACTGCACTTCCTTAAGCTGCAGAGTGACCATGTCTAAACACGTGCTGTCCACGTAACCCCCAGCCTCGCGGATGCTCTGCAGCTGATGCTCGAGCTCAGAAACCCGTTGCTCACGCTGGTCAAACCGTTGGCACTTCCTGCACATGTGGTCATCCAGACTGCAAGGAGTGTCTAAGAATCCCCCACATGCTGCAGGCCATACAGCACACGGGACTGAGCTACCTCGCCATACTTTTTGTTTGTTTTTAATTAAAGGACTATTTCCATTAATTTAATCCCCGCTCTGCTCACTGAATCTCGCTCTTTACAGCCCTGCTCTGCACAGTGAATTCTAACTGAATGGCAGAGCAGGCTCGATTGCTGAATGGTCTACTCCTGCTCTTATCTCCCTATGTTCAATGAGGATTGGGGGTTAGAAAGTTTCAGAATCTGGAAAATGCTTGTGATTTAAATCAGTGGGGTGGTTTAATTTTGACACAGAGTTGTAAAAAACTGGAGAATTAAAAACAACTGCTTATTTTCTTGACAATTAGTTAAACATTGAATATTAATTTGTCTTATCTCTGTGCTAAACAGTCAAGAAATAGACCAGTGGATGGCAAATCTATAGTGTAGGTTTCTGGGTAACTTCACTGCACCAAAAGGAGGCTCGTTGAATGATTAATAAACATGACAGCTGACTTAATTACAGGAGATTTCTTTGAATTTTAATTTCCCATTTCAGTATGTGGAAATGCAAACTGTTTCACAAATGTTTTGCCTTGTTGCTCATACCCTTGATGCAGCAGCTTATTAAGAGCCTCTCAGTCTCATCATTTCAAACTTTTCTCTATGGATTATAATTTCATCCAGTTATGTCTGCATTTTTTTCATTTGAATCCTGATCAATCAGAGTAAAAGGTTCCTAATAAATGGTGGTAAATTGCTACTTTGCAAAGCTAAAGAGATAAACTTTTGTTACAGAGAATTCAACATTCTTTGATTTTTATGAGGACTTGTTGATAAACTCTCTGTCAAAGTACAGACTGAGCATCAAACTCCAGCCTGGACTCAGTTCACCTCACCCAGGATACGATGGTACAATTGGACTCAGCACTCCTGTCTACACAGAGGGTTCAAAAACACCCAGAGCTTCCAGTCCAGATAACTATCCAGTAATCCTTACCGCAAAATAGACATCTGGTGAGAAGTTCACTTGTGATTCTCCTCATGATAAAACACACTGCCAAGCCTCAAGGACTAATGTTATCCCAGCAGCCCACTGGGGTCAGGGTGGATGGAGGGGTTAAAATTGTCTCTGAACATACTATGTATACTTACTGCACCATTTCCACCTCCCACTATTTTAACCGCTTGAGGTTAAATTTTATGTAGGTGGCAGAGTGCCAATACCAGAGTCAAAAGCAGGCGGTGACCCCACTTTTGTGGTCAGTGCAACCTGAGGCCAAATGTTGACAGTGGCAGCCCATTCAGTGACTGCTGCTCGGGCTGCTATCCCCATTAAGGATGACTTCCCCCAAGGAGTGCTGGTCACTGCTGGGACTGAACAGGAGGGATAAAGGTGCATCAATGGCCATGGACGCACTGAAAGTCAGGTAAATGGTGCCTGAGGTACCAGCCTTTGCAAAGTATAAGGGAGCTACCGTGATAATTTTATATTCAGACACACTTCCAAACCCCTGATATTTGACCCTGTGACAAACACAGTAGGATGGTTCCTGGGGAACAAGAGATACTGCCGGCAGATCTGGATGTGATTAGCCCATTGCAACTTCACCAAACCAAAGCATCACACAAATGAAACCAGAGCACAACCAGGATCCTTACAGATCACAAAAAACAAAACGGAGCATAAATGTGGGAATCCGGAGCTTCCCTGCAATATTCCTCAGACAGAGCATCATACATCATCGTGTTCGACTGCTTATTGCACAGCACTGCATTGCAGAGAGGCCTCCAGTGTGCAGAGGCCTCCAGTGTGCAGAGGCCTCCAGTGTGGAGGGGGCTGCAGTGTGGAGGGGGCTGCAGTGTGGAGGGGGCTGCAGTGTGGAGGGGGCTGCAGTGTGGATGGGAGGGGGCTGCAGTGTGGAGGGGAGGGGGCTGCAGTGTAGAGAGGGCTGCAGTGTGGAGGGGAGGGGGCTGCAGTGTGGATGGGAGGGGGCTGCAGTGTGGAGGGGAGGGGGCTGCAGTGTGGAGGGGAGGGGGCTGCAGTGCGGAGGGGAGGGGGCTGCAGTGTGCAGAGGCCTCCAGTGTGGAGGGGGCTGCAGTATGCAGGGGGCTGCAGTGTGGAGGGGAGGGGGCTGCAGTGTGGAGGGGCTGCAGTGTGGAGGGGAGGGGGCTGCAGTGTGGAGGGGAGGGGGCTGCAGTGTGGAGGGGAGGGGGCTGCAGTGTGGAGGGGAGGGGGCTGCAGTGTGGAGGGGAGGGGGCTGCAGTGTGGAGGGGCTGCAGTGTGGAGGGGAGGGGGCTGCAGTGTGGAGGGGAGGGGGCTGCAGTGTGGAGGGGAGGGGGCTGCAGTGTGGAGGGGAGGGGGCTGCAGTGCGGAGGGGAGGGGGCTGCAGTGTGGAGGGGAGGGGGCTGCAGTGTGGAGGGGAGGGGGCTGCAGTGTGGAGGGGAGGGGGCTGCAGTGTGGAGGGGAGGGGGCTGCAGTGTGGAGGGGAGGGGGCTGCAGTGTGGAGGGGAGGGGGCTGCAGTGTGGAGGGGAGGGGGCTGCAGTGTGGAGGGGAGGGGGCTGCAGTGTGGAGGGGAGGGGGCTGCAGTGTGGAGGGGCTGCAGTGTGGAGGGGAGGGGGCTGCAGTGTGGAGGGGCTGCAGTGTGGAGGGGAGGGGGCTGCAGTGTGGAGGGGAGGGGGCTGCAGTGTGGAGGGGAGGGGGCTGCAGTGTGGAGGGGAGGGGGCTGCAGTGTGGAGGGGAGGGGGCTGCAGTGTGGAGGGGAGGGGGCTGCAGTGTGGAGGGGAGGGGGCTGCAGTGTGGAGGGGAGGGGGCTGCAGTATGCAGGGGGCTGCAGTGTGGAGGGGAGGGGGCTGCAGTGTGGAGGGGAGGGGGCTGCAGTGTGGAGGGGAGGGGGCTGCAGTGCGGAGGGGAGGGGGCTGCAGTATGCAGGGGGCTGCAGTGCGGAGGGGAGGGGGCTGCAGCAGTTCAGCAGTTGTGATGAAAATAATAAAGGACTGGGTGGGAGGATGACAAACAGCAGAGCGAGAAAAACTCATTTGTATCTTGTACTCAGGCATGTCAAAGATCAACTCATGGTTCAGTCATTCCAATGAGCTCCTCACAGCCTTGCCCAAGAACTTAGACTGACTGTTTAATCTTAAAAATAAATTGCTAGACCCATATCTATAGCATTCAAGCCCAGGAATATCCTCTACTTTTTTTGTTTTACACTAAAGAAATCCCAAGCCTTGTTGTGAAGAAGACATTGAGACTAAGATGCATTGGTAGGGACTGTTTATTGCTTTCCACAGAGCTTGCTTCTCCACTCCAACACCAGCCACCCAATGCTGGCTGACTCTTCTTTATAGACACATCTGAGTATAATTAACTAATCAATACCCACCATTTCTTCACCTTATTACACTAAACTATCCATCTGCAGATGCTATTAGAGACCAACAATACAGTCTTTAAGGGCAGAAGAGCTGAGCCAAACTCTGAATGTCTGTTGACATGGTCACTGGAAACCTGGGGAAATGGTACTGTCACTTTCCTATGTTGATTATTGGCTGAATTCCTGTCTGGAGAACTGAAAATTGGTCACTGATGTTGCTTAAAGGCAGCCTGCACCTCTTAAATGGGAGGTATACCCTGCCTGTTGGCAGCAGGGGGAATTTGAGACAAGGTAATATAGCTGAAAGAGCTGCAGATAGGTCCCCCAGATTTTCAGATGTAGCTTTGGAAGCTTCTGTCCAGGAAGAAGGAGAACAAGGGCCAGATTTTCACAGCTTTGTAGATCCTCTATGGACCTTTAAAAATGGCAGGCGGAATCTGAATTCAGTAGTTTCACTCCTATTTTTAACAGAGCCCATTCTCGCTGGTAGGAGAAAGGGAGCATGACATGTCTCACACAAGGAAACCCAAACTCAGCAGGTCCATTTGAACTCTATGCTGAGTTCAAATCAGATCCCATTTTGACTTTACCAAGGACATCAACTCACCATGTGGGAGTCGCAACTTTTTAGAACAGATATAAATGCTCATTAAAAGTGCATAAAATCTGTAGAACTGTCAAGCAGTGAAGTTGTTTGAATTCCCAGCCCTTTCAAAATATAAAAAGGTTGTCTGCGCTGAAATAAATCTGTTCCAACATTTGCAAATGCTGTTTGTTGACATTTTCCTAAGGGCTATCATAAGGTCATTATTCATGCATGGCTGCTTTCCACAACCTCCAATTATCTCAGCAGGGTTCCTATGTTCACAATTTGATTGACAGCTCAAAGAGGTTATTAAAGGATTAGCTGTCTTTGTTGTGAGGTTGTGAATACAAATCAGTTTGTTTTTTAAGGGTTTAAGAAATTGAAGGAATTTACAAGTTTTGATTGGGCTTCTATGAATGGGAGTATTTTTTTATTATACTGATGGCTGCAATAGATATTTAGAGCATTGTTTTATTTCATCGCAACATGGCTCCTGAGGCCAACCCATGGTGGATGCTGGGAGAGTTGGCATGGAGGTTGTAAGGGCAAAGGGTGTTGGGGGCATGGTTGGCAGCAAGTTAGCATGGGCTATAAGAGGTCATGAGGTGAGTGGGGGGAATGGGTTGGTATGAGTTGGCATGGAGGTGGCATGGGGAGCGGGTGGAGGGGTGGTGGAGTGTGATGGATGAGGGCTAGTGGGCCTAAAATTTAAAGAAACAAATGGGACAAAGTCCCTTGTGAACTGAGGCAGGCCTTTTAAACAGCCACCTTGGCAATCAGCAGCCCTTGTGGCTGCGTCTGATTTACATCTGAAGCGTGGGGCATCCAAATCCATCCTGTACTCATCCCACTCAGTGAAAATCAGATCTCATGGGGCACTTTCTCCACCATGAGCTGGGATTTTCCTGATTTGTGCTACCCATCTTGAGAAAGAAAATCCAGGCTCATGTTCCCTTGTGGCAACATTAGGCATGGACAACACCAAAAGGCAGCTCAGCACATCATTGGCAGAATCTTAGCCCAACAAAAAGACCCAGAGGTTGACCGGCACTTAACAACTGTTCTGACTGGGATGGGAGGAGTTTATCCAGCCCCACTCGTCCGGCAGGGCGCACCATTAATTTAAAAGTTTAATACACACACCAAAATGGCCAATTATTTATCTTCACTGTTGTTACCCAGAATAAATGAAACTTTAACTGGGTTTCTTTCCATAAACTCATAATCACAGAGCCACAGAATCACAGTGCAGAAGAGGCCCTTCTGCCCATCGGGTCTGCACTGACATGTGAGAAACACCTGACCTACCTATCTAATCCCATTTACCAGCAATTGGCCCATAGCCTTGAATGTTATGATGTGCCAAGTGCTCATCCAGGTACTTTATAAAGGATGTGAGGCAACCCGCCTCCACCACCCTCCCAGGCAGCGCATTCCAGACCATCACCATCCTCTGGGTAAAAAAGTTTTTCCTCACATTCCCCCCAAACCTCCTGCTCCTCACCTTGAACTTTTGTCCCCTCATGACTGACCCTTCAACTAAGGGGAACAGCTGCTCCCTATCCACCCTGTCCATGCCCCTCATAATCTTGTACACCATGATCAGGTCACCCCTCGGTCTTCTCTGCTCCAACTAAAACAATCCAAGTCTATCCAACCTCTCTTCATAACTTAAATGTTTCATCCCAGGCAACATCCTGGTGAATCTCCTCTGCACCCCCTCCAGTGCAATCATATCCTTCCTATAATGTGGCGACCAGAACTGCACACAGTACTCCAGCTGTGGCCTCACCAAGGTTCTATACAACTCCAACATGACCTCCCTACTTTTGTAATCTATGCCTTGATTGATAAAGGCAAGTGTCCCATATGCCTTTTTCACCACCCCACTAACATGCCCCTCTGCCTTCAGAGATCTATGGATACACACGCCAAGGTCCTTTTGTTCCTCAGAACTTCCTAGTGTCATGTCGTTCATTGAATACTTCCTTGTCAAATTACTCCTTCCAAAGTTTATCAACTCACACTTTTCAGGGTTAAATTCCATCTGCCACTTATCTGCCTATTTGACTACACTTTCCTGTAACCCAAGAGACTCAACCTCACTGTTAACCACCTGGCCAATCTTTGTGTCATCCGCAAACTTACTAATCCTACCCCTCCCATAGCCATCTATCTCGTTTATATAAATGACAAATAATAGGGGACAGAGCACAGATCCCTGTGGTACGCCACTGGACACTGGCTTCCAGTCACTAAAGCATCCTTCTGTCATCACCCTCTGTCTCCTACAACTAAGCCAATTTTGAATCCACCTTATTAAATTACCCTGTATCCCATGTGCATTTGCCTTCTTTATAAGTCTCCCATATGGAACCATGTCAAAGGCTTTGCTGAAATCCATATAAACTACGCCAACTGCACTACCCTCATCCACACACCTGATCACCTCCTCATAAACTTCAATCAAATTTGTTAGGCATGACCTCCCACTGACAAAGCCATGCTAACTATCCCTGATCAAACCTTGCCTCTCCAAATGGAGATAGATTCTCTCCTTCAGAATTTTCTCCAATAGTTTCCCTACCACTGATGTGATACTCACTGGTCTGTAGTTCCCTGGCTTATCTCTACAACCCTTCTAAAATAGCGGAACCATATTAGCTGTTCTCGAGTCCTCTGGCACCTCCCCCGTGGCCAGAGAGGAATTAAAAATTTGGATCAGAGCCCCTGCGATCTCCTCCCTTGCCTCCCTCAGCAGTCTGTTCATTTTTAAACCTGCCAACACCTCCAATACCTTGTCACTCCCTATATCAATTTGCTTAAGAACCTCGCAGTCTCTCTCCCTGAGTTCGATACCTTCATCCTCATTCTCTTGGGTGAAGATGGATGTGAAGTATTGGTTTAACACTCCACCGATGTCCTCTGGCTCCACCCATAGATTGCCCCCTTGGTCCCTTATGGGGCCTACTCTTTCCCTGGTTATCCTCTTCCCATTGATATACTTATAGGATATCTTGGGATTTTCCCTGCTTTTACCAGCCAGAGTTTTCTCATATCCCCTCTTTGCTCCCCTAATGGCTTTCTTAAGTTCCACCCTGCACTTTCTGTACTCCACTAATGCCTCCACTGATTTGCTTCCCTTGTACCTGCTAAATGCTTTTCTATTCCTTCTCATCGTAACCTGAATATTTCTGGTCATCCTTGGTTCTCTGGGCATGTTACTCATTCCTATCACCCTAGAGGGAACATGTTGTGCCTGTACCCTCCCCATTTCCTTTTTGAACATCCCCCACTGCTCCTCTGTAGATTTCACCACAAGTAACTGTTCCCAATCTACCTTGGCCAGATCCTGCCTTATTTTACTAAAATCCACTCTCTCCCAATCCAAAACATTTTTTTGCAACTTGTCTATTTCTTTGTCCATAACAAACTTAAACTGTACCGTGTTGTGGTCGCTATCACTAAAATGCTCCCCACCACCACCTCAGCCACCTGTCCGGCTTCATTCCCCAGAATTAGGTCCAGCAATGCGCCGTCCCTTGTTGGACCCTCTACATATTGACCTAAAAAGTTCCCCTGTACACATCTCTAGAAATTCACTCCATCCAAGCCCTTAACACTATGTCTATCCCAATTAATGTTGGGAAAGTTGAAATCACCTAATATAATTACCCTATTGTTATTGTTTTTACACACCTCTGCAAATTGTGCACATATTTGCTCCTCAATTTCCCACTGACTATCTGGGGATCTATAATAAACACCTAACAATGTGGCTGCCCCTTTTTTATTCCTAAACTCTACCCACAAAGCTTCATTCGATGCTCCCTCTAAGATATCAACTCTCCTTACTGCAGTAACTGACTCCTTAACTAATAATGCAACGTCTCCTCCTCTTTTACCCCCTCCCCTGTCTTACTTGAAGATTCTATATCCTGGAATGTTGAGCTGCCAATCCTGCCCCTCCCTCAACCACGTCTCAGTGATGGCTACTATATCACAATTCCACGTGTCAATGCTCATCCTTAACTCATTCGTTTTAGCTGTAACACTCCTGG
>NC_135893.1:108561209-108616209 GCF_964194155.1 Cetorhinus maximus
CTTTGTAGATGGTGGACAGGCTTTGGGGAGTCAGGAGGTGAGTTACTCGTCACAGGATTCCTAGCCTCTGACCTGCTCTTGTAGCCACAGTATTTATTTAGCTAGTCCAGTTCAGTTTCTGGTCAATGGTAACCCCCAGGATGTTGATAGTGTGGGATTCAGTGATGGTAATGGTATTGAATGTTAAGAGGAGATGGTTAAATTCTCTCTTGTTGGAGGTGGTCACTGCCTGGGATTTGTGTAGGATGGATGTTACTTGCCACTTGTCAGCCCAAGCCTGGATATTGTCCAGCTGTTGCTGCATTTGAACATGGACTGCTTCAGTATCTGAGGAGTCGCGAATGGTGCTGAACATTGTGCAATCATCAGCGAACATCCCCACATCTGACCTTATGATGGAAGGAAGGTCATTGATGAAGCAGCTGAAGATGGTTGGGCCAAGGACACTACCCTGAGGAACTCCTGTGGTGATGTCCTGAAACTGAGATGACTGACCTCCAACAACCACAACCATTTTCCTTTGTGCTAGGTATGACTCCAACCAGCAGAGAGTTTTCCCCCTGATTCCCATTGACTCCAGTTTTGCTCGATCCCCTTGATTCCACACTCGGTCAAATGCTGCCTTGATGTCAAGGGCAGTCACTCTCACCTCACCTCGGGAGTTCAGCTCTTTTGACCATGTTTGAACCAAGGCTGTAATGAGGTCAGGAGCTGAGTGGCTCTGGCGGAACCCAAACTGGGCGTCAGTGAGCAGATTATTGCTAAGCAAGTGCTGCTTGATAGCACTGTTGATGACCCATTTCATTACTTTACTGATGATGGAGAGTAGACTGATGGGGCGGTAATTGGCTGGGTTGGATTTGTCCTGCTTTTTGTGTACAGGACATACCTGGGCAATTTTCCACATAGCCGGGTAGATGCCAGTGTTGTGGCTGTACTGGAACAGCTTGGCTAGGGGCACAGCAAGATCTGGAGCACAAGTCTTCAGTACTATTGCTGGAATATTGTCAGGGCCCATAGCCTTTGCAGTATCCAGTGCCTTCACCCGTTTCTTGATATCATGTGGAGTGAATCGAATTGGCTGAAGACTGGCACCTGTGATGCTGGGGACCTCCGGAGGAGGCTGAGGTGGATCATCCACTCGGCACTTCTGGCTGGAGATTGTAGCAAATTCTTCAGCCTTATCTTTTGCACTGATGTGCTGGGCTCCTCCATCATTGAGGATAGGGATATTTGTGGAGCCTCCTCCTCCACTGAGTCGTTTAATTATCCACTATCATTCTCGACTGGATGCAGCTGGACTGCAGAACTTAGATTTGATCCGTTGGTTGTGGGATCGCTTAGCTCTGTCTATCACTTGCTACCTATGTTGTTTGGCATGCAAGTAGTCCTGTGTTATAGCTTCACCAGGTTGACACCTCATTTTTAGGTATGCCTGGTGCTGCTCCTGGCATGCCCTCCTGCACTCTTCACTGAACCAGGGTTGATCCCCTGGTTTGATGGTAATGGTAGAGTGGGGGATGTGCCGGGCCATGAGGTTACAGATTGTGTTTGAGTACAATTCTGCTGCTGCTGATGGCCCACAGCACCTCATGGATGCCCAGTCTCGAGTTGCTAGATCTGTTTGAAATCTATCCCATTTCACATGGTGGTAGCATCACACAACACGATGGAGGGTATCCTCAATGTGAAGGGGGACTTCATCTCCACAATGACTGTGCGGTGGTCACTCCTACCAATACTGTCATGGACAGATGAATTTGCTGCAGGCAGGTTGGTGAGGATGAGGTCAAGTATGTTTTTCCCTCTTGTTGGTTCCCTCACCACCTGCCGCAGACCCAGTCTAGCAGCTATGTTATTTAGGACTCAGCCAGCTCGGTCAGTAGTGGTACTACCGAGCCACTCTTGGTGATGGACATTGAAGTCCCCCACCCAGAGTACATTCTGCGCCTTTGCCACCCTCAGTGCTTCCTCCAAGTGATGTTCAACATGGAGGAGACTGATTCATCAGCTGAGGGAGGGCGGTACGTGGTAATCAGCAGGAGGTTTCCTTGCCCATATTTGACCTGATGCCTTGAGACTTCATGGAGTTCAGAGTCGATGTTGAGCATTTCCAGGCAGCTCCCTCCTGACTGTATACCACTGTGCCGCCACCTCTGCTGTGTCTGTCCTGCCGGTGGGACAGGACATACCCAGGGACGGTGATGGTGGTGTCTGGGACACTATCTGTGCGGTATGATTCCGTGAGGATGACTATGTCAGGCTGTTGCTTGACTAGTCTGTGAGACAGCTCTCCCAATTTTGGCACAAGCCCCCAGATGTTAGTAAGGAGGACTCCGCAGGGTCGACAGGGCTGAGTTTGCCGTTGTTGTTTCCGGTGCCTAGGTCGATGTTGGGTGGTCCGCCCGGTTTTATTCCTTTTTTGTGACTTTGTAGTGGTTTGATACAACTGAGTGACTTGCTCGGCCATTTCAGAGGGCAGACCAGGTGAAGATGACAGATTTCCTTCCCTGAACCAGGTGGTTTTTTTTTAGAACAATCGACAATGGTTCCATGGTCATGATTAGACTTTTAATTCAATGTTTTTGTTGAATTAAAATTCTACCATCTGCCGTTGAGGGATTCGACCCCTGGTCCACAGAGAACTACCTTAGGTCTCTGGTTTACCAGGTCAGCGACAATGCCAATATGCCATCACCTTCCCCTGCTTCATCAATGACCTTTCTTCCATCATAAGGCCAGAAGTGGGGATGTTCGCTGACAATTGCACAATGTTCAGCACCATTCACAACTCCTCAGATACTGAAGCAGTCCATGTCCAAATGCAGCAAGACCTGGACAATATCCAGCCTTGGGCTGACAAGTGGCAAGTAACATTCGCACCACACAAGTGCCCGGCAATGACCATCTCCAACAAGAGAAAATCTAACCATCGCCCCCTAACATTCAATGGTATTACCATCACTGAATCCCCTACTATCAACATCCTGGGGGTTACCATTGACCAGAAGCTGAACTGGACCAGCCAGATCAGGTCAGGGGCTGGGAATTCTGCTGAGAGTAACTCACGTCCTGACTCCCCAAAGCCTGTCCACCATTTACAAGGCACAATTCAGGAATGTGATGGAATACTCCCCAATTACCTGGATGAGTGCAGTTCCCACAACACTCAAGAAGCTTGACACCATCCAGGACAAAGCAGCCCGCTTGATTGGCACCACATCCACAAACATTCACTCCCTCCACCACCAATGCACAGTAGCAGCAGTGTGTACCATCTACAAGATGCACTGCAGGAATTCACCAAGGTTCCTTAGACAACGCCTTCCAAACCCACGTCCTCTACCATCTAGGACAAGAGCAACAGATAGATGGGAACACCACCACCTGGAAGTTCCCCTCCGAGTCAGTCATCATCCTGACTTGGAAATATGTCACCGTTCCTTCACTGTCACTGGGTCAAAATCCTGGAACTCCCTCCCTAACAGCACTGTGGGTGTACCTACACCACATGGTCTGCAGCGGTTCAAGAAGGCAGCTCACCACCACCTTCTCAAGGGCAACCAGGGATGGGCAATAAATGCTGGCCCAGCCAGCGACACCCACATCCTGTGAATGAATAAAAAAAAAGGAAGGAACATACAAACACGAGGAGGCTTTTAGCCCCTCAAACCTGTTCCCCCATTTAATTAGAGTGTTGGCTGATCTGATTCTTAACTCCATCTCCCCGCCTGATTCCCCGCCTAACAATAATCAATCACAGTTTTTTAAAACTTTCAATTGACCACCAGCCTCAGCAGCTTATTGGAGGAGAAAGTGTTCCAGATTCCCACTCCCCTTTGTGTGAAGAAGAGATTCCTGACATCACCCATGGATAGTCTGGCTCAAATTTGAAGAATCTGCTTCCCGTGGCCCTCCAGCCAGAGGGAGTAGTTCCTCTCTGTTTACTTTAGCAAATCCTTTAATCATCCTGAAATCTGTAAATGAATCACCCTTTACTCTCCTACACTCAGGGGAATACAGACCTAGTCTGTGCAACCTGTACTCATAATGTGGCCCCTTTAGTGCTCATATCGTTCTGGTGAATCTGTACTGCAGCCTCCCTCTCTAACAGCACTGTGGGTGTACCTACACTACAGGGACTGCAGCGATTCAAGAATGTGGTTCATCGCCACCTTCTCAAGGGCAAGTAGGGATGGGCAATAAATGCTCGCCCAGCCAGCGAAGCCCACATCCCTGATAGTATTTTTAAAAAACCAAGCTGCTTGTTGCCCAGTAACCAATATGACTTGATGGCTTTAATTAGAATAAAGATCAAGCAGGTTGAATGAATCACAGCTGCTGTCTAGAAAATGGGCACAAACAAGCCAGATGTGTGGGAGTGGAATTCCTTTCTATTCAGAAGGGAGTCACACATTCCCCCAGTGTGATGGGGAATACACAAGGTAAACAGTGTACACTGCTGCCTTGTCCTGCTTCGCTCTCTCCACTGGGAAAGACAAGCTGTTTTCCTGGCATGGGGGAGCCTTCCTGCCCTCCTTGGTGAACCGTAAACCAGGACATGTCATTGATGTCACCCTACTGGAGCTTGAAAACAAATTACGGGTCATGATGATCTTTACAGCCATTAGGCAATGATTTCCATGCCAGGAGAGGCCTGAGCTGTAGCTGTAGCAAGTGGTACAGGGTAGTGACAGCCTTCTGTGTGAAGCAGAGATACCTGAGACAGTTTTCTGTAAGAAATTCATGACAAGGACATGCTCCCTGAAGACCCACTTTTCATATGGCCTCTTGTGCATTGCCCTCTTCTTCCTACCTCTCTGAGCTCCTCATACTCTCTCCTCTCTTCCTGACTGCCCTCCCACAACCTCCAGCCTCAAAGTCCAGCTATCCTTGACCCCAGTAAACCTGGCAGCCAAAGACAATGCAGCAGCAGAAAAAACCCGTCAGATTAGAGTTTGCACTAACAAAAAAAGACCAAAAATTGCCCATATGTTAACCAGCAGCCCTTAAATGGCAAATCAGAAACTAAGCTATAAGTATGGATGTGGTACTGAAAGATTCTTCCCATTTGTTGATGCTACAGGTAATTGCTTATCAGCTGCTGGCCCACTGTAATGAATCAAAACGGAAAATGCTGGAAAAATTCAGCAGGTCTGGCAGCATAGTGGAGAGAGAGTTAACGGTTTGAGTCCAGATAACCTTCGAGCAGGATCATATTGGATCCTGTGAGTGAATTTACTCAGCCAATGTTTCCACATAGTAGTTTTGAATTTTCACTTATTGAAACAAAGTTCCCGAGTTACACTGTTCTGGACATGGTGAAGCTCCACGTCATGATCGACACCATCTAGTCCCCAAAAATAAGAGAAACAATAATTATTTTACCTCTCAGCCTTTTCCTTTCCAGTGAGAACAGGCCCAATTTGCATTATTGTCATAATCCAAATTCTGAATCCAAGAATTATTCAGGTTGTCCTCTTCTTTATCTTTTCAATCATTACAATATCTCTTTTGTGGCCATCAGAATCCTATTTTTAAGGCAGAGGTAGATAGATTCTTGTTAGACAAGGGAAACAAAGATTATCGGGGTTAGATGTGAATGTGGAAACCGAAATACAAGAAGTTAAGCCATGATCTCATTGGATGGCGGAGCAGGTTCGAGGGGCCGAATGGCCTACTCCTGTTCCTATTTCTTATGTTCTTATGTTCTATTCCCTGACTCTACCTATTCTAACTGACTGTACCAATGCTTTATACACTGGAGAAATCATTTCACTGGCCAGGATTTCCCGGTTGGCGAGTGGGGGCGGGGCCCGCTCGCCGATGCGTAAAATGATGCGCAGTGATGTCGGGCGGAACTCAGGTAGGTGAGGGCGCAGCAAAATCGGCTGTGCGGCCGCCGACCTGTCAATGGCCATTTGAGGCCATTGACAGAGTCATTTAAGTAAGTAAAGGACCTGCCCGTCCAGCCTTAAGGTTGTCGGGCAGGCCGGGAGCCCTGGTGGGCATTAGAAAAAGCCTGAAACCTCATCCACGGGCGGGATGAGGCTTCAGGTAGGTTTTTAAAAAATTAATTAAAGTCTTTTTAAAAGTTATGGACATGTCCCAACTCATGTGACAGTGTCAGGGAATGTTTTTTTCTCTATTTTTAAGATTTTTTACTGTAGAGCCAATCTCCCTGAGGCAGCACTTAGCCTCAGGGAGATCAGTGCGCTCTTTCATGCGCATGCGCAAAAGAGCACACTCTCGGGTTTAGGGATTCCCTCCCCCCACCCACACAGGGAGCGCAAAGTGCTTCCGTGCAGACGTCACGCTGGGCGGGCTTTAATTGGCCCACCCACGTAAAATGGTGGCACACTCCCGATCGGAGGCACCAAACAGAGGCGCACCTCTGCCCGCCTGCTCTTCAACATCCCCCCCGACGGAGGGAAAATTCTGCCCACTATTACACTGAAATCAGTGATTCAACCTCTACATGAGTTTACTGATTACAACAGAGTGGCATTGTGAGATCATGAATTCTATGCCTTTATTTAATTTTACAGTTAACTCTTATAGTGAATTTATATATGTGTGTGTATGAACATTTATAGGACAAATTCCAAGTGTTAGTGAGTTGATTCCTGCCTTGGTAAATACTTGTAAAAGCCTCCAATTATATTCAAGTGTGGTAATTAATTGGCTGTCCAACTTCCATATTATTCCGAATAATTTGATTCTATTGTTCAAAAGATGAATCATAACTTGTTTTACAATATAGATAATGAATAATCATTGGGAATCTACATTTTAAATTCTGTTTAAATCATGTCTTTGGAATTTAAAATGTAGATTAATAATTTATACTCTTGAAGTGCATCTGCATTTCTTTGAACAATTTACCTTGATTGCACTAGGGAAGTAGAATTTTCCATTTAGTAGTTATCAATCCTTAACATAAAGACTTCAAAAAGTTAGTAAATTAAAAAGGATAGAATTCTTACTGCTGATATAAATCAATTTCATTTATATTAAAATGAAAACAGAAAAATGCTGGAAATACTTAGCAGGTCTAACAGCATCTGTGGAGAGAGAGTTACTATTTCAGGTCGATGACCTATAGAGTTCTGACCTCTTTTACATATTAGAACTTTCTCAAAACACAAGTATTCGGAGTAGGAGTAGGCCATTCAGCCCCTTGAGCCTGCTCGTCCATTGATAAGATGATGGATGATCTGATTGTGGCCTCAACTCCACTTTTCTGTCTGCCCTCCATTACTCTTGATTCCCTTGCTGATCAAAGATTTCTCCAACTCTTTATCATAAATACCCAGTCAAAGAAGGAGACATTAGAACAGGTGGCAAAAGCTTGGTCAAAGAGGTAGATTAATTTTAGTGACCTCTTCAAAATTTCAGTTAGATTAGTCAAAATGAGATGACCTTTCACTAATCCATGCTGACTTTCACTGATAAACTCATACTTATCCAAGTGTCCAGACACACTGTTCTTGGTGACAGATTCTAGGAATCCCCCAACACCTGGTTTAATGCTGAGAGGTTTGCAGTTACCAACTTTATCTCTTTCTCACTCTCTCTTGCATAGTGCAGTGACATTTATAATTTTCCAATCCAAGAGGGCCGTAGAAATGTATAACTCCAACGTCATTATCTACTTCCTTTAATCCTCTGGGGTAGAAGCCAACAGACACTGAAATCTGAAACAAAAACAGGAAATGCTGGAAAAACTCAGCAGGTCTGACAGCGTCTGTGGAGAGAAAAGAAACAGAGTTAATGTTTCGAGTCCGCCTGACTCTTCTTCAGATGCTGAAATCTGTCTGTCTTAAGTCCCATTATTTTCTACACTAACATTCGTTTACTTATATTAAATCCAATAAATCCCCCCCAACCTCTTGACTTATTTATCATTTTCCTTGAAGCACTGGAATCTTTCACTGCTACAAGTTTTAACACCCGCATTCCTCTCTCCCTCTCCCACACCCTCCTATTCCCACCCCAGAGCTAATGAGAGATTTAACATTTTAAACATGTGCACCTTGAGCACAATTTGTCACCACCACACCCACACCTGGGGTGGAATTTACCGTGGCCACTGGTGTTGGGCGTGTTTGGCTGTGTGAGCAGACAGTATGGCCAGGAGGCCATAAATCAGTTTCGCAACATTGTGTCACCAGTTTGTGATTGTCCACTCAGCCTGTTAATGGTGGGTTGCGTTTCCCACTGTCGGACGTTGGGAACTTCATTGTAATACACCAGCATATCAGGATAAGGCCAGACCACCAGAATTATCCCCCCCACACTGGATCATCCACCTACATCAGTGGGAAAACACACCGGTGCAGAAATCATCTTGACAAGTGTGATGTGCAGAAGTCGGGATTTACTGTCAGGGCCTTGCTCACATGGTGAACATCCAAGGAGCAGAAGATGCTGGAGCCCTACAGCAGCAGGACCCTGGAGGAATATCCATCACATTCTGGATAGTTTCTCATGGACACAGCTCCAATGCGAAGCAGCTCACGAAAGTTGGAAAGTCACCGTTAAGGCTCTGCTCACAATGGCTGATGGTCGAGGGGATGGAGAGGAAGGTCCAACTGTGTTTGGGAGAGGAAGGTGTATCAGGGCAGCGGGTGGGTGGGTGGGGGGAATGGAGCGGTGGGAGAGAATGGTCTCAGATTGACTGGGAGAGGAAGAGGTGTTGGGCAGGTGAGGTTGGGAGGTGGGAGGAACTACAGGGAGTGGAGGAGATAATGTGGAGAAGACGGCACCTGGGGAGGTAGATGTAAAGGGGGATGGAAGGTGTAAGGGAAGGAGTTTGGAGGGGAGAAGGAGTGCGGAGAGGGGAAGGAGTCCAGGGGGAGGAAGGAATCTGGGCGGAGGAGTGTGTGGAGAGGAGAGGGTCTGGGGGAGGAAGGAGTCTGGGGGGAAGAGGAGTGTGGGGAAGGGATGGAGTCCGGGGGAGGAAGGAGTGCAGAGAGGGGAGGGATTAAAGCTGGAGGAAGCAGTAAGGGTGGAGGAAGATGTCAGGAAGGGGGAAGGTGTAAGGCTGGTGGGAGAGGAGCATTGGAATAAGAATAGGCCATTCAACACCTTGAGTCTGTTTGTCATTCACTTGGACCATGGCTGGTCTGTGTCTTGACTCCATCTTCCAGTATTGGTTTTGTAACCTTTGTAATTCAAGTTAATTACGCATGTGCCCTATCCAGCCAATAAATAGCTCAATTAGTGCTTTTAATCTCGTGGAAAACCTTTATGTAATTGTTAAATCAATCCTGAAATCTGAAGCCTGGTGTTATTACTCTCAAGGTAAGCTTAATGCTTAGGCTGCCAGTTTTCACTTGGCATTGAGTTGGCAGCTATCATCTCACCACCCATGACATTGATTGTGTTGTAAATATTTATAAACAAGGTCATATCATAGCCTCCCATGCTTCATGAGACCCGGAACCAGCCACCTCTTCACCCTCAGTTATTAGTCCATAATGAACTCTAATGAAAAGGAAGCAGCCACATTGTCACCTGAGACTTTGCTGTAGCTATTTTTACATTCGTCTGTAAATGGGTGTCATAAAAAATGTGCAGATCATGATGGAAAACAATTGCCTTTATCGAGGGCAGTTAGGTATGGGCAGCACATGCTGGCCTCGCCAGTGACACGCATGTTCCATGCTGGCCTCGCCAGTGACACGCATGTTCCATGCTGGCCTCGCCAGTGACACGCATGTTCCATGCTGGCCTCGCCAGTGACACACATGTTCCATGCTGGCCTCGCCAGTGACACGCATGTTCCATGCTGGCCTCGCCAGTGACACGCATGTTCCATGCTGGCCTCGCCAGTGACACGCATGTTCCATGCTGGCCTCGCCAGTGACACGCATGTTCCATGCTGGCCTCTTTGCAATGTGTGAGCTGGAAGTGCATTCTTCAGCATTACACCAAGACTTAACTTGTAAGACCTGACTGTGAAACACTTGCCACCCTAACCATTCACCTTTACCACGTGCTGTAGGTTTCTGAGGCATGTGTGATAACATTTATTTTAGATGTTCTTTGTCATGTGCACTGATTGTACTTTCAATTCAGTGTAAATGGAAAGAATGATTCCTGAGAACTAAAGGCTATTTGTGTTTACTGTAACTCTACTGAGGGTAAAGTGAAATGCTTTAACATGGGGGTGACTGGGAATTTCATAGCCATCCACTAACAGACATTTGCCAATCTGTAGGAATATGATTGTTATAACAATGAGTAAGCAAGATGCACAAAGAAACTCGTTGCCTTGTTGAATAAGCTGCTTCACCAAAGGAGAGAATTGTTCAGCACAGGAGGAATCCATCTGGCCCAGGTTATCATTGCTATTTGTCTAATTTTAAGATTAGGGTAGACATTGGGTGGAATTGTCCCAGATTTACATTAAGTGCAGTGGCAGCCACGTAAAATGACGTTTTACCCGTCGGCCGCGATTTCGTCCTCATGTAGTAACCATTTTGTCCCAAACCTGCTGCATTAATTATGCATTCCCGGGATACACACCATTTCGATGGTGGGCAGGCTCCGATTCACCTGCCACGCTATCACCTCACCGCCTCATCACGCCAGACACCACATTTAAAGTACAGCCGCGCTCAGTGCTTCCAGCCCAGGACGGCAGCAAAGAAGACATGGCCCCGAAAGGCAAGAAGACTGCAACCCTCAAGCACCTTTTGGATGCCCTGGAGGCCCACAGTGATATCCTCTACCCCCGCTCTGACTGCAGGAGGGGCAGCAATATTACCACTCCGGCTTGGGAGGCAGTGGCAGTGGTGATCAGTGCCCTTGTTGCACAGAAGAGGTTGGCCACCCAATGCAGAAAGAGGATGAATAATTTCATCCGTGCCACCAGGGTAAGGCAACCATCTCATCACTCTAAACTCACACACTCACAAACCCATTACACATTCACTGGCATCTCACTCACTGCCAGCTCAAGGGACATCACCACTCTCTCTCTCACACACACCCACACATCTCCATCTGGCCTCATCTCCTCTGGAGGCTGCCTCCTCAGCCCTCACCACCTTCTAGCCACTCACACAGATCAACATGTGCCCCCCACACACACCCTGGGATACCCTCCCTTCCCCAGTATAGCCCTCGCCCTGCAGCCTCTTCCCTTGCCTGAGGCCACTTCTCCCCCTTCCCCAACCAAGCCCCAGCCCTGCAGCTGGTGAAAAGCTCCCCACATACGGCTGGTCTGGTAGGTAGTGACCTGCCCGTGAGCCCCCATAACAGTGATGTGGTGCTGCCTGTGAAGCCTGGCGCTGATGGACTGCGAGTGCTGCCCAAAGCAAGGTCGCAAACAAACCTCGTAGTCCCGAGCTCGCCAAGTGCATGCCTTGTATATGCTGTTGTGAAACACATCGCCGTGTTTTACCATTGACCTGGGTAAACGATCCAGCAGAGGGGGGTCAGGGGATGAGTCCAGCGGGGTCAGGGGGATGAGTCCAGCGGGGTCAGGGGGATGAGTCCAGCGGGGTCAGGGGGATGAGTCCAGCGGAGGGAGGTCAGGGGGATGAGTCCAGCGGGGTCAGGGGGATGAGTCCAGCGGGGTCAGGGGGATGAGTCCAGCGGGGTCAGGGGGATGAGTCCAGCGGGGTCAGGGGGATGAGTCCAGCGGGGTCGGGGGATGAGTCCAGCGGGGTCAGGGGGATGAGTCCAGCGGAGGGGGGTCAGGGGGATGAGTCCAGCGGAGGGGGGTCAGGGGGATGAGTCCAGCGGAGGGGGGTCAGGGGGATGAGTCCAGCGGGGTCAGGGGGATGAGTCCAGCGGGGTCAGGGGGATGAGTCCAGCGGGGTCAGGGGGATGAGTCCAGCGAGGTCAGGGGGATGAGTCCAGCGGGGTCAGGGGGATGAGTCCAGCGGGGTCAGGGGGATGAGTCCAGCGGGGTCAGGGGGATGAGTCCAGCGGAGGGGGGTCAGGGGGATGAGTCCAGCGGGGTCAGGGGGATGAGTCCAGCGGGGTCAGGGGGATGAGACCAGCGGGGTCAGGGGGATGAGTCCAGCGGGGTCGGGGGGATGAGTCCAGCGGGGTCAGGGGGATGAGTCCAGCGGAGGGGGGTCAGGGGGATGAGTCCAGCGGGGTCAGGGGGATGAGTCCAGCGGAGGGGGGTCAGGGGGATGAGTCCAGCGGGGTCAGGGGGATGAGTCCAGCGGAGGGGGGTCAGGGGGATGAGTCCAGCGGGGTCAGGGGATGAGTCCAGCGGAGGGGGGTCAGGGGGATGAGTCCAGCGGGGTCAGGGGGATGAGTCCAGCGGGGTCAGGGGGATGAGTCCAGCGGAGGGGGGTCAGGGGGATGAGTCCAGCGGAGGGGGGTCAGGGGGATGAGTCCAGCGGGGTCAGGGGGATGAGTCCAGCGGGGTCAGGGGGATGAGTCCAGCGGGGTCAGGGGGATGAGTCCAGCGGGGTTAGGGGGATGAGTCCAGCGGGGTTAGGGGGATGAGTCCAGCGGAGGGGGGTCAGGGGGATGAGTCCAGCGGGGTCAGGGGGATGAGTCCAGCGGGGTCAGGGGGATGAGTCCAGCGGAGGGGGGTCAGGGGGATGAGTCCAGCGGGGTCAGGGGGATGAGTCCAGCGGGGTCGGGGGATGAGTCCAGCGGAGGGGGGTCAGGGGGATGAGTCCAGCGGGGTCAGGGGGATGAGTCCAGCGGAGGGGGGTCAGGGGGATGAGTCCAGCGGGGTAGCCGTGATATGTAGAAGTATTACAATGAGGTTCCCAATGTCCAATGGCGAGGAATACAGGCCACCATCAACTGGCGGAGCAAATGATTGCAAACTGGTTTCACAATGTTGTGAAACCGATTTTTGGTATTCTCGTCATATTGTCTGCTCACAGCACTGAACACGCCCAATGTCAACGGGCATGGAAAATCCCAGCCTATTTGTCCTTGTTCTGCATTTTCCCACCAGAGGAAATAGTTCCCGTCTATCCACCCTATCAATACCTTAAGAAGGTATTAAGGGTCAGCTGTGGCTCAGTTGGTAGCACTTTGGGGCTGTGAGTTAAAAGGTTATATGAATGCAAGTCCCACTCCCAGACTTGAGCATGAAAAGAAAGCTTATGACAGTCACAAAAAGCTTGATACTGTAGAAAGCCTAGAGGAATATAGAAAGTACAGGGGTGAAGTAAAAATGGAAATGAGGAAAACAAAGAGAGAATACGAAAAAATACTGGCAGACAAAATCAAAGAAAATGTTAAGATGTTTTACCAGTACATTAAGAGCAAGAGAATAACTAAGGAAAGGGTAGGGCCTATCAGAGATGTACATGGTAACTCGTGGGTTGATGCTGAAGATGTGGACAGGGTTCTCAATGAGTGCTTTGTCTCTGTCTTCACTAAGGAGAGGGATGATGCAGACATTCTCATTGGAGGAGGAGTGTGAAATATTAGATACAATAAGCATAGTGAGAGAGGAAGTACTGGAGGGACTGGCATCCTTGAAGGTGGATAAATCACCAGAACCGGATGGATTGTATCCCAGGTTGTTGGAGGAAGCCAGGGAGCAAATAATGGATCCTCTGAGGATCATTTTCCAATCCTCATTAGAGCAAGATACCAGAGGATTGGAGGTGTACCAATATTTTAAAAGGGCACAAGGGATGGGCCAGAAAATTATAGGCTGGTCAGTCTGACTTCGGTGATGGGCAAATTATTGGAAACATGTAGCAATTGTAGCTTTAAGGAATGTAGTGACTGTGGCTTTAAGACTTATTGTGTTGCATCGTATCATGTGACAGTGTGAATAAATCAGCTCGAAGTGCAGGGAACCTTAGAGTGGGAGTTCTTCTCCTAGTTGTGGAGCTTGATGGAAGCGTGTAACTGCTGCTGCAGCCTGTAAATAAAGTTTGATGTTTCTAATGAGAAACCTGTCTGGAAAATCATGTCCATAACAAACTGATGATGAGGATAAATCAGGTCCAACGTTGTCCCTTACCCAGCGACTGTGAGTATCTTGTTTAAACAGAAGAGAAGAAAGACACACCCACCAGCTATGCCACATTTTGACTGGATTGACCCCTTTGAACCATCCACAGAGAATTGTTGTCAATATGTAGAGTGCCTCGGGTTCTATATCCAGGCAAACAAAACAACGGGGGAGGAAAAGAGGAGAACAATTCTCCTAAGTGTTTGCAGGAGTATAACCTATAATTTAATCCAAAGTTTGATGGTCCCGAACACCCCCAATTTGAAGGCCTTCAGTGAATTGGTAGACCTCATTAAATGACACTTCCAACCCAAACCCTGAATGACTATGCAGAGGTTCAGGTTTAATTCGAGGTTTAGAACCCCAGGGGAGACCATTGCTACATATATGGCGAAATTATAACAACTGACTGAACACTGTGATTTTAGTGAAACCCAGGTTGACATGCTCAGGTATCATTTGGTGTGTGGCGTGCAAGAGGATATTATTCAGCTGGCTGAAGCGGATCTTGATTTTAAGAAAGCATTAGAAACAGCACTTGCGATGGAAAGCGGTGTAAGCGATGCACAAGCGTTTCAAGGCATGCAAAATATTGAAACATTGCAAAGTGAGATTAAAACAGGATTCCGGGCACCAAACTAAGTCCGATGGGGTATATAGTGTGGAAGAACCAGAAATAACCAATCCTGATATTTATTCCTTATTCAACATGAAAGTTGGGAAGACAGAGTCAATTATTGTCACATTGCAAATGAATGGTGAACCATTAAAAATGGAAGTAGACACGGGTGCTTCTACCATTATATTAGGAGAACACACTTTCAGATATTTAAATAAAGGTGCTCAACAATTACATTTGGAACAAGCCTCTGTCAAGTCGGTACACAGGTGAAGAAATCCAGGTAAAAGGTATCACCAGAGTAACTGTTCATTATAGACACCAAACAGCACAACTACCAGCAATGGTATTAGAAGGCAGAGGACCAAGCCTTCTAAGTTGTAATTGATTGAGGTAAATTATCCTCGACTGGCCAGTGAGATTTGAAAAGGAAGCAGGAAGCAGGGGGAGTTCCTGAGTTGGAAAAGGAACAAGGCAAAGTACTTCAGAAAGAGTCTGGAGAGACCAAGGACAACAACAGGATGCACAAGGAGCGTGTAGCCATTCAGCAACCCGAGGAAGTGAAGATTATCTTAAACAGGAGCATTGAAGAACAGCAGAAGAAACTCAAGGAGACTCTGCTGAATCACAGAATTCAAGATGAAGTGTCTGATCTTCACAAAGAAAAGGAAGACCTGTTGAAAGACCTTCACACACTACAAGAATCTCTCAGGTCAAAGTTTGTACCTCTGAAAAATTACAAAGAGAAGCAGAAAAAATGTAACGTCACTCTTAACAAACTGAAGAACAAGTTGGCAGAGAAGGCGCAGCAATGTTCAAGTTTCCAGGAGGAAGCCAACGGATACAAGAAGGAGACAGAAGAGCTGAAGGATCAGCTGAGTGAAGCTAAAGAGGCTTTGAAAGGAAAAGTTGTGGAACTTTCCAAAATGCAAGTGGGTGATGAAGCCATGGGCAGCTCAACCCCTGAACTGAACCAAGCTGAGATTTCACCTGAGAGAAGTCTGGCCGACTGTGAAGACAAAATGAAGGATGAGGCTAAACTCTGTGCTAGACATAAGGAGACAAGATGGAAGATGGCTCAGAAAAGGCAATGAACAGCCTCCCACATTATTACAGGTTCAACACCTTCAGAGTTATTTATGGAATGACACCTTTGAATAAGATTAAGCCTGGTACTTCCCAGTTTGGATGGGAAGGTGGAGAAAGTTCAAGGGAATCAAAACGTGACTTATGATTTGCATAAGTCATGAGCGAGAATTTACTGTTGGTGAAGCAGTATGTGTATGAAACTTTGGTGGTGGATCGAGTTGGTTACCTGGTTTAACAGCTTCTGTGACCGGACCCTTGTACCATGTAGAAGCAGAGGGCTGGATCACCCACAAACACATGGATCATTTGAGAAGAAGGGAGATATCCCAAAAAAATGATTTTCCATCTGTAACTATTGTAGAATCCGTGACCCCTGTTGAAATTGTTCACCCAAGGATGGACACGCCTGATGTCTCTGTCAGAGTGGATAACACAGAACTGCCTGTGCCTAATGAGGTACCTGATGTTGCTGCATTTCCAAATAATGTGGATCAAAAATCGTGGAGTGATGACATTCTGCCTGGATCATGAAAGCACCTGAGAGACTGAATTTATAATTCCATGACCTGTGTATATATTTGTAACATCATGAAAGTAGATGTTCTTGTAAATACAAATGGTACAAAAAATTTAAAAGGGAGGAATGTAGTAATTGTAGCTTTAAGGAATGTAGTGACTGTAGCTTTAAGGAATGTAGTGACTATAGCTTTAAGACTTATTGTGTTGTATATTATCAGTACGAGCGAATCAGCTCAAAGCATGGGGAACATTAGAGTGTGAATTCTTCTTGTAGTTGTGGAGCTTAATAGAAGCATGTAACTGCTGCTGTAGTCTGTAAATAAAGTTTCTAATGAGAAACCTGTTTGGAAAATCAAGTCCATAACAAATCAATTCTGAGCATCAGGATAAACTGTCACATAGAAAGGCTAAGATTGATCAGGGATAGTCAGCTTGTTAGGGGAAGATTGTGTCTTACTAACTTAATAGAATTTTTTGAGGAAGTAACAAGTGGGATTGATGAGGGTAGTGTAGTGGATGTTGTCTACATGGATTTCAGTAAAGTATTTGACAAGGTCCCACATGGCAGACTGGTCAGGAAAGTGAGATCTCATGGGATACAGGGGAAGGTGGTGATTTAGATCCAAAATTGGCTCAGTGACAGGAAACAAAGGGTAATGGTCACTGGATGTTTTTGCGAGTGGAAAGTGGTTTCCAGTGGTGTTCCACGGGGCTCAGTGTTGGGGTTCTTGCTGTTTGTTTTATATATTAATGATTTGGACTTAAATGTAGGAGGCATGTTTGGGAAATTTGCAAATGACACAACAATTGGCCGTGTAATTGATAATGAAGGAGATAGCTGTCAACTCCAGAATTATATCAGTGGTTTGGTTGAGTGGGCAGCAAAATGGCAAGTGGAATTCAATTTAATATCTCTTTATGTGGTTCAGTGTCATGCTTTGTTTCATAATGTTCCTGTGAAGCACCCTGGGATGGTTCATGATGTTAAAGGTGCTATATAAATGTAAGTTGTTGTTCTATGATTCAGTACTGAGGCAGTGCTGCATTGTCAGAGCTGTCACCTTTCAGATACTAAAATTTAACGCTGAATCAAAACAGATTAACTGGCTATATTTTCGCATTTGCTAGGCAGAAATTGGCTGTCAAGCTTTCATAAGAGTGACTGCACTTCAGATGTAATTCATTGTCTGTAAAGCAAATTTCAGTAATGTGTTTGGCACTATGCTGATGCAGGTTTGTAAGAGTTTCCTCTTTACACTGATTTTTTCTGCTTATTTTACATTGTTTGCCTCCAGTATTTTCTAAGATGAAGGAAAAGTCAGAATAAATATATTGGCCATGTGTAGCTCACTAGACCATCAATGCTCAGGTAAAATGAAGAATTGACAGTGAGTGAACCTGATTAAACTAATGACTGTGGCTGAACATTTTCCTGCTGAATTAGAGGAAGTTCAGAAACCTTGGCCAACATTTATAAAAAGTAAAGGTAAATGAAGAAAATAAATTTAAATAACTCATTTCAGATGCTTTATAGTGTCAAAAAATAAACACCATGGGAAAATTGTTCAATCAATGCTAGTGCGACAAGCACTGGAGCTGGTCCCAGTCCTGCCACACAGTGCACAGCAGTACAACACCCAGGCTCATTATGGAATCTCTCTCTCAACAGATTCAACCAATCATCCACAATTTGAGTAGGAGGTGGGGCTCCATCATCAAAAGGCCAATCCAAAACCTGGATGCCTCCTTTTTCAACAGAAGCCTTGTCATAGGTGGCTTCACAAACTCGAACTAGTGTGGTAACACTGTACTTTTTGAGCTGCTCTGTGAACTTGTTGAGGGTAGCATCAGTTGGGTTGTGCGTGATGAGAAACCTCATACTCTCAGAGCTGATTTCTACTGGGGCCGGGCGGTTCATTGTGGCTGCAAGACTTATACAACTTCAGAAAAAAAACTGTATAAAAATAATGGGAGAGACTCTAAGCAGCACCACGTGTTTTTTTTTCCACTGTTGGTACTTGTACTTTTAAAACCTCCACTCCCACAATTGGACTCAGCACAGGTGATGTGAAGTCCAATTCAGACTGGCACATTTTAGTTGGTGTCTCTATGCCATGGTGCTCCTTAAAACATCCAATTGCAGAAAACACGAGCAGATTTACCCCATCCAGACTAGGTCATCGAAAGAACAAATGTCCTCTGCTTCTCACAAGCTATCCAATTTTTAAATCCAGTGTCCAGGTGAATCCCAGTTTGCTGTTGGCACTTTTACGTTTAAGGTGGCTTCCTTGTGGAGTAGTTGAGACAGGAGAGATCTCGAGTTCACTTTTAGAACAGAGATGAGGAGTAACTTCTTTAGCCAGAGAGTGGTGAATCTATGGAATTCATTGCCACAGAAGGCTGTGGAGGCCAGGTCATTGAGTGTATTTAAGACCGAGATAGATAGGTTCTTGATTGGTAAGGGGATCAAAGGTTACGGGGAGAATGGGGTTGAGAAACTTATCAGCCATGATTGAATGGCGGAGCAGACTCAATGAGCCGAATGGCCTCATTTCTGCTCCTATGTCTTATGGTCTTATGTTCAGTAGGAGGCTTAGGTCATTTATCTGCATAGCCTGAAAAGCAGAAAGTCTAATTACAGTATATTTAAAGGCAATTACACCCCATTTGAATGTTTATTTTAAAATGCGTTGATGTTATTTTATTGATGTTGGATTTCTCTCCTTGCACCCATTTCTTTCAGAAGATTGGAACAGTCCAGTGTGAATAACTCTACAGCAGAAATCAGTGTTGCTCATGCTTAACTTACCTCTTTATGTTTACAAATCTGATACCAATATATTTCTGATATAAACCAATCCTTATTGAATCAATATTCGCTGTACGAGTTCTACTGCAGAATCGGTCTTGTTTCCTCCAGGCTCAGGCTTCAGATTTTTTGGGTGTAAAAATCTCCCAAATTATTTTAAGATCAAATGAGAAATGTGATTCTCATCATTTCAGTCACTTTCAAGGTAAAGTACAATACTGTCTGTAATTTTGACCAGTATAGGCACTGGAGCAGCAGTCTGAATGCAAATGCTAACCTGACCCAACAATGTGATATGGAGGTCATTCTGATGTAGCAGTGAAGCTACATTTTGGGGGAATTGAAGAGGGAGTTGTAACATATATTCCTTTTCTCTGCTATTCTTTAACCTAGAGCTGCTCAATGCTGTCATTAAATGACAAAAACAATCTATTCCCAGGAAACTTAGTGATTTGTTTGAAAACATAGTCTTCCAACAAGACTAAACTCAACCACAGAAAATTTAGTCGTGTGAAAGTAGCACAGCCAATGTTAATTAGGTTTTGGCAGAGCTCAAAACTATCTTATCAAACTGATAGCATTCAAAGTCTACTTCTCAAATGATTATATCTAGTTAGGTTTCTTGATCTGAGTCAATAGAACAGTGCTCAATCATTTTAAATTGAATAAATGCAATCAAGTGTTTTCCCAGAAGACCTCATTTCAACCGAATAGAAAATCATTGTAAACCATCTGCTCTCCAGCATATATCAGCTTCACACTGGGTCAGCTCTGTTGTGAGCCATTACAACAGATGATTCATAGTTACAATATATCCCCCACACACCACCCCCAAAAAAATGCCATGTCATTTTTGAGTCATGTATAATTTCATTGCTGTGAAATTGTTGGTCTCAGTGTATTCCTCGGGTTTCTGTGGAACAAGAGGCAGAGTGTAAAATGGAATAAGCTGTAAGTCAAAGGGCAGTGCTTTGTTTCTGACTAATCACCTGCAGCTCATTTCAAACAAACAGTAAGGTGAAAAATGAAGACAAGCATTTCAATAATGCTTGACAAATGGCAAAGACTAAAAGCTGTAATCCATGTGGGAATATACGCTCGCAAAATACTGCTGTGGATATAATTTAAAGTAGTTTAAATGGTCAAGTATCCCAGTGGGCTTTGCATTAACATTTTAGCCAGAAAACAGTATGGAGGAAGGGGAAGGTTCTAGAACGTGTTCTTGATGCTTATGAACAAAGAAAGCTTATACAAAGAGGATACTGAAGTCCAGGTCAAGAGGTGATCCTTACCAACATAAGAAAGGTAGTTGCTAGGAGACCCACGTACCCAACGTGGGAACTGCTTTGGTTTTGCAGTGTTGGACACACATAAATAATGAGTACATTGGTAACATGGGGCAGAATCATCCACCCTGAACTCAGGGAGGGGCACAGAGGTGGGAGTGACTCCCGTTGGGGGGTGCAGGCTGGCTGAGCTCGCGCAATCTTGTGCTGTTCAGCTCATTACTTATTCATCTGTAAGAAGCAGGGCAAACCTCATGGTGGGTGTGGGAGGAAGTTGCCACCCGTGCAGTTACCTCATGGGGTCAAACATCTGGTGCCATATTTAAAGAGCACCTGGACAGGCCTTCACTCACTGCAGGCCAAAAGCTCCAGATTACTCATCCAGGATGACCCAGAAACAAAAATACTCAGCGATGCTTCTCTGGAAGCTGACCTGGAAAGGGGGGAGGGGTTGTTTCCCAGAGATGGCAGCAGGAAACCCTCCTGTCTGATCACTGGGGCCTGGGAGGAGTTAACGGGTGGTTAGTGCCTGTGGGGCCCACAGGAGAACTGGCCAGATGTGCAGGAAGAGGATGAATGACCTGCTGCGCTCTGCCATGGTGACTGTACCACCTACTCAATGCAAACTGACTCTCATACAGGGCACTGGGCATGTTAAGGGTTAGAGTGCACTGGGATGTCAAACACAACCAGCTGATGGGACATCAGCAGTGAATATGTGCCAGCCACTTCATACTCTCAATCTTATATCAGCCGCAGGACAAATGACTTCTAAATCACTTCTTGGGCCGGGGGCTGAGCTGTGGCAATAGGCATGTCTGCTCCTGAACTGTTCCTGCACCCATTTGGATCACTATCAACGCTTCTGTCTTTCTGCAGGACAAGACCACCCACAACAGGAGGGAATGAGCCAAGGCTGGAGGGGGAAAGGCTGAGATCAATGTTCTTGACCAGGAGGAGGAGTGGGCCTGTACCTGTGCCTGTTTTGAAGATGAGATAGGATTCCCTCAGGGTGCCAGTGAGGATGCCTCCAGTCTGCAGTTGTCAGCTGTGAGCACTGACTGTGAATTATCTTGAATTTATGAGCCTGCTTGCTCAATCACAAAATCTTTCTTTTCTTTATTCCAGGTACCAGAAAGAAACAGGGGAGGGACCCGCCACCACCCCAGCCCCAACCTCACCTCTGAGGAGAAAGCCTCAGAGACCACAGAGGATGCATCATCAAGGTGTTCACCTGCACCCTCCACCAGCACATATACACGCACCTCGGTGGAGTAAGCTCAGAGTCACAATCTGGTGAGCACATCAGTGACACGGGTCCACAAATGGCAGATAAAGTGACAGCCAAAGGCTCGGACTCGGAGCACTGCTGGAGGCCAGACACCTGCTCAGCCCCACGCAGATGGTGATGCCATTGAACATCAAGGGGCGATGGTTGGAATCTCTCTTGTTGGAGATGGTCATTGCCTGGCACTTGTGTGGCATGAATGTTACTTGTCACTTGTTAGCCCAAGGCTGGATATTGTCCAGATCTTGCTGCATTTGGACATGGACTGCTTCAGTAGCTGAGGAGTCGTGAATGGTGCTGAACATTGTGTAATCATCAACGAACATCCCCACTTCTGACCTTATGATGGAAGGAAGGTCATTGATGAAGCAGCTGAAGATGGTTGGGCCTGAGGACACTACCTTGAGGAACTCCTGCAGTGATGTCCTGGAGCTGAGATGATTGACCTCCAATAACCACAACCATCTTCCTGTGTGTTAGGACAAAAGCAAAATATTGTGGATGCTAGAAATCTGAAGTAAAAAGAGAAAATGCTGGGAAAACTCAGCAGGTCTGACAGTGTCTGTGGAGAGAGAAACAGAGTTAACATTTCGAGTCCGTGTGACTTCTTCAGAGATAAAGAGAAGTGAAATGTGATGATTTTTATACTGTTTAAGGGGGCTGGAGCAGGTGAAGCTGGATAGAAGGCCAGCGATAGGTGGGGGCAAAGGAGAGATTGACAAAGATGTCATGAACAAAAGGACAAAGGGGTGTTAATGATAGTGGTACTGGCTAAAAGAGGTGCTGATGGTGGCGTTAAGGTCAGAAAGCAGAATGTGATAATAGCAGGATAAGGGTAAGCACTCTGGAAAGAACAACATGAACAAGTGACAGATGGTCCCAGTGGGGGTGGAGGGAGGGGGTAGTGGATGGGGAAAAGTGATGTTCAACATGGATGAGTACTGATGAGATGGGGGCTGGGAGGCAGTGGCAGTATGTGGTAATCAGCAGGAGGCTTCCTTGCCCATGTTTGACCTGATGCCATGAGACTTCATGGGGTCTGGAGTCAATGTTGAGGATTCTCAGCGTAACTCCCTCCCGACTGTATACCACTGTGCCGCCACCTCTGCTGGGTCTGTCCTGCCGGTAGGACAGGACATACCCAAGGATGGTGATGGTGTCTGGGACATTATCTGTAAGGTATGATTCCATGAGTATGACTAGTTATGTCCCCTGAGGGAGGAGATTGTTGGGGCCTTGACAGAAATCTTTGTATCCTCACTGGCTATGGGTGAGGTCCCAGAGGACTGGAGAATGGCCAATGTTGTTCCATTGTTTAAGAAGGGTAGCAGGGATAATCCAGGAAATTACAGGCCGGTGAGCCTTAAATCAGTGGTAGGGAAATTATTGGAGAAGATTCTTCGTGACAGGATTTACTATCATTTGGAAGCAAATGGGCGTATTAGTGAGAGGCAGCATGGTTTTGTGAAGGGGAGGTCGTGTCTCACTAACTTGATCATGTTTTTCGAGGAAGTGACAAAGATGATCAACGATGGAAGGGCAGTGGATATTATATACATGGATTTCAGTAAGGCCTTTGACAAGGTCCCTCATGGCAGACTGGTACAGAAGGTAAAGTCGCACGGGATCAGAGGTGAGCTGGCAAGATGGATACAGAATTGGCTTGGTCATAGAAGACAGAGGGTAGCAGTGGAAGGGTGCTTTTCTGAATGGAGGGCTGTGACTAGTGGAGTTCCGCAGGGATCAGTGCTGGGACTTTTGCTGTTTGTAGTATACATAAATGATTTGGAGGAAAATGTAACTGGGCTAATTAGTAAGTTTGCAGATGACACTAAGGTTGGAGGAGTTGCAGATAGTGAAGAGGATTGTCAAAGGATACAACAGTATATAGATCGGTTGGAGACTTGGGCGGAAAAATGGCAGATGGAGTTTAATCCGGACTCTTTAGTTTCAAAGTATATAAATAGAGGCCTCTCAGTGTGACTTAGCACTGGAGTGCGGCTTTGAACAGAATGCTGGGAGTTCAGTAAGTCAGGGAGTTAGGGGATGAGGGAAGGAGGTGCTCCTTTACTTTTTTAACTTTCTCACCCTGTCGGAATTGGTTCTTACTCTATTACAGGGGCTGAAGCTAGCTGTTTGGTGAGTATCCAGTCCGTATTTGGTAAGGGGCTGAGGTCTATTCTATTCCTAAGGTTTAAAATTTCTTACAAACTGGTGGTAAGGTTAATAAAATATATAAAAATGGAAAATAATTAATTGAATAAACTCTTTAAGTAGTTACTTAAAACACATTAAGGATGGCGGGACAGGTGACGGGTTGAGGCTGCAGCATGTGGGAGCTCCTGGATGCCATTGTGATCCAGGGCAATCACGTCTGCAGTAAGTGTTTGTAGCTCGAGGAACTTCGGTTCAGAGTCATTGTGCTGGAGGCTGAGCTGCAGACAGTGCGATGCATTAGGGTGGGGGAAAGTTACCTGGACACTTTGCACCAGGAGGTGGTCACACCACTTAGGATAGGGCCTTCTGATTTGGCCAGGGACATTTGATTAGGGACATGAGAGTGTGACTGTGAGTGAGGCAGGTTAGGGCACTCAGAAGGCAGGAGTGTGAGCCTCTGGCCAATAGATTTGAGGTTCTTTCAGCTTGTTTGGATGAGTGTGGGGGCTGCAGGGTGGGTGAGGGATGCAGGGATCAGTGCTGGGGCCTCAACCTTTTACAATTGACTTGGGTGAAGGGACTGAAGGGGTGGTTGCTGAATTTGCTGATGGTACAAAGATAGATAGGAAAGTAAGTTGTGAAGGGGACACATGGAAATTGCAAAGGGATATAGATAAGTTAGATAAGTGGGCAAAGATCTGGCAAATAAAGTATAATGTGGGGAAATGTGAAATTGTCCATTTTAGCAGGATGAATAAAAAAGAAGCTTATTATCTAAATGGTGAGAGATTGCAGAGCTCCAGAGCAAAGGGTTAATATGCAGGTACAGCAGGTAATTGGGAAAGCTCATAGAATGATATTGTTTAATGTGAGAGGAATTGAATACAAAAGTAGGGAGGTTGTGCTTCAGTTATGCAGGGCACCAGTGAGACCACATCTGGAGTATTGTGTACAGTACTAGTCTCCTTACTCCTTATTTAAGGAAAGGTGTAAGTGCATTAAAAGCAATTCAGAGAAGGTTTACCAGGCTAATGCCAGGAATGGGTGGGTTGTTTTATGAGGAAAGGTTGGACAGGTTAGACTTGTATCCACTGGAGTTTAGAAGAGTAAGAGGCAACTTGATTGAAACCTTTAAGATCCTGAGGGATCTTGACAGGGTGGATGTGGAGAGGATGTTTCCTCTTGTGGGAGAATCTAGAACTAGGGGGTCACTGTTTAAAAATAAGGGGTTGCTCATTTAAAACAGAAATGAGGAGGATTTTTTTCTCTCAGAGGGTAGTGAGTCTTTGGAACTCTCTTCCTCAAAAGGCAGTGGAAGCAGTCTTTGAATATTTTTAAGGCTGAGGTAGATAGATTCTTGATTAACAAGGGGGTGAAAGGTTATCGGGGGTAGGCAGGCATGTGGGGTTGACGTTACATTCAGATCAGCCCTGACCTTATTGAATGGCAGAGCAGGCTCGAGGGGCCGAGTGGCCTCCTCCTGTCCCTTGTTCGTATGTTAATATATAAGTTTGTGATTTCAATCACATTATTGAATGGTTCCCAGTGCAGGGCATTTGCCCAATGGAAGTTTGAACTTCCTGGGCAATTGCCATGAAATCCTTACCCGGGAATGCCTAGGGTTGGGGGGTGGTGGGGAGGGGGCGGGTGGTGGAGGTGGTTCCCCAGCACATCTTTGGGGTGCCCCAGGTGCACTGCCTCAGATCTGGGAAGTTACAGGCCAATAGACACTAACATTTTCACTGCTACTGATGTCAAACTGAGACAGGTCTGTAGTTCTCTGTTTTCTCTCCCTCCCTTCTTGAAGAGTGGGGTTACACTTACTACTTTCCAGTCTGCAGGAACCTTTCTAGAATCTATAGAATTTTGAAAGATAACCCCCAATGCATCCCCTACCACTGCAGCCACCTCCTTCGACACTCTGGGATGTAGATCATCTGCCTTCTGTGATCACATCTGAGCTGAACATTCAGAGTAGAGTCCTTTTCTATTGATGAACATGGGTGGCTGTTGCCAGACAGCTCTCAAGGCCATACGTGTGGAGTTAACTGTGTCCTGCACTTGAGGGAACCTGAAATTGCTGCAAATCCCAATGCTATTTCAGTGCTATTTCAATGCTATTTCAGCCTGGCTTTCAGGATCCCAGTGAAATTGTACAAATTAGTGCCCTTTCCTGAACAGGGCATTTGTCACTTCCTGTATGAACTTGTGGGTCGCTGACTGGGAGATTCTGCACGTGTCCCCAGCTGAGCCCTGGAAGGAGCTCCTTGCAAAAAAGTTTAAGGCAGTGGTGACCTTCAATGCCACTGGTGTGGGATGCCCTCCAAGCCCTTGCAGCCACAGCTCATCCTGGAGAAGTTGGCAGATGTGAGCAACCTCATCCAGAGACAAATGGAGGTGGTTCTGCATTGCCTTTTGCTCATTTCTAGATACCACCTGTGTTACACCCAGGGTCAGGCCAATGGTCACAGGGTGGTGACCTCCATCACCCATAAGACTCTATAGAGGGACCATTCTCTTGGCATCACAGATAGACATACTACATGAGCCATTGTCATCCATGACCACTTACCAGGGAGGGTGGAAGTTGGTTGCTGCCCACCAGGTGTGCCTCTTGGAGACATCCACCCTCCCTCCTTCCATTCATTCCTGCCTCTGACAACAGCAGATGGCAAATCGTAGGGAATGAATGTCAACTCCAGCCCTTGATGTGTTTCTTGCTGCAAAGTGACCCTTTAGCCTTGGAGTAAATGCTGGTTTACTTGGCATTGCACCTTGGGATAGAACTCAGCTGAGCCTGGTTCCCCACAGAGTCAACTAATAATTCATCGTGTGTCCCTTCACTCAGTGCAAAAGACAAGTCATTAACTCCTCCCATCTGTTCTGAGACCCCTCCCATATTGATTGTTTGTGAAGTTTTGGTAACTGCACAAAAACTTTGAGATATTGAGGATGGTGAAGGTTTGTCAGCACTTTCAACAAATCACATCGTCCAGCTTCCCCAGGATGAGCTGTGGCCACAAGGGCTTGGAGGGCATCCCACACCAGTGGCATTGACGGTCACCACCGCCTTAAACGTTTTTAACAAAGATTAACAAATATTACCCTCCCACTGTCACCCTCTAAGATCCCCCCCATCCTCCTCCACAATCATTGCCTCCATATACTTACCCTTCGAAACATACCCCAGATAACCTGACTTCCTTCCCCGGTCACTGTTCTGAACATGCCCCGGGGATTCTGCCTTCCTTCCCAGAGAGCCTCCCACCCTTCCCCACTCATCCTGCCTCCACTTCACCCTTCCCCGCTGTACTGGCCCCCCTATTCAGCCTTCTCTCCACCCCTACCCCCTTCCCTGCTGGCCCTGCCTCCTGGGCCCAGCCTGTTGTGTGTGGAGCTTTTGCACATGATTACCAGTGCGGTTGTGAGCTCTCCCCAGGAAGTTGAAAGTGACATCCACTGATCTCATAGCCAAGGAAAAAGTGACGCTCGCCAAGTGCTTTTCACTTATATACTGTTATCAAACAGAACATTCAAAATTCTGACTAGCGGGGAACTTAACTTAGAGGGGATCTTAATTGTGGCGAGGTGATCTTTTAATGAAATGTATGAGATGCTAATGCACGCTAAAGGGCTTCCCCATGTTGTTCATTGGGATGCTCGGCTCATCTTTAACCAGCCTTGAAAGCCCCAAGAACATAATCCTGACAGTTCCGCCATCAGGAAACTGATTTTTGCTCTCATTCCAAATGAAACTCCGTCGCCCGCCACACTTCCTGCTTCTGGGGGGACCGGAAGATTCTACCCCGAGCCTTACGCATTCCTGAGGAGTACAGGCTACGTCTCCACGCCACCACCATCCCATACTCGGCTAAAGCAGAGCTCGATGATGGGCCAGGACTTTACAGCCCCTCCCGCCCGGCAGATATTACAGCCCCCCCGAATTGAATGGGGATTGAAAAGGCTCTCGCTGTATCCCCCGGGGTGGGAGAGAATGTGATGGGGCTGTAAAATTCTGCTCCTGGAATAATTTATGACTAGATAGTAAGAATAGGAAACACGTATGTGCAGCCTAATACAGACAAATAGTTTAAAGACAGGTTTTTCCCTTTGAAAATTAGAATTCTTACGACAGGCTGAAGTCCACCCTTGTTGCAAGCAGTCTACAGAGTCAGCTCTGATCAATTTGGGGTCTAAGGGCCAGGCCATATTTCACTATTTCATGCTTGTTATTTAATATAACCTGAAGGATATTGTAATATAGCGCTGTTGTGTCATTATATATTAAAAGACCTTGTCAAATAGATCATTCGCGCCGCACAAGTGCCAGACAACGACCAACAAGGGAGAATCCAATCATCACCCCCTGATGTTCAATGGCATTACCATCACTGAATCCCCCACTATCAACATCCTGGGGGTTACCATTGACCAGAAACTGAACTGAACTAGCCATATAAATACTGTGGCTACAAGAGCAGGTCAGAGACTGGGAATCCTGCAGTGAGTAACTCACCTCCTGACTCCCCAAAGTCTGTCCACCATCAAAAAGGCACAAGTCAGGAGTGTGATGGAATACTCCCCACTGGCCTGGATGAGTGCAGCTCCCACAACACTCAAGAAGCTCAACACCATCCAGAACAAGGCAGCCCGCTTGATTGGCACCACATTCACAAACATTCCCTCCACCACCGACACACAATAAATGCTGGCCTAGCCAGCGATGCCCACGTCCCATGAAAGAATTTTTTAAAAATTTGGGCCTGAAACATGCGGGAGTAATTTTTAAAAGACAAACAGCCCTTTACTGTGACGGGACAATGTGATATTTATCAAATTATTTAACAGCCCTTTACTGTGATGGGACAATGTGATATTTATCACATTATTTAACAGCCCTTTACTGTGATGGGACAATGTGATATTTATCACATTATTTAACAGCCCTTTACTGTGATGGGACAATGTGATATTTATCCATTTTCAGGATCAGGTTCATAATTTTGTTACTGATCTTCAAAGTCACTTGTTTTCACTTTTTGCTTAAACCTATTTGCTCTCCTGAAGCACCTTGGAACATTTTACAATGTTAAAGGCACTATATAAATGCAAATTGGTGCTGTTGTTATATCTAAATCTGCTGCATTTATATTGTCTTGTGACTTACTCTTAATTAATTATGAACAAATAGAAATTGAAATAAAAAGCATTAGAAATAATGCAAAATGCTGTCGTAAAATCTCCTCTGTTTGATTAAGGAGAACCATTCACACTTTAAAATCAGGAGTTATTCTTTAATTGAATCAAAAGTAAAATCTCACACATTTATTTACAACTAAGTTAATTTCTGCATTTGCTTTCAAAGGAGTCAACAAGCTGAAGCATACTTGAATCCAAATTGATGAAAGAAGCAGGAAAATACACAGGTTAGGATTTATCCTAATATCAACACTTATAATCAAGCCCTGGTGCGCATCATCCTCATTCTAAATTAACACTTGGGGGCCAATTGATTAGCTTGGAAAACAAAATGATGTCTTTTGTTACAATGAGTGTTTCATAAGATGGGGCAAATGTAGAAAATTCAAAACTGAGCACAGAGGTTTATAATTAAATCTTAATACACAGAGTCATCATGTTGGACTGTAACATTTTACAAACATTCTCAAAGGAAAAACATTCTCATGAAAAAAAACAGCAAACCTTTGTTTATAAGCACAAAATATGCTGATCCGAGTCAGTTTAAAACGGTTGATCATGTTACTTGTGTTTGTTTATTGTGATGAAAATAAGACACCAAATGTGCAGCATTTCCCATCCTGTCAAACAGGACTGCAATGCCCTTTTAAACAGGACTGCAATGCCCTTTTAAACAGGACTGCAATGCCCTTTTAAACAGGACTGCAATGCCCTTTTAAACAGGACTGCAATGCCCCTTTAAACAGGACTGCAATGCCCTTTTAAACAGGACTGCAATGCCCTTTTAAACAGGACTGCAATGCCCTTTTAAACAGGACTGCAATGCCCTTTTAAACAGGACTGCAATGCCTTTTTAAACAGGACTGTAATGCCCTTTTAAACAGGACTGCAATGCCCTTTTAAACTCAGCAAAGGAGGAATAATGAGACTTCATAAAATTCAGTACTGGAAGTACCAAATGTAGGGAACAATTTTATTACCATCTGAATTAATGTAGACATTAATAGTCATTCAGTGCATAGTATTATAAAAAATATATCGCATTTGTTGGTATGCCAAAGCTTCAAATATGATCAGATGAATATGAAAATTCAATTTTTCTGCACAATTACACAGCCACTATTATATTACTTTGTTCACATTCTCCTCCTATGTCCTAACACATTGGCCTCTGTGTCTACCTGGAGAAAAAAACTCTCTCCCAAATCACTTACAACTGTACACTCTCAAATTCCCAACTCTTCTTTGACCCTCTGTTCACCAGAAGATTTCTGCAGTGACTGACTTACTCAACCACTCCCTCACTTCCACTTTCGATACCCTGATCTCCAATAAACCCATTACTCTCTCTCACCCTGGCCATTCCCCCGATGCAGCCATTCTTTCCACTCCCCTAAGAGCAAAGGACGCAGACTTGAATGGATCTGATGAGCTATCATTGCTGGATCTGGATCACAAAATGTGTTATCCAATCCTGCTCTTGCCTGCTCAAACTATTCATAATTCTAGGACCATCCTGAAATGCAAAACTAACCCCTGCTTCCTCTCCTTACTGCAAACCACCTTTTTAAACCCTCTCCCATTCCCGTCCACCCTCACCTCCAACAGGAAGTGTGAGGAGTTCATGATCTTCTTTGTCACTAAAATCAAGAGAAGCCCATCAGCTGCCTCTGGCACTTCTCTTCCTTCCACTAGCCTTTCCTCTCAAGCTCCCCCTGCTCTCTCCCTGAACTCGCATCTTTCTCAAGTTTCTCTCCAATCTCTATGCCCTCTCTGAACTCATCTTGTCCATGAGATGCACCTCCTGCTCCAATAAACACTGACTATCTAAATTCCCCTCCTGGTCCTCATGTTAGCCGGGATTATTAACAGCTCCCTCTTCAGCTGTTGTCCATCTCTCCTTTAAACCTGCCTTCGTCAACTTTCTCAAAAAAACAAACCCTTGACCTCGTCATCCTTGCAAAATGCTGCATCATCTCCAACCTCCCTTTCCTCTCCTGTGCTGTTGAATTCTAAATTCATCCCCATCTTTCCTCGAGCTCCATGTTTGAATCTCTCCAATCAGGTTTCTGCCCCTGCCACAGTTCAAAACAGCTTTAACCAAAGTCACATATGACATCCTGTGTGACTGTGACAAAGGTAAACTTTCCCTCCTCATCCTTCCCGAGCTGCCTGCAGCCTTTGACATGGTTGACCAAACCATCCCCCTCCAATATCTCTCCAGTGTTGTCCAGCTGGGTGGCTCTGCTCTCACCTGGTTCCATTCTTAACCATCTCATTGTAGCCAGAGAATCACTTGCAATGGCTTCTCTTCCTTCTCCCACATTGTTACCTCTGGTGTCCCCCAAGGAGCGATCTTTGCTCCTCTCCTATTCTACATGCTGCCTCTTGGTGACTTCATCTAAAAGCATGGTGTTAATTTTCACATGTTTTCAGACAACACCCAGCTCTACCTCACCACCACCTCCCTCGACTCCTCCACTGTCACTAAATTATCAGACGGCTTATCAGGCATCTGACATCCAGTACTGGATGAGCAGAAATTTCCTCTAATTAAATATTGGGAAGACTAGCCAATTGTCACCACTAATTCTGCTTCCTGGCAATGGATTCCATCCCTCTCCCTGGTAATTGTCTGAGGCTGAACCAGGGGGTTCACATTTTGCTGTTATATTTGACGGAGTTGTGCTTCTGACCACATATCTGTGCTACCACAAAGATCACTTATTTCCATCTCCTTAACACTACCCAACTCCGCCTTTGCCTTATCTTATCTGCTGTCGAAACTCTCATCCACATCTAGGCTCAAGAATTCCAAAGCACTCCTGGCTGCTCTCCATATCTTACTCTACATAAACTTGAGGTCATTCAAAACTCTGCTGCCCATGTCCTTACTCACATCAAGTCCTGTTCACATGTGCTCCTTGGCCTAAATTGTTACCTGATCAAGCAATACCTCAACTTTAAAATTCTCATCCTTGATTTCAAATCCCTCCATGGGTTCACCCCTCCCTGTCTTGGTAATCTCTTGCAGCCCACAATACTCTCGAATACCTGCTCTCATCTAATCCTGGCATCCAGCACTCTTCATTTCTGCCACTTCTTAAAACCTGCCCCTCGGGGTAAGCTTTCACCGTCTGTCCTAACAGCACCTTATTGTGGCTTAGAGTCAAACTCAGCCTAACTTAGTCTAACACTCCTGTGGAGCAGCTCGGGCTGTTTCATTTCATTAAAGTCACTTTGTAAATACAAGTCATTGCTGTTGTTCTGAACCAATACAAAGCAATTGAAAGGTAGCACAGCTCCTTTACGATGCCACAAGCAAGCAGGTTCAAAGCAGTGGGCTATAGCCTCGAGAAAATTCTAGAGAATTATAGGGAATTCTAAACAATTAGTCTCTCTTATGGCCCAGAATAGATATTGACTTGTCATAACCCCAAAAAATGGACATAAATCCCAACTGATCTCATTATCAACATCCTGGTGGTCACTATTGATCAGAAGCTTAGCAGACAAGCCGTATTAACACAGTGACTACAAGTGCAGGGCAGAGGCTGGGTATCCTCTAATGAGCAAACCACCTCCTAACCTCAAATGACTTTTCTACCACCTACAAGCCTCAAATCAGGCGGCTGATCACTGCTGTTATATAAGTGACGATTTGAAACTAACTTACCATGAAAGTCAGTCCCAGCCAAGCTGAATATTGTAATTACACATATTTTATCTGTCAAATATCTGAGATATTTGTTCACCATTTTAATAATGAATATCTTTTAAATGAGCTTGTTAACTTAATACCCTAAGTATTGCAAAATGATTTTCAATGAAGGAAAGTACAAAGCCAAAATGATCAGTGTAACCACCACTTACTGAGTAAAACTTGTTCAAATTTAAGGTCTAACATTTCAATAATGTTTGGTTTGTGGGTGGAGAATCATGATGTGAGATTACTCCGCTCCCCATGCAACTGATCAAAGCTTAAGAACATAAGAAGAAGGAGCAGAAATAGGCCATTCAGCCCCTCAACACTGCTCCACCAGTCAATAAAATCATGGCAGATCTGATGTGGCCTTAACTTTACTTTCTTGCCTGTCCCCCATAACCTGTGACCAAAAATCTGTCAAACTCAGCCTTGAATATATTCAATGGCCCAACCTCCACTGATCACTGAGGAAGAGAAATCCACAGACTGACAATGCAAATCTTCACGATTGTGATGTGCAGCCCAATGCTAAACATGCTATTTGGTGCATGCATGATCATCATAGGTTTGTGAAAGGCTAGCAACTGTTCAAACTAGTTTCAATGCCTTAAAGAGGAGGTGCATTCTGGCAACAGCAGATGTTGAAACTATTTCAAAAAGTATTTCTCAGAAAGAATAAAGAGTAGCTGTAGTAATTATGGTTTTATTTAGTGTGTAATGTACCTATAAGAAAAATACTTGTTAGGGGAGATCACATTATCTGTAGTAACCAATAGGAGAGTAGTGTGGACTACCTCTAGCAGACAGTGTAGAGATAGAGTTGGAGTTGAAAACACATGTGTAGTTGCTGCTGAGTATATTGTAAATAAACTTAAAGTATCCACCCAAGCAGTGTCTGCAGATCAACTCTATCACTAATAGTACAACTCAGCCACCCTACAACAAACTGGTGATGAGGATAAAACAAGATTGAACAGAAGAAATCAATTTAAAAATAAATCGGCATTGTACCTCACCCAGTGATTGTAATTAGCAAGCTCCGTTAGAATTGAAAAAGTAATCCCCCCTCAAAATGCCACAATTTGGGAGAATTGATCCTTTTGAACCAGCCACAGACGATTGGCCTCAACACATAAAAAGCCTTACATTCTTTTTTCAAGTGAATGAGATTATGGGGGAAGAGAAGAGGTGAGTGATCCTCTTGAGTGTTTGTGGGAGCAAAACCTACATCTTGATTTGATGGCACCCAGTGCCCCAGATTCAAAGCATTTCGATGAATTGGTGGATCTCATGAAGGGTCAATTTCAACCAACGCCCTCAATCACGAAGCAGGGGTTCAGGTTTAATTTGCAAAATAGAGCACCAGGAGAGACAATTGCATGCTACATGGCAAATTTGAAGCAGCTAATGGAACATTGTGAGTTCAGTATGACTCTAAACAACATGCTCAGAGACCGTTTAGTGTGTGATGTGAAAGAAGACACTATTCAGAAAAGATTATTGTCCAAAGTGAATCTGGATTTCAGGAAGGCGTTAGAGATAGCACTGGTCATGGAAAGCAGTGTAAGAGATTCAAAAGCAAGACAGGGTGCGCAAAATGGCTCCGTGTTCTACATCGGGCAGGAAACTTCAGCTGAAAAGGGCGTGAGAATGCAAGACTCTGCCGAGAAGCGGGAAACAGCCCCCGTAGCCAAAGAATAAAGAAAAATAACTTAGCAGCAAAATCAAAGAATAATTTTAATAGAGGTAGAAACAAGCAGTCTTGTAGCGATTCGCAGTTTAAAAAAATCGAATGCTACTATTGTCACAGAAATGGAAATATGATGAGATAGCGCAAGGCAAGATTCAAGCAGGCTTGTAAACAAAAGAAGAAGCCCAATGAAATCTACAATGTAGAAGAACCTGAAACAACAAATTCAGATGTTTACTCATTGTTTAATATGGAGGTTGGAAAGACAGCACCAATATTCATCACAGTGAAAGTAAATAGCAAACCTGTTAGAATGGAAGTGGACACAGGAGCTTCCACTACAGTAATTGGGGAACATACCTTCAGATATCTGAATAATGGTGAACATCAATTAAGTTTAGAAAAAACAACTGCCAACCCAAAACATATATGGATGAAGACATTCAAGTAAAAGGCATAAGCAGAGTAACTGTCCATTATGGAAGCCAATTGGCAAAGCTACCCTTGATGGTGGTAGCAGGTCAAGGGCCAAGCCTCCTGGGATGAAATTGGTTAAAGGAGATTAAGTTAGAATGGGCTGAAATTTTCCAGTTGAGTGCAAGTGGGCTACCAGAGCTACTTTGAAAGTATGTCACCATATTCAAGGATGAACTGGGGGGAATCTAGGGCCTGCGGGCAAAGATTCATCTGGATCCAGAAGCAACCCTTCGCTTCATGAAGGCAAGACCGGTGCCATACGCAGTACAAGAAAAAGTCGACACTATACTGAACAGAGAAACTGGGCATTATACAAATCTGTGCAGATCTCAGAATGTGCAGCACCTATAGTCCCCGTACTTAAACCCAACCAAAGCGCCTGAGTTTGTGGAGACTACAAACTGATGGTTAATGAAGTAACTAAGCTAGACAGGCACCCCATTCCAAAAATCGCAGACCTGTGTGCCAAGCTGGCAAGAGGGACAAAGTACACAAAGCTTGACATGAGTCATACTTAACAACAATGAGAGTTGGATAATGCCTCCTGGGAATTTGTCACAATTAATACCCACAAAGTGTTGTACCAATATACTCGATTGCCTTTCGATGTCTCCTCAACTTGCACCATCTTCCAGAGAACAATGGAAAACTTATTGCAGGGACTGCTGCAGGTTGCATTCTATTTAGACAATGTATCAGTGACAGGATTCACTGAAAAAGAGCATTTGGCAAACTTAGAAGAAGTCTTAAAACATTTTTTGCAAGGTGGAGTGTGTTTAAAAAAGAAGAGTGAATATTCCAAGCAAGGAAGGTAATCTATTTGGGTCACCAGATAGATTCACAGAGCCTCCAACCAGTTGAGGAGGAAGTGAGAGCCAGAAGAGAGGCACCTGTGCCAAAGAACACCTCAGAACCCAAATCATTCCTAGAAATGATCAACTATTATGGGTGGTTCTTACCCAATTTGTCTACAGTGCTGCCCCCCTTCATTCTCTACTCAAAAAGATCCAACGTTGGTCTTGGGAGGTGCCCCAGAAAGAAGCTTTCATAAAGGTGAAACAGTTGCTGCACTCGTCCAATCTATTAGTGCATTATGACCAGATGAAAGAATTGGTGTTGATTTGTGACACATCTCCCTACAGAGTGGGAGCAGTACTCTCTCATCGGATGGATTATGGCACAGAACAGCTAATAGGTTACGTATCAAGAACGCTCACCACAGCAGAAGTGGATTCTCACAGATAGAAAATCAAGGCCTGTCCATCATCTTTGATGTCAAGAAATTTCACCAGTACGTACACGGCCATCATTTTACAATCGTTTCAGACCACAAACCGTTGCGAGGATTGTTTAGTGAGGACAAGGCTACACCACCCACAGCTTCAGCAAGAATACAACAATGGGCTTTAATTCTGGCAGCAAATGAATACACTTTCGTACACAGGCCTGGAAATCAAATCGCAAATACCGATGCCCTTAGTCGTTTGCCTTTACAAGAAAATGATGAACACGTCCCAGTTCCACAGGAACTTGTTTTACTGTTAAATTTCTTAAATTCCTCACCGGTATGTGCTCGACAGATCAGAGACTGGACAAGTCAGGACCCAGTCCTGTCTCAGGTACGAGAACAAGTGCTTCATGGTTGGTCCCAGGAGCCTGTATCTGATGAAATGAAACCGTATTTCAACAGAAGACATGAAATAACCAGTCAGGATGGCATCTTATTGTGGGGACCACGAGTGATAGTTCCTCCAAAGGGAAAGGAGCAACTTTTAATTGAACCACACAGAGCCCATCCAGGAATTTCCTGAATGAGATTGAGCTTAATAATGTTGAATTTAGAGGGGCAGGGGGAAAGGAGTCAGGGAAGCCAGAAAACTAGACACAACTGACATAGTCGTGAGAGGAAATTTACCGCGGAAGGGCCAGAAATTTTGGGGAAGGACCAAAGTGGTTACTGGGTGAAATAATTGTGGTGACTGGGCCCCTATCTTACCACATGGAGGTGGAAGGCCGGATCATCCATAAACATGTGGACCATTTAAGAAAGAGAGAGTCAAATCACCGAGATTTGGTTCCACCAGTGACCATGACCGGGTCTGTGTTTCCTGTTGAGGATACTCAACCCAGGACTGATGTGTCTGATGTTCCTGTAAGAGTTGAGGATACAGAACTGTGAGTGCCCACCGAAGCACCTGATGTTCAGGCAACTCCGGAAAAGGAGATTCCTGATAAAGAACCTGAAGTTGTGGAGCTGCGACATTGCACATGTAGCAGGAACCCACCTGAAAGACTGAACTTGTAAATTCCTTACCCAGTGTAATTATTATGTTGTTTTGAAAAATATGTACTTGTAAATATATTATAGCCGAGTTAAAGGGGGAGGAATATAGCAATTAAGGTTTTATTTAATGTGTAATGTACCTTTAAGTATAATGTATGTTGGACAAGATCACGTGATCTCTGATAACCAATAGGAGAGTAGCACAGGCTACCTCAGCAGTCAGTATAGAGATAGAGTTAGAGTTGAAAGCACACATGTAGTTGCTGCTGAGCATATTGTAAATGAACTTAATGTTTCCACCAAGGAAGTGTCTGCAGATCAACCCTATCACTAATAGCACAACCCGGCCACACTACAACAGGAACAATGGAGCAACAGGTCAGAGAGAGAACTCTCGCAATATCTTTGATGCAGTGTTGGAGGCCTTAGTCCAGAAGATGGAAAGATGAAGAGATAGAGAGATAGAAAGATGGAGAGATGGAGAGATGTCAGCCCAGATCTTCTGATCTGAATAGTGGCAACACTGAGATGTTCACCATTTGTTGAGCATCAGGACCCAGAGGAAGCACTGACATGTACACTTGAGGTAGTGTTTCTGTGCAAACTTCAAATTTCCAATGAACAGAGAGATACACTGCCCTGATAATTGTGTGCATCCCTCCAACACTGACCCTGCCATTGAGGACTTGGACTCAAAACTCTGAACTTACCCAGAAATTTACTCCAGGGTACTTAGTCTTGTTAATTACAGGTGCAGGACCTGGGTCAGAAGTCAATTAAGTGGAAGGTGTATCAGGAAGGCCTTTTTTATATACAACTTGCATTTAAAAGCAAACTTCTAGAAGCACCCCTCTGCCCACCACACACCCCCCCACTCTCCCACCACCCCCACTCTAGAATTCTAATGATGTTTGTTTGTGCTACAATAGAAGCTGAAACATTGACCTTTAAACAACATAAAGGCAAAATACTGCGGATACTGAAAATCTGAAATACATCAGCAATTGCTGGAAATACTCAGTAGGTTAGGCAGAATCTGTGGAGAGAAAAAGAGAGTTAATGTTTCAGGTCTGTGATCTTTTATCAGAATTGAATATGTTTTGAGTGTGCATTGTACATAATCATTTGTGCTAATTCCGCTTTTGCTTTATCATTTGGGTTGATGGGTTCTTGGAGGATTTCTTTCTCTGTCTGGACATTCATAATTCAGGACTTTTAAACTCATATTCAGAACCCGCTGTGGATAATGGTATTCTCATAAAGCTCTCAAGATGGCCAGTTTCCAATTGCAACCCACATCCATTTACATACTGCTAGATTTCTGTATAGACAGCATGATAGGCTACACCTCTATTCGTCCATTAATCTGTGGAACTTTAATCAATCTGCATTTTGGCATAAAATATATGTTAACCATGCTGAAGAATCATGGTACCTAACCTACCTTTCATATATCAACTTGTCATGTGAGCCCTTTTCTGGTGTCAAAATACAATAATGCTGGTCTAAACATTTTTAAATTGGTTCCTTTGTTTCTTTAAAAGGTTTATCAAGGTTGGCATCTTTTTCCATTACTCTTGGAACAAATTTCAAATCCCCATGATCTCAAGCTCTTCCCTCTGGAGAGTTTAGGTTTAGAACAATAGTTCCTATTCTACATTTGAACTCAAGACAACGAGCAGTAGCTGTGTACGTATGTAACTGCAACTTTCAGTTTGGTTTTGTTGACCGTTCGATTTTTTTTTCCTGATAAACCTTTGAGACATTTGCGGTGTTATCTGAACATCAAAACATGATTTCCTTTGAGCCTGTCTAGAACGTTGTGCACTTTCCAGTGCATTGCTTCTTATATATTCCTTGGAGCGTAGAAGAATGAGGGGAGATTTGATAGAAGTTTACAAAATTGTGAGGGGTATAGACAGAGTAAATGCGAGTAGGCTCTTTCCACTTAGATTAGGAGAAATAAACACGAGAGGACATGGCTTTAGGGTGAAAGGGGAAAGGTTTAGGGGGAACATTAGGGGAAACTTCTTCACTCAGAGAGTGGTGAGAGTGTGGAACGAGCTACCATCTGACGTGGTAAATGCGTTTTAAGAATAAATTAGATAGATACATGGATGGGAGAGGTCTGGAGGGTTATGGACTAGGTGCAGGTCAATGGGACTAGCGGAATAATATTTTGGCACAGATTAGAAGGGCCGAATGGCCTGTTTTCTGTGCTGTAGTGTTCTATGGTTCTATGGTACTATAGGATTACATTTGATACACGGCACAGAAACAGGCCATTCAGCCCATCCAGTCCACATTGACGTTTTCACCTTTTCTCATCTAAATCTACCATCATAACAACTTCAGATCATGAACTCTCTCCTCTATCCCCACCCTCTTTCCAATCCCTCTTTTTCCAATAATTTATAATTTTTTAAATATATTTTTATTTTCCCACCTATTTCCATTATTTTTAAATGTATTTCCATCCATTGTTTTATCTCCACCTTTCAGTCTATTTTGATCCCTTCCCCCCACCCCACCCCCCACTAGGGCCATCTGCCACTTGTTTGTCCTGCTTTCTACCCTTAATGTCACCATTAGCACATTCCTTAGCTAATATCACCACCGTCAACACCTCTTTGTCCTTTTGTCTATGACATCTTTGGCAATCTCTTCTTTGCCTCCACCTATCACTGGCCCTCTATCCAGCTCTACCTGTCCCACCCCCCCTTAAACCGGCTTATATTTCACCTCATTTCTATTTTTCCTTAGTTCTGTTGAAGAGTCATACGGACTCAAAACGTTAACTGTGTTCCTCTCCGCAGATGCTGTCAGACCTGCTGAGTTTTAACAGGTATTTTTGTTTTTGTTTCAGATTTCCAGCATCGACAGTATTTTGCTTTTATCATAACCATCTGTTCACTGTGCTCTTATGTGCTTATCCAGCTTCCCCTTAAATATATCAATACAATTCTATCCACCATTCTCTGTGGTGGTGAGTTCCACATTCTCCCCACTCTTTGGGTGCAGTTTCTTCAGAATTCTCACTTGGATTTCTTGGTGACTATCTGGTATTGACAGCCTCTCATTCTGCTCTTCCCCACAGGTGGAAACATTCTTTCTGTATCCACTCGATCAAAACCTTTCATCATATTAGGTCATGCCTCAGCCTTCCTTTTTCAAGAGAGAAGAGCCCAGCCTGTCAATCCTTTCCTGATATTTATACTCACACATTTCTAGGATCATCCTTCTAAATCTGCCCTGCACCCTCCCTAATGCCTCTATATCCTTTTACCTGAACTACACACAGTCCTCCAAGTATGATCTAACCAAGGTTCAGTACAGGTTCAGCATATCAACCCTACTTTACAATTCTATCCATCTAGAAATAAAAGTTAGTCCTTGGCTTGCTTTACCTTTGTTGTGGGAAAGTTTCCAAATGACATGCTTTTGAGTCTCCTATCATCTAAACAAGAAGAGTTACCTCATTAGAAATCACTCGCCAATATCAATAATTTGTATCAATGATGAATAAGTGTTGTGTGCCAGCATTTTTAGGTATGATGCCTTTAATTCTTATGTCTGCGTTGCACTCCTCGTGATTGATTTGTTTGCATTTGTTAAAATTTATTTGGTCATGGGATGTGGGCTTCGCTGGCTGGACCAGCATTTATTGCCCATCCCTAATTGCCCTTGAGAAGGTGGTGGTGAGCTGCCTTCTTGAACCGCTGCAGTCCATGTGGTGTAGGTACACCCACAGTGCTGCTAGGGAAGGAAGTTGGTTGTTATTGGTAAGAAGACATAATCATTTTATTGGAAATTATTTTAAAATACAGTTCTAGTGGGGTCTGTTTCTATTTGTGCATCTGTGTGTGACTTAATTGGATTAAAGTCAGGGGCACTTTGATATATAGTAGTTTAGAGATATTAATTAGGTAAACGTAAGGAGGGTAGAAGGTAAAGTGTAAATTTGCATTTGTTAAAAGAAACCATTCAAGACTATGGGTGAAATCTTACACCTAGCTAGAAGACACCAAGCAATGTGTTTATTTTTCAGTTTACTAATAAAATTGCTGGAATGAAAGGATGTTATTGTTAGAAGAAGTAAAGTTAAAATCCTAGTGATACAATGGAGAATTTACATTCAAAGAGATTTATATGTATAAAGGAGAAAGGGGATTGTGTATAAGGTAGAGGCATTTTAAGATCCAATAAGTGTGAGAAGCCTCCAGCCTGTAAGCCTCAAGCTGCAGGACCCAGAGCTGAAAGAAACTCATTTTGAATGTAACTGTCCAGGGTGTGCTTTGCCAGGTGTTTCTTTAAATCTATGAGATTTACAGTTGCCTTAACAGGGGTGTAACTGAGAGTCAAAGATTAATTAGGGGATTTTTGTAGTTATTATAGTAGTAATTTTATAGACATATATATCTGCTTACAACCTTTCTTGCATTAATAAATGTTTAATTTAGTTTTATACAAAAACCTCTTGAAGCTGGGTGGTCTTATTACTACTGAATTCAAGGCCTGCATCTTGAAACATACAAATTGCAAAAATGAGTTATGATAGTTGGTTCCAAGTTTCCATCTGGGCGTTGAACAACTCAGCCTTTACCATCAGCTGTGTCACAATAGTTATCCACCACAAGGATAAAGTTAGCCATGGTGTTGATCCTATTACTTTTTTAATGTTCTTTTAGATTCAGATGCTCCTGTTTTACTTTAGTTTTATGATGTAATGCTGGGGCATCCTCTTAATTAATGGCACTTCTGGATATAGTGTATTTTGATCACCTGACATGTTAAAACCATCAGTCACACCTTGGTGGGTGTACCTACACCACATGGACTGATGAAGAGTCATACAGACTCGAAACATTAACTGTATTCCACTCCACAGATGCTGTCAGACCTGCTGAGTTTTTCCAGCTATTTTTGTTTTTGAGTCACACCTTGGAACTATTTCAGCATGTTTATAGGTGAATTATTGGTAACCGAGGCCTATCCTAACATTTCCTATCAGCAGGCATAGTTACACAAAATTCCAATCTATAATTATTTTTCCAAATGCACAAGTCAGTTTAATTTATTCTTCCAGCTTTATTCATTCACCACTCCTCAGGTACTGAAGCAGTCCATGTCCAAATGCAGCAAGACCTGGACAATATCCAGCCTTGGGCTGAAATGTAACAAGTAACATTTGCTCCATACAAATGCCAGGCAAAGACCATCTCCAACAAGACCGAATCTAACCATTGTCCCTTGACATTCAATGACATTACCATTGCTGAATCCCCCACTATCAACATCCTGGGGATTACCATTGACCAGAAACTGAACTGGTCTAGACATATAAATACTGTGGCTATAAGAGCAGGTCAGAGGCTAGGAGTCCTGTGCTGAGTAACTCACCTCCTGACTCCCCAATGTCTGTCCACTGCAGTCCATGTGGTGTAGGTACACCCACAGTGCTGTTAGGAGGGGGAAGTTCCAGGATTTTGACCCAGCGACAGTGAAGGAACGGCAAGTCACAAGTCAGGGGTCTGATGGAATACTCCCCACTTGCCTGGATGAGTGCAGCCCTAACAACACTCAAGAAGCTTGACAGCATCCAGGACAAAGCAACCCCTTGATTGGCACCACATCCACAAACATTTACTCCCTCCACCACCGATGGACAGTAGCAGCAGTGTGTACCATCTATAAGATGCACTGCAGGAATTCACCAAGACTCCTTAGGTAGCACCTTCCAAACCCATGACCACTTCCATCTAGAAGGATAAGGGCAGCAGACACATGGGAACACCACCGTCTGGAAGTTCCCCTCCAAATCACTCACCATCCTGACTTGGAAATATATCACCGTTCCTTCACTGTCACTGGGTCAAAATCCTGGAACCCCCTCCCTAACAGCACTGTGGGTGTACCTACACCACATGGACTGCAGCGGTTCAAGAAGGCAGCTCACCACCACCTTCTCAAGGGCAACTAGGGATGGACAATAAATGTTGACCTAGCCAGCAATGCTCACTTACCATGAAAGAATTTAATAAAGAGACGTTGCAAATATGCCGCCCATATGTCATATCCACACAAGAGCTTTTCACCCAGTCCTCAATCAGCAGTGCAGTGTAAGGTTTTTTTTCCAAAAATGTACTTTATTCATAAAATATCTAAAATTTTATTCCAAAACATTTCAAATTGGACTTCACGGGAATTATAATCATATTCAACTTTTCTCCACAGAGCTACCTCAATACAATTGCAGTAGGTGATATTTACATTGTACATTCAATGTTCGGCAGATAACCTGAGGAGTTCTACAGAGTTTCCAGCCCCTCGGTGCACTCTGCCTGAAAGGCCTTAGACAGCGACCTTTCCCCATTGCACCTTTGTGGTGGCTGCCCCAAGCTTTAGTACATCCCTCAGCACATAGTCCTGGACCTTGGAATGTGCCTGTCTACAACACTCGTTCGGGGACAACTGTTTGCACTGGAAAATCGACAAATGTTGGGTGGACCAAAGAGCATCTTTCACCGAGTTGATGGACCTCCAGCTGCAGATGATGTTTGACTTGGTATGTATAACTCGAAACATTGTAAAGAACATATCTTTTATTTCTGTTAGACTGTGGATTAAAATTACAATGGCTTCAGTTTGAAAGACATGTCTGCTGGAACAGTGTTAGGGATATATACAAAGTTGCTACCCTGGAACAGAATGTGCCATGAAAGACAGGATGGTGCTGAATAGGAGTCCAGTCTAACGACGAACTGCCAGGCAATAACGTTTTAATTTGTTCCTGACCAGGTGACCAGGGTTTGAGTGAGAGCAGTATAGCAGATAGGCTCCTAGCCTGAAAAGAGAAAAGACCTAAAGCCTCTTTCTCCTGTGTCTGTAAGATTCTAGTAATTCTTCAATAATAGCTAGCTGTTTTTTTCCCCTCATATCTCTGTAATCTGCTCTCTCTCTTTGAAAACCCCTGTCAAGAGGCAAAGGGGAAAATCACCATTAGAGACATTGAAAAGCGAGTGCTCAACCAGTGAACTAAATATTGAAAGTGCTGGAAGACCACCTCGTGTCATCAACAAAATACAGAAAGGAATTTGGAAAACATCGATCAAAATCAACCCATCCAATCCTGTACTCTGAATTGGTGCTAATGAACTGTTTTATCCCAACCTTAAAATTTATGTGCTTGTGTGTCTTATGTGTCATATATGCATGTATGTAGGGATTTAAGAAGGGGCAGAGTTTAGATTATAGAGTTAGAAATTAGCAGTTCATATTTCTTTCTTTTGCCCCTGGTTGAAGAAAATTTGTTCAATAAACAGTTATTTATTTATTAAGTTTACAAGCCTGGTGCTTGTATTCTGTTAACCTAAATTAAACAATTAGGTGGGTTGATGAAACTTTTCACATATGTTGCAGCTTGGGGAGTAGTGGGGCTTGATATCGCAGCACACTGTCCCCACTGAGTTATGACAACAGACCGAACAGCACAGTGTCCTGTGTCCTGGAGCTGCTCAGCATGAACCTCGACTAAAGCCACTGCATCTCTCTCCAGACCTGCTTTGCAAAGGCACATTTCAGAAGGAGGTGAACAATGGTCTCTTACCCACCACAGCCACCTCGAGGGCAACGTGCAGTGACACAGAGACTTTGGGCATGCATGAAGGATCCGGCGGGAAGGGTCCTTCCCTTGATGCCCCTAATATCCAAACATTTATCAATTTCCTTCTTGAATATACTCAGTGACGCGGCCTCCACAGCTTCTGTGGTAGAGAATTCCACAGGTTGACCACCCTCTGAATGAAGAAATGTTCCCTCATCTCAGTCCTAAATGACCTGCCCCGTATCCTGAGACTGTGGCCCCTGGTTCTAGACTCCCCAACCAGGGGAAACACCCTCCCTGCATCTAGTCTGTCTAGCCCTGTTAGAATTTTATATGTTTCAATCAGATCCCCTCTCATTCTCCTAAACTCTAGTGAATATAGGCCCAGTCGAACCAATCTCTCCTCATACGACAGCCCTGCCATCACCGGTATCAGCCTCGTGAACCTTCACTGCCCTCCCTCTATGGAAAGTATCTCCTTTCTTAGGTAGGGAGACCAAAACTGCCCGCAATACTCCAGGTGTGGTCTCACCAAGGCCCTGTATAACTGCAGTAAGACATCCATACTTCTGAACTCAAATCCTCTTCCTAATTGCTTGCTACACCTGCCTATTTACTTACATTGACTGGTGTACAAAGACACCCAGATCCCTTTGTACATCCACATTTCCCAATATATCACCATTTAAATAATACTCTGCCTTTCTGTTTCTCACACAAAGCGTATAACTTCACATTTATCCACGTTATACTGCATCTGCCATGTGTTTCCCCATCTTCCCCAGAACCAGTCCCAATGTCCCAGGAATCTGAATCCCTCCCCCCTACACCAGTTCTTCAGCCACATATTCATCTGATGTGTCCTGTTTTTTCCACTCTCGCTAGCACATGGCACTGGTAATAATCCTGAGATTACTACCTTTGAGGTCCTACTTTCTAATTTATGTCCTAACTCCCTATATTCAGCTTGTAGGACCTCATACATTTTTTTACCTATGTCGTTGGTATCAATATGAACCACAACCACTGGCTGTTCACTCTCCCCTTTCAGAATGCCCTGCAGCCTCTCCGAGACATCCTTGACCCTGGCACCAGGGAGGCAACCTACCATCCTGGAGTCGCTTTTGCAGCCGCAGAAACGTCTGTCTGTTCCCCTTACTATTGAATCCCCTATCACTATAGCCCTGCCACTCTTCCTCCTCCCCTCTTGTGCAGCAGAGCCACCCCTGGTGCCATGGACTTGGCTCCTGCTGCTTTCCCCTGAGAAGTCATCTCCCCCAACAGTATCCAAAACGGTCAGAGAGGGGGACAGCCACAGGGGGCTCCTGCACTACCTGCCTTCCTCTACTCTGCCTGGTGGTCACCCATCCCCTTTCTGCCTGTTCAGTCTTTACCTGCGGTGTGACCACCTCACTGAACGTGCTGCCCATGACAATCTCAGCATCGCGGATGCTCCACAGTGAATCCACCCACAGCTTCTGCTTCGAAATGCGGTTAGCCAGTTGCTGCAGCTGGACACACTCCCTACACACATGGTCGCCAGGGACACTGGGAGTGTCTATGACTTCCCACATAGCGCAGGAGGAGCATATCACGGGTGTGAGCTCTGCTGCCATGACTTCCCTTTAGATTAAGCTCATAAGTTACTCCCTTTAAAGAATGCTAACTACACTAGGGTCCTTATTCCACTCCGCAAACACTCCCACTACAGTCCAAAGTCCTCACCTTAATTTGTTTAAGCTAATGGTCCGCTGCAGTTTAATTAGTAGAAAAAGTAGAAGTAGAAGTACTCACCTGACCCTATTTACCAATCAGCTTCCTCCCCTGCGTCGCGTCACTTTTTGAATCGTGATATCCTTGCGCCACTTCCAGTCTCCTCGGAACTCTCGCTCTGTCCCCGTGACGCTTTCAGCCCTGAGTCCAGCTCCTGCTCTTTTTAAATCTTACCAAGGCCACTGCTCCTCTCGCACTGCCTCCCAGTCCCATTCTGACCTCAGGCCTGGTTTTCTTTACACTTTAAAATTGCTGCTCCTTATCATATGAACAGAACTCAATGGAATCTCATGAGGGTGCAGAGATTCTTTGTGTTGATTTAGTTGGTGGCTCTGGCTTGCTTCACACACCCTCACTAACTCCTCCATTTTGTTGTTGACCCCTGGCCAATACACAGTTCCCTTTTCCAGGCGCCCACTCTATGCCCATCTGCCCCTGGTGTAACTGTGACAATCTGTCCTGGTGAAGAGCTCCAGGTACAAACACCTGTTTTCCTTTGAAAATCTCACCTCGTGAAACACCTCATCCACCTCCTGTATGGCCAGGAACACCTGAGGGTGTCTGGCACTTCTGGTATCATATCAGTTCAGCCTTCTACAATAACTCTCCAAAATGCCTTCCATTGTGGATCATTTGCTGTTTCTGCCTGAAGTTGGTTGATTTGGTGTTGACCAGAGCTCATCAGATGGACATTGAGTACATCTTCAATGTCTACACCATCTTCTTGCTGCTCTAGCAAAACATCTGCAGTTTTTTTTTCGATTTTTAACCTATTTAATGCGTTGGAAGTAATTATTTTGCTACCGGGTTTGTAATGAACTTTGAAGTCATGTCTCTATATTTTTATCAGAAGTCATTGTAGTCTGGAACTGTGCTTGTGAGATCTTTGGAGCCATTTGCACTTTGTTTGCCATGCTGCAAAATGCATGTGCCTAATCCTTTGAAATGCTTCAACCTCTAAGATCACCTCCTTTCTTGGGTTGTGTAACATGTCTCTCCTGCTAATGCCTATTTACGTGACTCAAACACGTATTGATGGTCCTCCTGCCATACCTATGGAACACCCTTCTTTAGAAGCTCTTTAATGATGATGCTTTATTGACAAACTTGGGTAAGTATGATGCTAAGGTGTTGAAAAATCCGAGGCATCTCTGCAAGTCCTCTTTTTTCTGGGAAACAGGCATATCTTTGAGTTTGCCTGGGTCAAGTGGAGCCTCAGACAATTGTCAAACAGGTTTGAAGTGTTCAAAACCTGTGTGCACGGAAGCGCAGTCTACAAAGTGGATGAGCAGGTTGGCCATGGCACCATGGTACAGGAAGCCGTACAAGCCGGGGGTACAAACAGGAATGTAGATGTAGTAGGGGACAGTATAGTGAGGGGGATTGACACTGTTCCCTGCAGCAAAGAGAGAGAGTCCAGATGGCTGTGTTGCCTGCCCAGTGCCAGGGTTCAAGACATCTGCTCAGGACTGGAGAGGAACTGGAAGGGGGAGAATTCAGTTGTCATGGTCCATGTAGGTACCAATGACATAGGCAGGACAAGGAAAGATGTTCTGCATAGTCAGTATGAGGAGCTAGGTATCAAATTAAGAAGCAGAACCTCAAAGGTAATAATCTCTGGATTACTACCTGAGCCACGTGCAGAACTGGCATACGGTACAAAAAATGAGAGAGATGAATGTATGGCTCAAAGAATAGTGTGGGAGAAGTGGATTCTGCTTTGCAGGAAACTGGCACCAGCACTGGGGAAAGTGGGGACTGTACCATTGGGACGGTTTTCACCTGAACCATGCTGGGGCCAGTGATCTTGCAAACTGCATAACTAGGGAAGTAGAGAGGGTTTAAAACTAAATAGTGGAGGCAAGGGATCAAATGTGGGAAGATGTGGTATATCAAAGAGTAGAGGCAAGGTAAGAGAGGAAGGTAGGAATATGGGAAATGATAAACAGGCTGTGACAGGAAGGGATAGAGAGTACAAATATAAGAGTAAATCAGCAGATAAGGGTAACTGCAGCAAATATAATAAATAGACAAAACTTAAGGCTCTGTGTCTGAATGTTCATAGCTTTCAAAACAAAACAGATGAACTGAAAGTGCAAATAGAGATAAATAAGTATGATCTGATCACCATTACAGAGACATGGCTACAGGATGACATAAATTGGGATCTGAATATTGAAGGGTATGTGACTTTTAGGAAGGACAGGAAATTAGGAAAAGGTGGAGGGGTAGCTCTGTTAATTAAAGATGACATTAACACAGAGGGGGATGACCTAAATTCAGGAAACCAGGATGTAGAAGAGGTTTTGGTAGAGATGATGAATAAAAAAAGGGGGAAGTCTCTTGTGGGAGTGGTGTACAGGCCCCCGAACAGTAATCACTCGGTAGGACGGAGTATCAAAGAAGAAATAGTTGGAACTTGTCAGAAAGGTACGGTGGTTATCATGGGGGATTTTAATCTACATATAGACTGGAACAACCATATGGGCAAAGGTAGCACAGATGATGAATTCATAGAATGATTTTGGGATAGTTTCTTAGATAAGCACATTATGGAGCCAACCAGGGAGAAGGCTGTACTAGACCTGGTATTGAGCAACGAGGTGGGGTTAATTAATGGCCTCATAATGAAGGTGTCCCTAGGTAGCAGTGATCCTAATATGATTGAATTTTATATTCAGTTTGAGGAACAGAAGAGTGGGACTAAGACTAGTATTTTAAACTTAAATAAGGGCAATTACGAGGGCATGAAATAGATATAATGAAAGTTAACAAAGTGAGCACTGGTCCAATAGAGAGTGAATCTGGGGAATTAATAATTGTAAATAAGGAAATGGTTGATGAATTGAACAGTCTTTGCTACGGAGGATACAAGTAACATCCTGAAATAACTAAATCAGGAAATGGAAAGGAGGGAGGAACTCAAAGAAATGACAATCATCAAGGAAGTGGTGCTTAGCAAATTGCTGGAACTGCGGGCTGACAAATTCTCGGGTCCTGATGGGCTTCATCCTAGGATCTTAAAAGAAGTGGCCAGTGTTATGACACAGTAGTTGGTAAAGCTGAGTTATTTAAAAACCCCAGAGGGAAACTTTAAACAACTGTCATAACCTAAATTTTTAAGTGGTATGTTTGAGATGCAACTCTAAATTCAGGAATCAGACCACCGGTTCTCCAGAGGTTTTATATCAAACTACATGAGACATTTATTAATTTACACAAGTTAAATATATACACATGGCTACAAATTACTACTGTCATAACTTTTAACAAATTCCCAAGCTAACCTCCATTAAGGCAACAGCAACCCATAGACTTAACCAAACACCAGGCAAAGCATTTTCACCTTACAAATTCAAAATGAGGTTCCTTTCACTTTGTTTCCTGTGCAGACACAGTGGTAGGCTTACAGGCTTTGATGTTACCTTCCTCTGCACATACAAGGTGGCCAAAACTGCTATCGGTACCCAGTACATCTCTTTGAATGTAAATTCTCATTGTATCACCAGCCCCTTTGAACTCCACCTCTTCTAACAATAAAACCCCTTTCATAGTACCAATTTTATTAGTAATACAAACATTGCTTGGTCTCTGCTAGCGAGGTGCCGGATTTCACTCCCCTTCCTGAATGCTCCATTCAACAAAATGCAAATACACTCTACCTCTCTTACATCTCAAACTAGTGCATCAAAGCACCCAGACTAGCTGGCTTTAATCCAATTAAGACACACCCACAGACCAAAACTCTATTTTAAAAGAAAAATAATTTCCAATAATATACATTAATAACTTCATGACACTAGTGGGATAATTGATGTGTTGGCTTTATTTTCCAAAACTCCCTAGATTTGGGGAAGGTTCCATTAGATTGGAAAATAGTGAATGTAACTCCTTTATTCAAAAAGGGAGACGAAGCAGGAAACTATAAGCCACTTAGCTTAACATCTGTCATAGGGAAAATTTTGGAGTTCTCTAGGTCAGATGGAAGGGCTACATAATGGGGGGAGTTTCATCTCATACATCATAAATATATTGCAATCAACAAATAGAAATGTGCCAAAGGTTTGCTAATATTGCACAATATTCAGCACCATCACAACTCCTCAGGCACTGAAGTAGCCCATGTCCAAATTCAGCAAAACTTGGACAACATCCAGGCTTTGGCTGACAGATGGCAAGTAACATTCACGCCATGGACTGAACTGAATCAGCCATATAAATACTGTGGCTACAAGAGGGGATCAGAGACTAGGAATCCTGCGACGAGTAACTCACCTCCTGACTCCTCAAAGCCTGTCCACCATCTACAAGGCACAAGTCAGGAGTGTGATGGAATACTCCCCACTTGCCTGGATGAGTGCAGCTCCCACAACAGTCAAGAAGCTTGACACCGTCCAGGACAAAGCAGCCCGCTTGATTGGCACCACATCCACAAACATTCACTCCCTTCACCACCGACACACAGTAGCAGCAGTGTGTGTACCATCTACAAGATGCACTGCAGGAATTCACCAAGGCCCTTAAACAGCATCTTCCAAGCCCACAACCACTACCACCTTGAAGGACAGGGGCAGCAGATAGATGGGAACACCACCACCTGGAAGTTCCCCTCCAAGTCACTCACCATCCTGACTTGGAAATATATCGCCGTTCCTTCACCTTTGCTACATTATAAGGCCTGTAGTGTTCATTGGCTTCAGACTATCAGGCGTTTGCAGAGTTTGACATTAGTTCCAAATGACATATATCACATGGTTGTTTTACATATATGTTTATTATGTTAAGAATTGTGCTTCATTAATGACATTTGGGAAAGAAACATCTTACAATTATTATGAATAGTTCCATAACCCTGTTTGTTGCATGTGGCTCCCTCTCCAATGAGGAGATAGCCTGGCTCTATATCAGCATGTTCCCGCGTTCCTATTTAGAATATCTGAACATAGGAGGCACTATGTAGCTATTTTGTTTCCCTTCTGACTGTGGCTGGTCCATGTTGTTGTTCCTTGATGGCACTATTGATGATTTGTTTTATTACTTTGTTGATGTTTGGGAGAGATTGTTAAGGCAGTTATTGGCTGGGTTAGTTTTGTTCTGATATTTGTAGATTAGCCACGGCTGAACAATTTTCCTCATTATCAGGTAGACGCTGGTTTTCCTGCTGCAATGGACTCGCTTGGCAAGAGAGCTAGCTAGCTTGGATATACACCTCTTAAACACTGCAGGATTTTATCAGAATCCATATTCTTTGCTGGTGCACTTTACTCAGCACATTCTTAATGAAATAAATTGGCAGGTCTCAGATATTTATGATTATTCGAACATTTTGCAGAGGCCAGAGGATTGTTCCCTTGCGAGTTTTAACTTCAGGTGCTTGCAAACAGTATTCTGGCAATGAGATTATAGATTGTGTTGCTGGTGATTACCCACAGCAACTCATGGGAAAAATTCTCCCCGCGTTGGAGGGGATGTGCAGGAGTGGGCACGCCTCCTTAGGGGCGTGCGGCCATTTTATGTGGGTGGGCCAATTAAGGCCTGCCCAGCATGATGTCCGCTCAGAAGTGCTGAGCGCTCCCTGTGCAGGCGGGGGTGGGCGGGGATTCCCTCAGCTGGGAGTGTGCTCTTTCACGCATGCGCACGAACGGGCGCACTGATCTCCCTGAGGCTAAGCGCTGCCTCAGGGAGATCGGCTCAGAATTAAAATTTTTAATAGAAATGATAAAAAAATTTCCCTGACATGTCCCCTCATGTGACACTGTCACAAGAGTTGGGACGTGTCCATAACTTTTATTGAAAGATTGGATAAAAATTTAAATACCCTCATGAAACCTCATCCTGCCCGTGCATGAGGTTTGATGCTTTCTCTATTGCCTGCCAGGGCTCCCGGCCTGCCCGACAACCTTAAGGTTGGACGGGCAGGTCCATTAATGATTTTAATTAATTTCCCAATGGCCTCAATAGGCCGTTGACAGGTCGGTGGGTGCACAGCTGACTCGACTGCACCCCCGCTTACCTGAAAATGGAAATGACGCGGGTGACATAGGGAATTCCACCCGACGTCATCCAGCATAATTTTATGCGTCGGTAAACGGGCCCCGCTCCCACTCACCGACCGGAAGATCCTGCCCATGAAAACAAATTTTGGACTGTTAGATCTGTCCTCAATCCATTCCACTGAGCATTGTGGCATTGGTTCATTCCAAAGTGGAGGTTGTCTTCACTCTGAAGATGAGAATTTGTCTTTGTAAGGACAAGTGCTACAAAATAATTTGAATAGAAATAATCCATGCATTGAAAGCCACTGCAGTATGTTTACCTATGTAAAAAGGTGAGGTCGGTATTAACCTAAACATTAATGCTGTTATGACCTGACAGATGATGTCTGCCAGGGGGAATCAAATCCACAAGGAAAACTTGATCACGGGTTCACAACGATTTTGCAATTTGTATTTTATTTCGAGATGCGTGTCTTGAACTCAATAGTAATAAGTCCATCAAGACCTACAGAATTTTTACAAAACTAAATTAAACATTTATTAAGAAAAGATAAGATTTCAAGCACATACATAGGTCTACAAATTACTATTATAATAACTCCTAAAACCCCTAATTAATCTGGCTCCCAAGTACACATCCGTTAAGGCAACAGTAGAAAAACTAATAGATTTAAACAGACCCAGGCAAAGCAACACAATACCCTGGACAGTGGAATTCAAAGTGAATTTTCTCAGCTTCGGTTCCTGTAGACAGCAACTTGATGCATAGATGCTGGAGACTTTTCACACTTGTTAGACCTTAGAATTCTTTCTCCTCTGACACATAACCTCATCTTTTTATACAACTTTCTCCCATTTTAATGTAAATTCCATTGTTCCCATATGTCTTTGCAACTTTACTTTTCTAAATATAAGTCTTTCTTAGTGCTCATATTATCAGTAACATTTGGGAAAAATAAACGTACTTTGGCTTAACATCTCCTGACTATGTGTAACATCCCACCATCTCTTTGAAAATCAAACTAATGTAATTTATCCATAAATGCAAAAGTTCCTCACACCCCACACTCTAAAACTTCAGCCATGTTTACATATTTAGCATTTCAGACCCAGCTTCTTGTTGATGAGTCAAAGACTCCAGACCAGCAGTCTCTAATTCAATTAAATCCGCCCCCCCCCAACACACACACACACACAAACTATCCAAACTCCACTATTAACCACCTTTTATAATAAATCACAATAATATCATGAGAATTATTATATTTTCATGACACTCCCTCCTTTTTGGAAAATGAACCGTCATAATTTTAAAAAGACAGTTTCATTTTCTTAACCCATCTTACACTTATCTACATATTCACATTATTACATTACCAGATGCATGCATTAATATAACAATATATATATACAAACCTTTGGTATCAACAAAAATGATTCCAGTCTAGTGTCCAGGTTTTTAAATGTCCAATTTTCCCTTTTGAGCTTCAAACTCTTGACAATGCATCTGCAGTTAGATTTTCTTGTCCAGCCACATTTATAATTAATTAAATGGTTGCAGTAATAAACTCCATCTGAATAGACTTGCATTTTTGTCTCGAAATTTATCCAGAAACTTTAAAGGATAAACAATTGTTTCTGATGAATTATTTGCAATGTAAATCTCAAAATGCTGCAACGCTATCACCAAACCCTGAGTCTCCTTTTCGATCGTTGAATATCTTCTCTGTTGTACATTCAACTTCCATGATAAATACCCTATCGGTTTCTCAATTTCAGTTTCATCTTCTTGTAACAGTACGGCCCCAATATCATTTGCCCCAATGGTCAACTTAAATTGCTTGGTATAATTGGGCAGAGCCAAAACTAGAGTCGTAGTTAATACAGTTTTCAAACTATCAATTGCTTCTGACACTCCTGTGTCCAATGAAACTCCTTGTTCTTTTTTAATAGTTCAGTCAGTGGAACAACCACTTGGCTGAAGTTGGTACAAATTTCCAGTAAAACCCACTCATGCCCAGAAATCTCAAAACTTCTCGTTTTGTTGTAGGCACGGGGAAATCCATGATAGCCTTGACTTTCGCATCTCTTGGAGCCACCTTACCATGTCCAATGGTGTGGCCTAGATACGTAACTTGCGCTTTTGCAAATTCACTTTTAGCCAAGTTCATCACCAAATTAGCTTCTTGTAGTTGACTAAATAATTCTTCCAGATGTTGTAAATGCTCCTCCCACATTTGACTGAAAACTACCAAGTCGTCAATATAAACAGCACAGTCTTTCAATCCTGCAATTGCTTTGTTGGTTAGTCTTTGAAATGTTGCAGGTGCATTTTTATACCAAATGGCATGACTTTAAACTGATGTAGTCCATCTGGTATCACTAAAGCTGATATCTCCTTTGCTCTCTCCTATAATGGTATTTGCCAATATCCTTTTAGCAAGACAATCTTTGTGATAAATTACTACTCTAAGAGCTGCATATGTCATCTCTATTTTTAATGTCCGTATCCAGTGGTCAAAATTACTTTGTTTTACTCTCTCAA